>NC_061104.1:34977675-35165175 GCF_015104395.2 Macrobrachium nipponense
AGATATATATATAGATATAATATAGATATATATATAGATATCATCATATATATATATATATATATACTTTATATATATAATATATATATATATTATATACATACACGTACATACATATACCTCGTCATGTCGAGAGGAAAAAAATGCAAGACTCTTCAATGTAGGAGGGAGAGAAAACAAGAATAGAACGAAGAGTCAGGATTACGAGTGAGTATTCTGCATTTATTTTATATTTATTTTTATATTTATTACAAGTTTTTATATCCGTATCTGTGCATGATAAAATAATAACAAGACATTTCATTGTATACGAAAAGAAAAGTGTCACCTGCATTCCTTTTATTTATGCATTTGTACCAGAATTGAAAAATGTATATATATATATATATATATATATATATATATATATAATAATAATATATATATATAATATATATATATATATATATATATATATATATATATATATATATATATATATATATATATATATATATATATATTATATATATATATATATATATATATATATATATATATATATATATATATATATATATATATATTACATTTTTCAATTCTGGTACAAATACATAAATAAAAGGAATGCAGGTGACACTTTTCTTTTCGTATACAATGAAATGTCTTATTATTATTTTATCATGCACAGATACGGATATATAAAAACTTGTAATAAATATAAAAATAAAATATAAAATAAATGCAGAATACTCACTCGTAATCCTGACTCTTCATTCTATTCTTGTTTCTCCCTCCTACATTGAAGAGTCTTGCATTTTTTTCCTCTCGACATGACGAGGTATAGGTGGAGGAGGGAGATGCGCGCCCTTACTGCTGATGGGCCGGCGGCTGCGCCCTCCGCTGTCGGTTTAAGAGGCACACTCCAATACAAGACCGTACTGTGGTATTTACGGTCACAGTCTCCTATCCTGCTAGAGCAATTTTGTAGGTACGACAGAAGAACCGGGTGTCTCTCCTTCTGCCATTCATATGGCACACCCGGCACCGTTTCTGCCTGCGCCCTTCTAGGGCCTCCAGTGTGTGATCCCCTGGCTGCAGCCGACACACAGGGTCCACTACCCAAGAAGCGGTGATGGCGGGGCCGGCAGTAAGAGGGGCGTCGTCAGCAGGGGCGGTGGCAGCAGGGGCGGCGGCAGGTTGACCAAAGTTGGCCCTCCTATCTGCCCTTTCCTGTAGGGGCAGATCTGCAGCTCGAAGCAGGGGGTCAGTGATGGAAGGCCACTCATCGGGACTGAAGTTGATGAGGGCATTCCCGGCTACCTCGAGGAACTGTATGTGGGACAACCTCTGAAGATTGTCACTGCGGTACCCACAGTAGAGTATGTAGGCATTTTGGAGGGCCAACTGAAGGATGTATTTGAGGAGCTTCTGTGTCCACCTCCTGGTTCTCCTGGCAAAGGGATAATACTGGATGAGCTAATCAAAGAGATCAACTCCTCCCATGTGCCTATTGTAGTGCCCAATGACAGTAGGCCACTCGACACGAAACTGCTCAAACACAACTCGGCCATGTTGACGTGTCTTCTTCCGCTGTACGATCTCTTCTTGGATGGGTTCATGACTCGTCGTAATTATGGGGACGAGTCAGACCCCCTTCCAACAGATGACAAAGACAGAGCCCTTCCGCTGCCACTCTGTCTCTCCTCTTGCCAGGTGTTGCGGATGGCTAGCGTACCTTTTGAGGGAATTCGGGGCCCCACGCACCAACCGAAGGATACCACTGACGTGCACACCTGCTTCATACAGTTCCTGGGCCAGGGATACCGAGTTATAATAATTATCCATAAACAGGTGATATCCCTGGTTACGGAAACGTTCCACAAGACTGAATACAGTGTCACGCAGCGTGCAGAAGACCCCGGAATACACTGAAAAGTCCACAACGTATCCAGTGTTGGACTCGATAATAAAAAAAAAATTTCACTTTCACTCCATATTTCTTCGGCTTCTTGGGGTTATACACTTTAATGCTCAGATGTCCTTTGTAAGGCATCATCCCCTCATCCAAAGAAAGGTTCTTTCCAGGAACCACGAGAATTCTACACCGTTCACGAATGTATTCCAACACTGGGCGGATTAGGAGGAGGCGATCGCTGTTATTCCGGGGTATGGCCCTTCGGTTGAGGGCGTTGAAATACCTGTCCAACGCCAGGAAATTATCACAGGACATAACACCGGGCACATTGGGCGTACTTAAAAAAAAATTCGCCTCCAATATTGCCTGACGTCAGAAGCAGGCATCATACCAAAATAAATATGGAGCCCCAAAAAATGTGCCATGTCAATGAGGTTGCAACCCCGCAAATTATATGACAATGTCGTCCGTAATTCATAACGGCAGTACCGAGCATAGTCCACCGTCTCTTCTACCAGGTACTCCAGCAATCCCCGCGTAAGGAACAGCTGGATGAACCCCAGAGCAGTGAGAGATACAGGTACGGTGAGCCCAGGTGTTGCCGTGAATGGTGCATGTTAGGAGGGGTGGGGTCCTCCGTCCACCCCTCGTCACTCTCGGACGACCGGCCTTCACCTTGGCTGGCGCGACGAGCCGACCTTCTACGCGCCCGTGCGCGGGCACGATTTCGCACACTACCCCCCCCATTGGCCCATCACCCTCACTTAGGCCTTCGCTTTCAGTATCGTCATCCGCGATAAAACTAGACCCCATATCCCCATCCTCAGATTCCCCCTCATATGCACTTAAACCACTAAATTCGAGCTCACTTTCGGGATGTGAGCCTCGAACGGATATTGGGGGCATATATTCGTCCTCACTGACATCGGGACTGATGTCCTCATCACTCGATGACCATCCGCCATCAAAATGAGGACTTGCGACATATTCCCGATCAAGCTCCAATAAATACTCTTCTATGTCCCTTGGTTGGAGGCCTCCCAAATTCCTACGAATGCCCCTAAGGATGCCGTGATGCTTCCTAGGGGTTACTAAAGGCACACGAGACACACGTTGTGATCCTAAACCACTTTCATCCACATGTGGTCGCACAGAACGCCGTTGAGGCGCCAGGTCATGCTGGGTGCTTGGTCCTTCGCCAGCATCTAAGTCCAAGATACGCCTTACACGATCCCTTCCGAAGAGTAAAACGCGCCTTTTGCTGTCCACACATCGTTGAGACATCTCTATGTATGTCCTGTACCTCCACAAATATTCAAAGTCTCGCAAAAGTTCAGGAAAACTCGATTGCGACAAAAGATCGCTCTCGGACGACGCGCCGCTGATGCTGACTGGTGCGAGAAGAAAGCATTTCGCGCATGCGCACTTGGGTCACGCTTCTAAACAAAACAACACCTCAATCCGTGAACTCCCAGCATCCCCCAAGGCGCGTGATTCAAAAGTTTTAGGCTGGTCGGCCTATAAGTATTTTTCTGCGAATTTTAAAAAAACTTTTGTATGTCGACGTAAAATACGTCCAATCGGCACCCGAGAGAAAAATGTTCGACGGTAAAATACGCCCAGTCGACGTTTTTAAGGGTTAATAAGGGGGAGGGCAGGGAGTGCGATTGGGGGGTAGGCTAACCACACCATGCTCTGTATGAGGGGTAAGGAGGGTGCCCCTGCTCGGGCGAGCCTCGGCTGGCCACCTGGTCTTCTTTCACCAATCCTGTCCCCCGCTCCGGCGAATCGGGATCCCGGCTTCAAGGTATTGGCTATGCAAATAGCTCTGATTCCTTACTGACCAGATATGGGCTCAGGTTTTACCAATCCCCTGTTCTGTTACTATGAAGCCGGACCCAGTATCGGGATAGCTCGGTGTATTTAGACACGGAATAAGGTAATGATCCACTTCTGTTTTGGATCAGTTTGTTATGCATGTGCACATATATATAGTACACATGTGGTTATGTACATTAGATACATATACTGTTAGTTTTATCCAATAAGATATCTTATCTTATTTCTGGGCTCAGTTCGTGTCGCTGCGCGAAATATCCTTTAATCCATTATTTCTAAGGTAAATGCACTAACACATACCAGAGAATAAATAAAATAAAGAAAAGGTCAGTACTACTGACTCGCTCACCCTCTAAGAGGGCGTCGGTATGAACACTAGGGCGAGTGAGACCACTACCACGAACCACTTACCAATAGAAATCTCCTACTACAAAACCCCCACAAGAGGGGAGCCGACCCACAGAGTGGGCAGCAACTACTACTACTCCATCCCATGCTGCCGACTGCTGCGCCTCTGGTGGCCATCCTTTTAAGTTAGCGCACGTGTACACACGTACCTTTTTTGCTCTTGTGTTTTTTGTGCCCCTCACGAGGATTTTACTAGATATGGAGCGTTCAGCCATCGCAGCAGCTAAGTTAAGTAATCTGTTAATATTTCTATTTGGTTTTTTCCAGCTTTGAGTCAGTATTTGCCGTTTTTTAGGTATAAATACTGGCTCTTGGTCGGAAGCATGGCGGCATTGTTCTGCCTCGTGGCGGGTTCATTCTTGGTCTTCCATACCTAGAACCTTCCCTTGTTACTTTACGCTCTATTGCTAGTTATCTATATTATGTTAGGGGTCCAGCCTACTTGGTTTATGTCATGCATGCATGTCTTCTTTACCTTGCGTAGGAATTTCCATCCAAGACCCTAGCCACAGCTCTTAGTATCGGCCCCGGCTAGCTTTGAGTGGTAGACTTTCTTTCGGGTTAGTCGTACACTCCTGGATTTTTTCTCCTACTGATTTACTTTCTTACTTTTATTTAATTTTAGGAATTTTATGTATTTTAGGTTAGCCTACGGCGTCTGGCATATTACGTAGCCTAGGTCCTGTATTTCATGGTCCCCACCAGGTTATTGCTTCCTCTCATCAGTTCGGTTGCTTCTCTATAGCATCTCACTGATTAGTTGGTTGCTTTAACCTAGGCTATGTTTATTGATGTGTTTTCTTATGTCACCGCTCCGTGGTCACCATGTGATCACGAAGCAGCCAGGCGCCCGTCCAGTCACCCTACCCTCCTCCCGCTCTCCCATAGAGCGGGGGGGAGGGAGGTCTGTCCTCGCTCGCTCCCCTACCCGTGCCCTGTCTCCCCTCTCTTCCCTTAGGCGGAGGGAGTAGGGGAGGCTGGACAGACCCAGGACTGGACCTGACCGTTCTCTTGCTTAACGGTGCGCTGGGGTGGCTAGGTAGGGGGGTTGGCCTTCCCCCTCCGTTGTTACTCCGTTGCCCCGTTGTTTGCTCGAGTCTGTTTCGCCCTCTCGCTCCTTCCCGGATTGTTGGTGCTTTTTATCTTACCGGAGCTCCGTCAATCACGTGGAAGGTTGCTAGTTCACCCTTGCGGGCGGACATCAGGCGTACAGTTGGTCTTTTCTAACCATCCCGTCTCGCTGATATCGCGAGACAAACACCGCCGCGCACCGGAATTATTCCGGTACTTAGTGCCATTAGGCTTAAGTGTTTTTGTGTTTATTTTAAGCTATCATAAGTTTAATTTAAGCTAGCTTAAGCCGAGTCCCTCCCTTACCTACGTTGTCACACCGGATCTTTCCGGGGTTATAGCCTATTCAGGCGGTAAGGGAGGGGTTATGCCCAAAATTTTTTCGCGCTCCGGCATGCAACGGAGTTCTATTAGCCTATTAGCCTGTAAGTGATGTCTTTTAGGGTACTCATGTATCTTTTCACTTACAGACCACCAACTGTGAGCATCCAGGATGCAACGCCATGCCCTACCAGGACCCCTGTGGACATGAAGTCTGCAGGTCCCACGCTCCATGCGCGACTCCGCACGGGAATCTGCAGGTCTGGTTCCACGAAACCTGCCACCATATGTTACGATCTCGTGAGTCAGTTCTTAGACGGGGTAAGTATTCCCAACTCCGTTCGGTAATTCCAATAAATGTTTAAGATCTTAAGTTTAATTTTAATCTTTTATTTTAAGCTTAACCCTCTTACGCCGGAGCCCTAAAAATCAAAACGTCTCCCGTATGCCGGGCCTGGTTTGGAGTGAGCGCGGAAGTGGAAAAAATAATTTTTTCAAAAAATTACAGCGCGCGTACTTTTGAAGATTAAGAGTTCATTTTTGGCTCCTTTTTTTGTCATTGCCTGAAGTTTAGAATGCAACCCTCAGAAATGATAATTATCATATGTAAATAATGCGATATAGGTGGTAGCGAAAAAAAAAAAAAAATTCATACATAATTGTATTCAAATCACGCTGTGCAGAAAACGGTCAAAGCTAACCAGTTACTTTTTTTTGCGTTGTATTGTACACTAAATTGCAATCATTTTGATATATAATACATTGTAAAACAATAAAAGCAACACCGGAAAAATATTATCACAAAATGATGTACGAATTCGTAACGCGCGGACGCAAAAAAATATTTTTTTCAAAAATTCACCGTAATTCTAAATAATGTTCTAGAGACTTCCAATTTGTTTCAAAATTAAGACAAAATGATTGAATATTACAATACTGTAAAAGTTTTAGATTAGAATTGCAGATTTCGACCATTTCGGACGAGTTAAATTTGACCGAATGTCGAAATTTTAATATATATATTTTTTCATATGCACATATTTCGAAGATGGAAAAAGCTACAACCTTCAATTATTTTTTATTGTATTCTTCATGAATTTGCGCACATTTTGATATATGAAACTCTATAAAAAGGCTAATATGAAAAGGAGCAAATATTAGGATAATGCCATGTACGTATTTCGGAGACTTGCGCCGCGAATCGGCGCGCGGAGTGAAGGTAAATATATTTTTTCAAAAAATTCACCAAAATAAATCACAATATTGTTTTAGAGACTTCAAATTTGTTTCAAAATGAAGAAAAATGACGGAATATTTCTAGGCCGTAAGAGTTTAGCTTACAATTGCGTTTTTCAACTATTTCGGTAGAGTCAAATTTGACCGAACGTGGTTTTTTTCTATTTATTCGTGATTTATATGCAAATATTCGAAAAAAGAGAAAAAGCTACAACCTTCAATCATTTTTAGTTGTATTCTACATGAAATTGCGCACATTTTCATATATAAAACTTTATGTAACAGCTAATTTTAAATGGTGCAAACATTTCGACAATTGCACAAAAAAATTCTGATTTTTTTTGGAAGAGTTACCGCGCGAACGTAATTTTTTTTTTTTCATAAATTCACCATAAATCGAAATATTGTGCTAGAGACTTCCAAGTCGTTGCAAAATGAAGGTAAATGATTGAATATTACTAGAATATAAGAGTTTTAGCTTACAATTGCGTTTTTCGACCATTTCGGTAGAGTCAAAGCTGACCGAAAGTTGAAATTTTTGCACTTAACGTTATTTATATGAAAATATTTCAAAACTGATAAAAGCTACAACCATGGGTTGTTTTTTGTTGTATTGTGCATGAAATTGCGCACATTTCCATATATAAAACTTTATGTAACGGCAAATTTAAAAGGGTGCAAACATTAGGACAATCGCACGAAAAAATTTATCGGAAGAGTTATCGCACGAACGTAAGGAAAAAGTTTTTTCATAAATTCACCATAAATCGAAATATTGTGCTAGAGACGTCCAATTTGTTGCAAAATGAAGGCAAATGATTGAATATTACTATAATATAGAATTTTAGCTTACAATTGCGTTTCTCGACCATTTCTGTAGAGTCAAAGTTGACCGAAGGTTGAAATTGTTGCACTTATCGTTATTTATATGAAAATATTTCAAAATTGATAAAAGCTACAATCATGAGTATTTTTTAGTTGTATTGTGCATGAAATTGCGCACATTTTCATATATAATACTTCATGTAAAGGATAATTTAAAATGGTGCAATAATTATGTCAAAGTGACGAAATAATTTCCGAGATGTGTCACTGATACTTTTTAGTGCGATAAGAAAGAAATTCGCGCTTGTGGCGCCTGCGTAGCGATTGTAAACAAAACAACGCCTTGATCCGTGACTCCCAGCATCCCCCAAGGCGCGTGATACAAAAGTTTTCGGCTGGTAGGCCTATAAGTATTTTTCCGCGAATTTTTAAAAAAACTTTTTTTGAGCCGACGTATGATACGTCCAATCGGCATACGGGAGACATTTTGACTCGACGTTTAATACGTCAATCGGCGTAAGAGGGTTAAGCTCTTTTTATATTGGATGGTACATCCCCTATGTCTTTAGACTAAGCCTAATATTAGTAAGTTTTAATCTTAAGTTTAAACTTAAAACTAATGAATAGTTAGAGATACCGCTCTGGCAACCCTGAGGGCTTGGGTCGGCGGATTCGGGAAGAACGCCGCCAAGGGACAGCCCTACATTCTAGAGAAGAGGTTGGCTGTCCTAATCTTCCCCGGCGGCAAGTCGACGGGTTACGTCGACCCGGCAGAGGCAGCCCCGACTATGGCGGCGATTCATCAACAGCTCGCCGCTTCGATAAAGGAACCAGGCCAAGATATCTCGTCGGACGTCGCGACACTTGATTTAAATATAGAACCCATGGTAGGTGTTGACGACCTGTTGGTCGAGGTAGGTACGTTGGACGCCCAAGGGCTTCCCTTGGGCGCCACTGGGTCTTCTACTCCTGCTAATTCTCCAGCTTCCTTCCAAGGCTTTACAGGAGCTGAGCTCCTTTATACTTCACCGGACGCTTCGGTAAGACCTAAGGTCAAGGGCCAGAAGGTTGTAAAAACCCTCAAAAAGACGTCGTCGTCGTCCAAAAAGACTTCGTCGGCGTCAACGTCTCGTAAGTCTCCGGCTGCAAACCCCGGAGCAGAGAGGTCTAGAGCTTCTGTTTCAAGCTCCAAATCCTCAAAGAGCAGGTCTTCCAAGGAGAGGCCACGTACTCCGGCTGAGCCAGCAGTTTCTCCTCTCCCCTTGGTACCTGTTCCAAGTTACCCATCCACCTCCGCAGCAGCTCCGGTTTTGGATCCCAATGCTGGACTGTTGCAACACATGGGAGACTTGGTCGGCTCTCTGAGGAGCAGCATGGAGCAGATGTTCTCCCGGTTGTCCGACAGGATTACGTCTCAGGACAATATCATCGCCGGACTTAATCAGGCCCCTCTAGCTACTCCCCCAGCTTTCGGCACCGGACTAGCTCAGCTCCCACCTCATGACTCTCTGCCTCCGTTCTCTATAAATAACCCCTGGAGGGTGGCGTCATACGCCCCTTTCCAGGACGGTCTTATTTCCATTCCGGAGTGTGGGACTCGAAGGATTGAGGACTTCGAGTTCTACCCGGAGGGTCTCCAACCACCGTTCATTGGCTACGCCAGACTCACTGACGCAGCCATGACTAGAGATGACAAAGTCCCTAAGGAGACAGTCCTCTACTCACGTGACCAGGCTCAAAGAGAATGGCTCAGGTGTTTAGAGGATATGGATTGTTCAAATACGAGAATTCAAGCCTTCAAGAGTCCCTTCACCATTTTTACGATGGAGGAGGGAACTCCTCTTCCCTTTCTCAACAAGATAGCAACGGTCACTATTCCAGCTGCCCAGAAGGGGGAGTCGTTGCCACAGCTAAGGGAAGCAGACCCCACATCTCCTTTGCTCCCTTCACTCGGAGAATTGTGGGAAGATTTGCCCAACACCTTTTCGGCTGGCAAACTCAAACCAGACTGTGCTATGGATCAGTTTGGTGAGAAGCTGCCTAGGCTTCCGGACAGCCTCATTCAAGCTGAATTTGAGGCCAAGACTAGGCTAGCCAGGTCCATTAATACCATGGCAATGACTGAAGTAGCGACTATTTCTTACGGTTCTGAGCCGCTCTTCAAGCTTCTCACCAAGTCACTGACGCAAACAGTCCAGTCTGACATGTTTGAGTTCGCTACAGCCAGAACTAACTGCCGGAAACATGTCCTCCAGGAAGCAACTATTCGTCATGAGCCGAATAATGCTTTCAATCCAACATCTGGGGGGCAGACCTCTTTCTTGATTCAATGGTAAAGGAGGTCCAGGCGGAAGCGACAAGGCTTAACCAAAGCCTTAAGGATCGTTGGGGTCTCACTGCAAAGAGATGCCAAGACCAAGCAGCAAGAGGTAAGTCTCAGCGGAAACTGAAACGTTATCAGCCTTACCAGAAAAAGCAGCAACGCTTCACCCAGGCTGTTTCGGCTGTTCCGTTGGTACAATCAGCCCAACCCTCTACTTCTAAGGCTCAATCACAGCCCATCTACGTGATTTCCCCCCAGCCTCAACCTTCCACCTCCTACGCTGTCTCCCCAGCCTTCAACCAAGTGTTCGAAGGCCAGGCCTTTCAGCAATACGACCGCTTTGGCAGGGGAGGCAGAGGTAGGGGATCCTTTCGTCAGAGAGGATCAGGAAGGTCTCTCAACAGGGGAAAAAACACTTCTGTGGAGGCCGCGGAGGTCACTCAACCCAGCAGCAGTGAGAGCTCGAAGGTAGGAGGGAGGCTGTTTCTCTTCCGGCACCGGTGGGGATTCAGCAAGTGGGCACAGAGTATTGTGTCGAAAGGCCTGGGTTGGAGTTGGGTTGTGGATCCCCCTCCATCCAGACCTTTCCTTCAACTTCCATCAAAAGGAATGACGGAGTATGCGGAGGACCTCCTTCAGAAAGGAGCAATAGCGAGAGTCAACAGATTAAAATTTCAAGGTCGCTTATTCAGCGTTCCAAAGAAAGGCTCACAAAAAAGAAGGGTAATCTTAGACTTGTCCCGCTTAAACTTAGCCATTCGCTGCGACAAGTTCAAAATGCTGACCATCTCGCAGGTGCGGACCTTACTTCCCGTGGGGGCCGTCACCACCTCTATCGATCTTACAGACGCATACTATCATATCCCTATTGCAAGCACTTTTCGCCCTTATCTGGGCTTCAAGATAGGAGATCAAGCATTCTCCTTCAAGGTAGTTCCCTTCGGTCTGAACGTGGCACCCAGGGTGTTCACGAAGTTGGCGGAAGTAGTCGTCCAACAACTGAGGTCTCAGGGGATAATGGTAGTAGCGTATCTCGACGATTGGTTGATTTGGGCTCCAACAGTCGAGGAATGTCACAAAGCCACACTGAAAGTAATCCAGTTCCTAGAGTATCTGGGGTTCAAGATAAACAGGACAAAATCAAGACTCACTCCGGAGTCCAACTTTCAGTGGCTGGGCATTCAATGGAATCTATCCTCCCATACTCTGTCGATTCCATCAGCCAAGAGAAAGGAAATAGCGAAGTCAGTAAAGCAATTTCTAAAACACAAATTTGCTTCAAGGAGAAGCCAGGAAAGAATCCTGGGTTCCCTCCAATTTGCCTCAGTGACAAACATCTTGATGAAAGCCAAACTGAAAGACCTAACCAGAATCTGGCGCTCACGAGCAAATGTCAGGTCCAGGGACAAGTTGTCATCAGTCCCACAGATTCTACGCAATCGTCTACGCCCTTGGGCAAAAGTGAAGAACCTGTCAATATCAGTACCCCTTCAGTTTCCTCCTCCTGGGATTACCATCCACACGGACGCTTCATTAAGCGGCTGGGGAGGATATTCTCAGTTTCAAGAAAGGTTCAAGGAACCTGGTCACCCCAGTTCCGCCGGCTTCACATAAATGTATTAGAAGCGATGGCAGTGTTCTTGACTCTGAAAAGGTTAGGTCCGCCAAAGAACTCCCACATAAAGCTAGTTCTGGACAGCGCAGTGGTAGTCCATTGCGTAAACAGGGGAGGCTCAAGTCACGACATCTGAATCATGTCATGGTAGCCATCTTCTCCCTGGCAGACAAGTTCAGTTGGCACCTCTCCTCCACCCATATAGCTGGAGTGAGAAACGTCATAGCAGATGCTTTATCCCGCTCAGTTCCTCTGGAGTCGGAATGGTCACTGGACAATAGTTTGTTCCAATGGATTCTCCGGAGGGTTCCAGGTCTACAAGTAGATCTATTCGCATCTCAAGCGAACCACAAACTCCCATGTTATGTGGCCCCCAACCTGGACCCTCTGGCCTATGCCACGGACGCCCTGTCCATAGATTGGAACAACTGGAGAAGATTTATGTCTTTCCTCCAGTGAATCTTCTCCTGAAGGTACTGAACAAACTCAGGACGTTCAAGGGTCAAGTAGCTCTAGTAGCCCCACACTGGCCGAAAAGACAATTGGTACCCTCTGATTCTGGAACTGGGTCTTCGTCCTCTTCGAATTCCCAATCCCAGGCTCTACCAGTCAGTACAAACGAAGACTGTGTTCGCTTCCTCAGGAATTCTCAAAACCCTAACTTTATGGACTTCATGAAGTTTGCGGCTAAAAAAGATGCAGATATTGATCCACGAAATATTCTTTTCTTGGAATCTGATAAAAGGGATTCAACTTTGAGACAGTATGATGCTGCAGTCAAAAAGTTGGCAACCTTCCTGAGAGAATCAGATATTAGAATCATGACAATCAATTCAGCTATATCCTTTTTCAGATCTTTATTTGAAAAAGGCTTAGCAGCTAGCACTATTACGACAAGCAAGTCAGCCTTGAAGAAGATTTTTCAACTCGGGTTCAACATAGACTTGACAGACTCTTACTTCTCGTCTATTCCCAAGGCTTGTGCTAGACTTAGACCTTCAGTGAGGCCTACGTCAGTATCGTGGTTCTTGAATGATGTTCTAAAGCTGGCTTCAGAAACAGACAATACGACATGTTCATTTATAATGCTCTTAAGAAAAACTCTATTTTTATTAAGCTTGGCTTCAGGAGCTAGAATTTCAGAACTGTCGGCGTTATCCAGAGATCCGAATCATATAGAATTTCTTCCCACAGGGGAAGTTCTACTTTCTCCGGAACGTAGCTTTTTAGCAAAGAATGAGGATCCTTTGATGAGGTGGGAACTGTGGAAGGTTATACCCCTTCCACAAGATGTTTCTCTTTGTCCAGTATCGACCTTACGAGCCTTTCTGTCCAGGACATCCTCATCCTCGTCGGGTCCTCTCTTTAAGAGAGAAAAAGGTGGTACTTTATCTATTAAAGGTATCAGGCAACAAATCCTGTACTTTATTAAACAAGCCAACCCTGATTCCTTCCCTAAAGCTCATGATGTCAGGGCAGTTGCCACCTCAATTAACTATTTCCAACACATGAATTTTGATGATTTGAAAAAGTATACTGGATGGAAATCGCCGACAGTATTTAAGCGTCATTACTTAAAGTCCTTGGAAGCTCTGAAATTTTCAGCAGTTGCGGCGGGTAACATAGTTCCCCCGACTCTGCTTAATCTTAAGTTGAAGATCCAGTTCTCCTTTCTACCTATCTCATTCAACAGTTTGTCTATACCTACCATGTTCATCTACGTCTACCTTGAGTCTTAGCTCCTCTTGTGATGGTACAGTGGGTGTCCCTTATTTTTTTGCTAGGGTCACCACAATTGTTTGTATATTCTGATCTCTATGATGTGGTCCCCTTATTTTTATGCTAGGGTGACACATCTACATTTGCAATGGTTACGGGTTTTGTATACTAAGTCATATACATTTGTTTATTATATATTTTTTAAGTTGTTCAAATTCAGTTTATTATTATAATTGCTTTATTTACTTTGTACATATTAACTATACACAAATGTTAAGATCAACATATATTCCATGTAAGCCCTGTACATATATGTTAACTTTAAGTTAATTTTAAGGAATATTTTCTAACTTGTATAATTGTGTATATGTACATTTCTTAGCAATTATATTTCTTTATTTTATTTTAAGTTTTATTTGAGACCTTATTTATTTATTTTCTTTACAATCTTGTGCTAATTCTCTGGTACGATTTTGCGCAGCGACATGAACTGAGCCCAGAAAAGGGATTTTGACGTAAGGAAAAATCTATTTCTGGGCGATTGGTTCGTGTCGCCCAGCGAAATCCCACCCTACCCATCCCTGCGCTCAAGATTGTCTGCTAACTTCAGGATGACCACCAGAGGCGCAGCAGTCGGCAGCATGGGATGGAGTAATAGTAGTTGCTGCCCACTCTGTGGGTCGGCTCCCCTCTTGTGGGGGTTTTGGAGTAGGAGATTTCTATTGGTAAGTGGTTCGTGGTAGTGGTCTCACTCGCCCTAGTGTTCATACCGACGCCCTCTTTGAGAGGGTGAGCGAGTCAGTAGTACTGACCTTTTCTTTATTTTATTTATTCTCTGGTATGTGTTAGTGCATTTACCTTAGAAATAATGGATTAAAGGGATATTTCGCTGGGCGACACGAACCAATCGCCCAGAAATAGATTTTTCCTTACGTCAAAATCCCTTTATACTTCGGTTTGTTTTACTCCGGCGGTCTTATTAATCCGGCGGTCTTATTACTCCGCCGGGTATTTCAAGCTGAGGTACCTTGTTATCACAAGCCCATCGGCCTTGTTCATTTGTCTGATTTGTCTTTTCCATCCCTCACCCTAGAGGAATGTAGAACAGGCTTGAGACGCAATCCTAATTCACTAGATTTTACGTCTCCAGCGCCACCTGAGTCAGGACAGGTTTTCACTTAACCTGTCCCGTTCCACCAGCCCTATACTTAAGATATGACAAGAACAAGAGCTGCACCCCGGAGCTGATGAGAACAAGGATGCATGATACCCTAGTGGTATAAATATTCTGTCACCGGAGTCACCTCCAATGACTGTAGAATAATGCATGCCCCACCGGACACACCTCCGGAGGGTCTAAATAGTGATACTCATGTATCATTTGACTTATAGATCTTGCAGTGTTTGGAGACGGGGTGTACCGCCGTCCTCCAAGAACCCTGTGGGCACGTGGTATGTAGAACCCACGCTGGTTGTGCCGTCAAGGTCGGGGAGTTGTTGGTCTGGCACCACGAGGGATGCCAGGTCTGTTACAGCCTCGTGATGGAACTCACCTCCGAGCCGGTATGTACCATTCTTGATAAGGATACAATGAGTGTCATATGAACTATATCGTTTTGATTCATACTGGACTAAGGATAGTATTTAGTTTAAGAGTTGACATAACTCCTCTTACAGAGCATCCAAGCTGTCAAGGACGCGGCGCTGGCCACCTTGAAGACCTGTGTCGGCGGATTTGGCCGCAATGCCAAGAAAGCGGTACCGGCTCCCATCATCGCCAGCATCCGGGTGAGGAGGTGGTTGGAGATGTGGCCGCCTTAGACCTTGACCGCGAGCCCATGGTTGTGGACAACCAGGGCGAAGGTAAGAATGTTACTGAGGCATGTAGTGTAGGGGCTCAAGGCTTGCTCTTGAGCCCATCTCAACCTTCCTCTCTTTCCTCTACCACTTCCTTCCATGGATTCGCCGGGAAGCTTCAGTTCGGTTTGACCGAAGTCCTTCCTCAGTGGTCCCTAAAAGTCAAGAACCCAATTGGCGTTGAATAAGTCATTGCCTAAGCCAAGGTCCAGAACCAGCCGCGTCACTAAGCCATCGGCTCCTAACCCCGAGGCGGACACGGCAAGAGCGACTCCCTCTCAACAGAGGACGAGAGCAAAGGTTCCAAAAGCTAGGATCCCAGTACCTAGCTTTGACCCGGAGGCATTTTCTGCAAGCATGATGCAGAAGATGGGGAACATGGTAGGAAACTTGGTCCAGACCAAGTTCCAAGAAATGTTCTCTCAGCTGTCATCCACACTGGAAGTTCAGGCCAGTCCATCCATTCTTATCAGAGAGGATGGTTGCTCAGGAGAACCTAGTGGCGGGTCTCCGAGACTCTATGGCAACTGGACAGCCTCGGTCCGGACAGGTAGTTCATCCCCTACCAATGCCGGACTCCTCAAAGCTGCCTCCCTTCAAGAGTAACAACCCTTGGAGGACAGCAGCATACGCACCATTCTCGGATGGTATGCTTACCATCGAGGGGTGCGGAACTCGAAGACTGGAGGACTTCGAGTTTTATCCTCCGGGACTTCAGTTCCCCTTCATCGGATACGCTCGTCTGACAGAAGATGCGATGGTGAGGGAGGACAAAATCCCCAAAGAGACTGTCATCTTCCCCAGGGAGCAAGCTCAACAAGCTTGGCTCCGGAGCTTGATAGAGTGGCAGTGTGTCAACACCAGGTTGACGGCTCATAAGAGTCCCTTTACCATCTTCGTGGTAGACGAAGGAACTCCTACCCCGTGTCTATCCAAAGTGGCTGAGCTAACCATGCAGGCAGCCATGGAGGACAAACCAATGCCACAGCTCCGGGAAACAGATTTGCCTTCCATTCTGCTCCCCGGAAGCACGGACTGTTGGGTAGACGCACCTGCCACTTTTTCTGCAGGTAAGCTGGTGCCGGACTGCGGCAACACACTGTTCAGCGAGCGGCTTCCTAGGCTCCCGGACAACCTCATCAAGGCCGAGTATGACGCCAGATTGAGGCTGAGTAGGTCCCTCAACTCCGCCACCATGTCGGAAATGACAGTGCTCATCTACGAAGATGAGGCGTTGTTTAAAGTTCTGACAAAGTCATTGCTTCACACAGTACAGTGTGACCTGTATGACTTTACTGTAGCAAGGCGGAACTGTAGGAAGTACGTTCTGGCTGAAGCGTCCATTCGGCATGAGCCGAATAAGCTAATTGGATCCTCCATCTGGGGAGCAAACCTCTTCCCCGACTCCGCCGTTAACGAGGTCTTGGCGGAGGCAGTGAGGGTGAGCCAAAGTCTGAAGATTCGCTGGGGACTCATTACCAAAAGGAAATCCGAGTCCGCTGGAACGAGTCCCAAAGGTAAGAAGAAGTTGAGGAAGTTCCAACCCTTCCAATCTTCTCAACCACAGACGATGGTCCAGGCGGTTCTGGTGGCTCAAATGAGTCAACCTTCAACATCAAAAGCACAACCGCAACAGCAGTTTGTGCTTCTGACTCAGCCAGCTCAACAACCCCAGGCGTCGACCTCCTTCTCTGTCTCTCCGGCTTATAATGCTACCTTTGAAACCCAGGCGTTTCAAGGGTACAACAGGTTTGCCAGAGGCAGCCGTGCCAGAGGAGCCTTCCAACACAGAGGTGGCGGAAGAGCCTCCAACCGAGGCAAAGGCTTCCGGGTAGCCCGTGGTGGCCGTCCATTCGCCAACCAGTGAGACTCCTCAGGTAGGAGGGAGGCTGTACCTCTTCCGACATCGGTGGGGGTTCAGCACCTGGGCCCAGAGTATTGTGACCATAGGTCTGGGATGGAGCTGGATACAAGGTCCTCCTCCATCAAACACCTTTTACCAAAGACCAACAGCGGAACTGGTAGAGTATACTCGAGAATTACTTAAAAAACGGGTAGTATCTCAAGTAAAAAACTTAAAGTTTCAAGGTCGCTTGTTCAGCGTTCCAAAGAAAGACTCAAACAAACTAAGAATAATCCTAGACTTGTCCCATCAAACTCATTCATTCATTGCGACAAGTTCCGAATGCTGACTGTTTCGCAGGTGCGGACCTTACTTCCCCGTGGGGCCGTCACCACCTCTATAGATCTTACAGACGCCTACTATCATATCCCGATAGCAAGACACTTCCGCCCATTCCTAGGCTTCAGAATAGGAAAGAAGGCTTATTCCTTCAAAGTAATCCCATTCGGGCTCAACATAGCGCCCAGAATATTTATGAAAATAGCGGAAACAGTAGTCCAGGAATTAAGGACTCAAGGGGTAATGTTAGTAGCCTATCTGGACGACTGGCTCATTTGGGCCACAGATGTCGAAGAATGCCGCAAGGCGACGGTCAAAGTGATAAAGTTCCTGGAACACCTTGGTTTCCAGATAAACAGGAACAAGTCCCGTCTAAGTCCGGCACCACATTTTCAGTAAAACGGAGAGAAATAGCCAAGGCTACAAGACAATTTTTCAAAGACAAGCAGATGTCCCAGAGAAACCAGGAAAGAATCCTAGGTTCACTCCAGTTTGCATCAGTTATGGACGTACTACTGAAAGCCAAGCTAAAAGATATAAGTCGAGTTTGGCAATCGAGAGCAAACAGAAGATCCCGGGACAAAGTACCACGTATCCCGGAGATCTTACGCAAGAGACTCCGCCCCTGGACAGAAGTCAAGAGTCTATCGAAATCTGTACCTCTACAGTTTCCTCCGCCGGCCCTAGTAGTCCATACGGACGCTTCCTTGAGCGGCTGGGGCGGATACTCACAGTATAAGAAAGTACAGGGAACCTGGTCAGTGTCATTCCGCCAGCTACATATCAATGTACTGGAAGCTATGGCAGTGTTTCTAACACTGAAGAAACTCTTATCAGCAAAGAAAATCCATATCAAGCTAGTATTGGACAGCACAGAGGTAGTCCACTGCATAAACAGGGGAAGTTCCAAGTCGAGCCATGTAAACCATGTAATGATAGCCATATTTGCCCTAGCGGCCAGGAACAAATGGCACCTATCGACCACTCACCTAGCGGTAGTAAGAAATGTAGTGGCAGACTCTCTGTCAAGGACTACTCCGCTAGAGTCGGAGTGGACCCTGGACGGAGGGTCATTCAAATGGATCTGCCAACAGGTGCCCGGGCTTCAAGTGGATCTTTTTGCCACGGAATCAAACCACAAACTACCATGCTATGTGGTTCCCAACCTGGACCCTCTGGCTTATGCCACAGACGCTATGGCAATAGACTGGAATATCTGGAAAAGGATTTATCTCTTCCCTCCGGTGAACCTACTTTGGTTCCCTCTCCTAGTGGAATTGGGTCTCCGGCCCCAACGTTTTCCCAATCCCAAACTGACGCAGTTGGTACAAACGCGGACTGTGTCCGCTTCCTCAGGAATTCAGAAAGCCCTAACTTTATAGACTTCATGAAGTTTGCGGCACAGAAAGATGCCAACACTGATCCTCAAAATATCCGATTCCTAGAATCAGATAAACGAGAATCAACACTGCGTCAATATGATTCAGCAGTAAAGAAGCTAGCCACCTTCTTGAAAGACACAGGAGCACAAACCATGACTACGAATCTGGCGATAACCTTCTTCAGAGCCTTGTTCGAGAAAGGTTTAGCAGCTAGTACTATTACTACAACCAAATCGGCACTGAAGAAAATATTCCAATTTGGATTTGATATTGATCTTACAAATTCGTATTTTTCCTCTATTCCTAAGGCTTGTGCTAGACTTAGACCAATAGATAGACCTCGAACAGTCTCCTGGCTCTTAAATGATGTCCTTAAGCTAGCTTCGGACACTGTTAATGAGTCATGTACTTATATAACGCTCCTAAGGAAAACATTATTCCTAATAAGTCTGGCTCAAGAGCTAGAATATCTGAGCTGTCGGCCCTTTCTAGGGAACCAGACCATATTGAGTTCCTCCCATCAGGAGAATTATTACTTTTGCCAGATCTTCAATTTTTGGCTAAAAACGAAGACCCACATGATAGGTGGGCCCCATGGAAAATTGTTCCTCTTCCTCAGGATCTGTCCTTATGTCTAGTTAATTCGCTAAAAACCTATTTAAACAGAACCGCCATGAAAACTTCAGGCCCCTTGTTGATTAGGGAAAATGGTGGAACCATCTCCCTAAAAGGAATCAGACAGCAGATTCTATATTTTATCAAACAAGCTAACCCGGAATCAATTCCACGAGCACATGATGCTTGGGCAGTAGCTACATCAGTTAATTATTTTCAACACATGAACTTTGACGATCTCAAAAAGTATAAAGGCTGGAAATCACCGACAGTATTTAAATGCCACTACCTAAAATCCTTAGAGGCCCTTAAATTTCCAGCAGTGGCAGCGGGGGACACAGTTTCCCCTGACACTACATAGCATGGTAGTAACTAGTCTAATTAGCCTGTCTCTCTCTCATCTCTCTCTCCTACCTGCCTCACTAGCATTCTTGACCTTAGCTTGGTTGTTACTGGGTTGCACACTTAATTTGATTTTCACCTGCATTGTATTATGATCTTTATTATTGTACATATGGATATCTGGTGCAAAAATTTTGTAAATAAATTCCTATTTAGTGGTGTAAGATTCATTTATTGTTAGTTGCCGGATTATACAACCCTAGTAGTAGATAAGAACTGTAGTTTAAGGATATTATTAAAAATCTTCATAGTATTAAGGAAATTTATTAAGTATTGTAGATTGAATAACTACTATTAAATAATATTTAATAATTATGCAGCTTTCAATTTCCTTACAGTAATTTATCTACACTAACTTTCCAAGCTGGTGGGGCCAATTCTCTGTTACGATTTCACGGAGCGACACAGGGTAGGTCCAGAAAAGGGATTTTGACAAAGGAAAAATCTATTTCTGGGCAGTGACCTGTGTCGCCCAGTGAAACCCACCCTCTAATTTCCACACCCTAATCTGGCCCAAGCTTGGGTGCTATCTACAGGAATGGTAAACAAAGCGCTAGCCGTAGCAGTAGTGGGTAGCGGGGGCCTAGAACGGCTCCTCTGTAGATGAGGGATATTGAGAAAGGAAGAAGACTAAATGGCAGGGGACCTCTGGTAGTGATTACACTCGCCCCAGATACCATACCGACACCTTAAATAAGGTGAGCGAGCCAGAATATTCTGGCATTACCATATAGCTTTTTTCTCTGGTATATTTAGCAATATTTATACCTAAAAATGAGTGCTAAAGGAACCATTTCACTGGGCGACACAGGTCACTGCCCAGAAATAGATTTTTCCTTTGTCAAAATCCCTTTATTATTAATATTTGAAAATATTAATAAACACATGCATCTACCATAAAAATTCTCTGATCACAGTAAGAGAGAGAAGTTATCCTTACGTAAGTGAAATGGAAAGGTCATTTTTATCTCTTTAAAATACTACCACATACGAATTTTGTAATTACAGTTTTTTTTATTATTATTGTTCCTTTTTTTTTTGCTCTATCACAGTCCTCCAATTCGACTGGGTGGCATTTATAGTGTGGGGTTCTGGGTTGCATCCTGCCTCCTTAGGAGTCCATCACTTTTCTTACTATGTGCGCCGTTTCTAGGATCACACTCTTCTGCATGAGTCCTGGAGCTACTTTAGCCTCTAGTTTTTCTAGATTCCTTTTCAAGGATCTTGGGATCGTGCCTAGTGCTCTTATGATTATGGGTACATTTCCACTGGCATATCCCATATCCTTCTTATTTCTATTTTCAGATCTTGATACTTATCCATTTTTTCCCTCTCTTTCTCTTCAACTCTGGTGTCCCATGGTATTGCGACATCAATGAGTGATACTTTCTTCTTGACTTTGTCAATCAACGTCATGTCTGGTCTATTTGCACGTATCACCCTATCCGTTCTGATACCATAGTCCCAGAGGATCTTTGCCTGATCGTTTTCTATCACTCCCTCAGGTTGGTGCTCGTACCACTTATTACTGCAAGGTAGCTGATGTTTCTTGCACAGGCTCCTTTGGAGGGCTTTTGCCACTGAATCATGCCTCTTTTTGTACTGGTTCTGTGCAAGTGGCGGGCATTCGCTTGCTATGTGGTTTATGGTTTCATTTTTCGTATTGCACTTCTTACATATGGGAGAGATGTTATTTCCGTCTATCGTTCTTTGAACATATCTGGTTCTTAGGGCCTGATCTTGTGCCGCTGTTATCATTCCTTCCGTTTCCTTCTTTAGCTATCCCCTCTGTAGCCATTGCCATGAGTGGTCGCTGGCTAGTTCTTTAGTCTGTCTCATGTATTGTCCGTGCATTGGTTTGTTGTGCCATTCCTCTGTTCTGTTTGTCATTCTACTGTCTCTGTATATTTCTGGGTCTTCGTCTACTTTTATTAGTCCTTCTTCCCATGCACTCTTTAGCCACTCGTTTTCACTGCTTTTCAGATATTGCCCCAATGCTCTGTTCTCGATGTTGACGCAGTCCTCTCCCTCCTTCCTTTCATGTTATGTATAGTATGTCCGTATTTGCTCTTGGGTGTAGTGCTTTGTGTATTGCCATATGTTTCCTGGTTTTCTGATCTATGCTGCGGAGTTCTGCCTTCGTCCATTCCACAATTCCTGCGCTGTATCTGATTACTGGCACTGCCCATGTGTTTATGGCTTTTATCATATTTCTCGCATTGAGTTTTGACTTGAGTATCGCCTTGAGTCTCAGCATATATTCTTTCCTGATCGTGTCCTTCATCTCTTGGTGTTTTATATCCCCTCCTTCCATTATTCCCAGGTATTTGTATCCAGTCTCATCTATGTGTTTGATGTTGCTCCCATCTGGTAGCTTTATTCCTTCAGTTCTCGTTACTTTGCCCATTTGTATGTTGACTAAGGCGCATTTTTCTATTCCAAACTCCATCCTGATGTCCCCAGATACAATCCTTACAGTCTGGATTAGGGTATCTATTTCCTTGGTGCTCTTACCATACAGCTTGATGTCGTCCATGAACATCAGATGGTTGATTATGTTGCCTCTTTTCTTGAGTTGGTACCCGGCATCCATCTTCTGTAGTACTTTTGTCATGGGAATCATGGCTACTACGAAGAGTAGTGGGGACAGTGAGTCTCCCTGGAAGATCCCTCTCCTGATATTAACCTCTGCTAGTCTTGTTCCAGAGCTTGTAAGTATTGTATTCCAGTTGCGCATTGTAATTTTGAGGAAGCTGATGGTGTTTTCCTCTGCCCCATATATTTTCAGGCATTCTATTAGCCATGTGTGTGGTATCAGCGACATATCTCAGAAATTATTTCGTCATTGACATAATTTTTGCACCATTTTATATTCGCCGTTACATGGAGTATTATACATGAAAATGTGCACAATTTTATGTAGAATACAACAAAAAACAACTCATGGTTGTAGCTTTTATCAGTTTTGAAATATTTTCATATAAATAACAATGTGCCAAAATTTCAACCTTTGGTCAACTTTGACTCGACTGAAATGGTCAAAAACCGCAATTGTAAGCTAAAACTATTACATCCTAGTAATATTCAATCATTTACCTTTATTTTGCAACAAATTGGAAGTCTCTAGCACAATATTTCGATTTATGGTGAATTTATGAAATAAACTTTTTCCTTACATACGTGTGGTAACTCTTCCGAAAAAATCATAAATTGTTTCGTCCGATTGTCGTAATGTTTGCACCATTTTATATTAGCCGTTACATAAAGTTTTATACATGAAAATATGCGCAATTTCATGTAGAATACAACAAAAAACAACCTATCATTGTAGCTTTTATCAGTTTTGAAATATTTACATATAAATAACGATATAGAAAAAATTCGTCCTTCGGTCAACTTTAACTTGACCGAAATGGTCGAAAACTGCAATTGTAAGCTACAACACTTACAGTCTTATAATATTTAATCAATTACCTTCATTTTGCAACAAACGGGAAGTCTCTAGCACAATATTTCGATTTATGGTGATTTTTTGAAAACAGCTTTTTTTTACGTCCGCGTGTTACGAATTCATGCATCATTTTGTGATAATATTTTCTCTGTGTTGCCTTGATCGTTTTACAATGTGTTATATACCAAAATGATCGCAATTTAATGAATAATACAACGAAAAAATTAACTAGTTAGCTTTAACCGTTTTGCTCACAGCGCAATTTGTATACAATTATATATGAAATTTTTTTTCGCGCTGTCATATATCCCAATATTTATATATGATAATGATATTTTTTTCATTTCTGATGGTTGCATACTAAACTTCAGGCAATGACATAAAAAGGAGCCAAAAATTAACTCTTAATCCTGAAAACTAAGCATGCTGTGATTTTAAAAAAAAACAATTTTTTCCGCTTCGGCGCTCACTCGCGAACGCTGCTGGCATACGGGAGATGATTTTTAAAATACCGCTTCGGCGTTTAAGGGTTAATATTTGAAAATTGGTAAATCATTTTTGTACCATAAAAATGCATTTAGTCATGAAAATAACATAAAAATAGACTAATTGGTGATGATTTTCGCCGGAAAATCCCGCAAATAGGTGAATCCCCCGCAAATAGTGGGTAGATATGGTCCAGAGAGAAATCTGCGAATCAGTGAGTCTGCGAATCCAGAGAATGCGAATACGGGGGGAACATTGTATACTAATTCCTAAGGCGAGCGAATTGGATATACAAGAACATTAAATTTTGTAGCTTAATGCACGTATATGAAGCACGGTAATGATAAAAAGTCATAAAAATGGCTACGTGCCGCAAACACAACTGAGTTAACATGGTAGAACTGGGTGGTCGATTCCAATTACAAATACTACCCGAGTTCGACAGTGAATTGTAAGGTTGGAATCGATATCAACTCATACTTCACTTCTTAGTGTGGTCGGGTTAGGTATCACCAAAGTCTCCTCTGTGTGCTGGATAGAATCCATGAGAGGACGAAATTATTTATCAACTAAAAAAATCCCCCTTTGGTTAACACATATGAAAATATTTTAATTCCAGGGTAGAGCGGATTGGATATTAATAGATATTTGTAGCTTAATGTATGTATATGAACCACGGTGTTGCCTGCTATTACATTGTTATTACAATGTTCCCCCCGTATTCGCGTTCTCCAGATTCGCGGACTCACTGATTCGAGGATTTCTCTCTGGACCATATCTACCCATTATTTGCGGGGTATTCGCCTATTCGCGGGATTTTCCGGCGAAAATCATCACCAATTAGTGTACTTTGATGTTATTTTCATGACTAAATGCATTTTTATGGTACAAAAATGATTTAATAATTTTCAAATATTAATACTGATTAATACTGTATTAGCAAGTTTAATAAGATTAAATGATATCACACAGAAAAATTAATAATTCTCTCTCTCCCTCTCTCTCCTATAGAGATGTATGGTTTTTTTGTATGATAAATAATTGATTTCATATTTTCAAATATTAATATTAATGTAAACAGCAATAACATCAATTCATTAAAGAAAACACTGAACAGAATTATAAAGATGTTAGTTTATAAATTTGAAAAATTATGTAAGAATGAAGGAAATCCCAGTCTTCTCTCTCAAACTCCAGGTACTAAAACTGTCAAACATATCCAGTAATGGGACGAGGGGGAGCAGCTGTTGTGTTGTTGCCACCGAGTGTTCATGCAATTTCTCTCTCTCTCTCTCTCTCTCTCTCTCTCTCTCTCTCTCTCTCTCTCTCTCTTTCATTTACTGAGACTCGAAAAATTTTATAGCACATGTACTATTTGTTTTTAATACTTTTAAATAATAATAATAATAATAATAATAATAATAATAATAATAATAATAATAGTAATAATAATATAACTATAATTAAATAATTCATATTATGTGATAGTATTTTAAGGAAATACAATAATATATCCATTTCACTCCTTTAATTAAGGATAACTCTCTCTCTCTCTCTCCTTTGCCACACAGGATATGTATGTCATAGTGGTAACTCCCTCCCTCTGTTTTGCTGGAAGCAATATAATAATAATAAAACTGTAATTACCAAACTCGTATGGGGTAGTATTTTAAAGAGATAAAAATGACCTTTCCATTTCACTTACGTAAGGATAACTCCTCTCTCTTACTGTGATAAGGGATTTTGACAAAGGAAAAATCTATTTCTGGGCAAGGGCCCATGTCACCCAGTGAAATGTCCTTTTAGCACACATTTCTAAGGTAAATTAATGCTAACATACCAGAGAAAAAAGCTAAAATGGAAATGCCAGAATATTCTGGCTCGCTCACCTTATATAAAAGGTGTCGGTATGGTTTCTGGGGCGAGTGAAACCACTACCACGGGTCTCTTACCATTTAGATTCATCCCTCTTCGAAATCCCTCTACCAGAAAAGGGCCGATGCAAGGCCCACCCCCAGCTACGACTACTACTAGCGCCTCCGACGCTACCACCAGCGCCTCTACCGGCATCCTTGGAGTTAGCCTACCAAGCTTGGGCCCAAGGGTGGGGTTATAATAGAAGGGTGGGATTTCACTGGGCGACACGGGCCCTTGCCCAGAAATAGATTTTTCCTTAGTCAAAATCCCTTTTCTGGGCTCAGCCCGTGTCGCTACGTGAAATAGTACCAGAGAATTGGCCACAAGCTTGGAACAAATGAGTACAAATAGATATTGTAAGGAAAAAAATGAAAAACAATTAAGGTTAATTAGTATAATCTAAAATAAACTTATGAACTAGAAATAATTATAATAAAGGCTTAAGAGTAAACATAGTAACTTAACATTAACCTTAAAGTTAAATACAATATCATACAATATAAATTCTGTGTGAGTAATCCTAAAATAAAAATAAGGAAACATCACAACTATGTACAACATGTGGCATCCAAGGCGTGAGTAAGGCCACATGGTGGCAGAGCCACAGGAAGAATGTCAGTGAGGCAGGTAGAAAGGAGATCTAGATCTAAGCTACTTATTACTACTTAAGCAGTGTCAGGAGAAACTGTTTCCCACTGCCACTGCTGGAAATTTAAGAGCTTCTAAGGACTTGAGGTAGTGACGTTTGAACACTGTCGGAGATTTCCAGCCTGTATACTTTTTCAGATCATCAAAATTCATATGCTGAAAGTAGTTAACTGAGGTAGCTACTGCCCTAATGTCATGTACCCGGGGGAAAGATTCTGGGTTGGCTTATTTAATGAAATATAATATTTGCCGTCTAATTCCTTTTAAGGAAATAGTGCCACCTTTTTCCCTCATGAATAAAGGGCCTGAAGATCTTATGGCCGTTCGAGCAAGGTATGCTCTTAGGGCAGTAACTAGACATAAGGAAGGCTCCTGAGGAAGTGGGAGAATTTTCCATGGGGCCCACCTCGCCAGTGGGTCCTCATTTTTAGCTAAAAATTGACGATCTGGAGAAAGTAAGACTTCTCCCGAAGGGAGAAACTCTATATGACCCGAGTCTCTAGATAGAGCCGACAGTTCAGATACCCTGGTTCCTGAAGCTAGACTTAAAAGGAATAATGTTTTCCTCAGGAGGGGTAAAAAGTCACATGAATCATTATCAGTGTCTGAGGCCAGTTTGAGAACATCATTTAAGAACCATGACACAGACTTAGGCCTCTCTGATGGCCTGAGTCTAGCACAGGCTCTAGGGATAGATGAAAAATAAGAGTCTGTTAGATCTATTTTGAAACCAAACTGGAAGATTTTCTTTAGTGCCAATTTAGTAGTAGTGATAGTACTAGCTGCTAAACCTTTTTCAAATAATGATCTAAAAAAGGAGATGGCCAGGTTGGTTGTCATGGTTTGAGATTCGGACTTCCTCAGAAAAATAGCTAGTTTTTCAACTGCTGAGTCATATTGACGAAGGGTTGACTCTCGTTTATCCGATTCTAAGAATAGGATGTTTTGAGGGTCAATGTTGGCATCCCTTTTTGCCACAAACTTCATGAAGTCCATAAAGTTAGGGCTCTTTGAATTCCTGAGGAAGCGTACACAGTCTTCGTTTGTACTAGTTGGGATAATTTGGGATTGGGAATCCGTTGAGGTCGGAGTCCCAACTCCAATAGAAGTGGGAACCAATTGCTCTTGGGCCAATTGGGGGCTACTAGAGCAACACGTCCCTTGAACGTCCTGAGTCTGTTCAGAACCTTCAAAAGAAGATTCACTGGAGGAAAGATGTAAATCTTCTTCCATTGATTCCAGTCTATAGCCATGGCGTCCGTGGCATAAGCCAGAGGGTCCCGGTTGGGAGCCACGTAGCAAGGGAGTTTGTGATTCGACTCTTTGGCGAAAAGATCCACCTGAAGCCCCGGGACTTGCTGACAGATCCAATTGAATGACTACTTGTCCAGGTACCACTCCGACTCTAGTGGGACTGAGTGAGATAGCGCATCTGCTATCACGTTCCTTACTCCCGCTAGGTGTGTGGCGGACAGGTGCCATTTGTTCCTGGCTGCCAGTGAGAATATGGCTATCATGGCATGGTTCACATGGCTTGACTTGGAGCCTCCCCTGTTGATGCAGTGTACTACCACTGCACTGTCTAACACCAGCTTGATGTGAGATTTCTTGGCTGGTTGAAGTTTTTTCAGGGTATGGAACACTGCCATAGCTTCCAATACATTGATATGGAGCTGGCGGAATGGAAGGGACCAAGTTCCTCGTACTTTCTTGTACTGAGAGTACCCTCCCCAGCCACTTAGTGATGCATCTGTGTGGATAACTAATGCCGGCGGAGGGAACTGAAGAGGAATTGACTTCGACAAAATTCTTGACCTCCGCCCAGGGGCGGAGGCGTTTGCGTAAGATCGCCAGGATAGCGGACAGCTTGTCCCGGGACCTGTTGTTTGCTTGAGCGCCAGACGCGGTTTATGTCTTTGAGCTTTGCTTTTAGCAGAACGTCCGTTACCGAGACAAATTGTAGAGAGCCCAGGATCCTTTCCTGGCTCCTTCGAGACGTTTGCTTGCACTTGAGAAATTGTCTGGTTGCTTTGGCTATTTCTCTCCTCTTCAACGACGGAATTGATAGTGTGTGAGTTCAAGTCCCACTGAATGCCCAACCACTGAAAGCGAGACTCTGGTGTCAACTGGGACTTGGTCTTGTTTATCTGGAATCCTAAGTGTTCCAAAAACTGGATTACTTTGACCGTTGCTTTGTGGCATTCTTTGATGCTTGTCGCCCAAACGAGCCAATCGTCCAGATACGCAACTAACATTATTCCCCGAGACCTGAGTTCTTGAACCACTGTCTCCGCCAATTTTGTGAAAATTCTGGGGGCTACATTGAGCCCGAAAGGCATTACCTTGAAGGAGAATACCTGGTTCCCTAGCCTGAAACCTAGGAACGGGCGGAAGTGTCTTGCTACCGGAACATGATAGTATGCGTTTGTAAGATCGATAGTCACCATCCTGAACTTGTCGCAACGAATGAATAAGTTTAGACGGGACAAGTGTAGAATTATTCTTCGTTTGTTTGAGCCTTTCTTTGGCACGCTGAACAAGCGACCTTGAAACTTTAAGTGCTTGACTCTTGACGCTACTCCTTTCTGAAGGAGTTCTTGGGTGTACTCTTTCAATTCTGCTGTTGGCTGTTGACAGAAGATTTTGGATGGAGGAGGACCTTTGGTCCAGCTCCATCCTAGACCTTTGGACACAATGCTCTGTGCCCAGCTGCTGAACCTCCTGAGGGTTCTCACTGGCTCGGGGAAGGGCGTGTCCCGCGCCCTCCTCGCAACTTACCTCGGCTGGATGCTCTTCCGCCGCTTCTCTGACGAAAGGCACCCCTAGCCCTGCTACCCCTGCCGAACCTGTTGAAAGGTTGAAATGACTGGCCTTCAAATACTGGGTTGAAGGCCGGGGAGACAGCGTAGGAGGTGGAGGCCTGGTTTTGAGGTGGCGTCAGCAGCAGAAACTGTTGCTGAGGCTGACGTCGATGGTTGCGGTACCTGAGAAACCGAAACCACTTGCATCATTGTCTGTTGCTGGGGAGCCTGGAAAGGCTGGAATTTCCTAAGCTTCTTTGACTTCTTGGCTGAAGAAGTCGACTCAGATTTTCTTTTACTGGATAATCCCCAGCGAACTTTGAGACTCTGGTTGAGTCTGGTAGCCTCACATTGGACCGAGTTCACTACCGACTCTGGGAACAGCTCAGCACCCCAGATCGGAGCGGCCAATAATTTATTGGGCTCGTGACGGAATGTGGCCTCTTGCAGGACATGTTTCCGACAATTACGCCATGCCACGATAAAGTCATACAAATCACATTGCACTGTATGCAAATGTGATTTGGCTATGAGCTTAAACAGAGGTTCGTCACCATACATCATAGCTGAAACCTGTCATGACAAGTGTATTGAGGGATCTAGATAGTCTCGTTCGGGCGTCGAATTCGGCCTGAATGAGGCTGTCTGGAAGTCTAGGTAGCCGCTCACTAAATTGTGATGGCGCAGTCTGGTTTCAGTTTCCCAACCGAAAAGGTGGCTGGGAGATCTGACCATAGATCTTCCATACCATGGAGAAAGAGCGATGTAGGCTCTGTTTCCCTGAGCTGCGGCATCGGCTCGTCTCTCATCGCGGCCTGCATTGTCAGCTCCGTCACCTTCGTAGTGAACGGGATGGGTGTTTCTCCGTCAACTACGAACATTGTGAAAGCGCTTTTAAATGCTTGGACCCTGGTGTTTATACAGTCCCAATCCTCTAGGCTCCTCAGCCAGTCTCGTTGGGCTTGATCCCAGCCGAAGATCACCGTCTCCTTAGGGATCTTATCTTCTCTCCTCATGGCCGCCTCCGTAAGGCGGGCATAACCAATGAAGGGGGTTGCAAATTTGCCGGGTGAAACTCAAAAGTCCTCAAGCCTTCAAGTTCCACAGTCCGCCAACGTCAGCATCCCGTCCGACGAGATCCTCCAGGGATTACTCGCCGTGTAAGGAGAGAGAGTATTGTAGTCCGGCATGGCTTGGGCTGCCATGCCGGGCTGTGCAAGACCTGTCGCGGGGTTCTCACGGAACCCTGCGATGAGGTTCTCCTGAGTGACCAGCCTATCCGAGATAGCCCGGATTGACTGGCGAAGAGATCTGGGATAGCATCTCTTGGAACTTGTCTTGAACCAAGTTCCCGATCATAATGTTTGCAGTAAATGAGTCTGTGTCAACGGGAGTGGGTTCCAGCTTCTCCCTGGGAGTTTTAGGACAGGCTCCTGTTGAGGTCGAAGGCTCAGGGTCAGGTAGGAGCTGAGCCTTGTCCTTAGAAGACTTTCCTCTGGAGCCTTTTGAATGTGAAGAAGTTCTAGGTTTTTCTCCTCCAGGATGGTGAGCCGGAGTTTTCTGAGAGCCACCCAAACTAGACTTCTTAGACAGAGTCTTGTGAAGCGTTTTGATATCACGCTTCCCTTTAACCTTAGGGATCGCCTGGGTGGACTTCGGTCTGACCGATTGCCCATCCTTGGAGAATCCCTGGAAAGAAGAAGAAGAAGGAACAGGAGAAGATCTAGAATGGCTCAAGGGTAGACCTTGAGCCCCTACCAAACCTGCCTCACTCACCCTCCTGCCTGCGGCGTCTACCGTCATGGGCTCGAGGTCCAAGTTGAGAGCCGCTACTTCTTCCATGACTTCTTGGCTACCCGGCTCCTCCACAGTTAATGCCACCTGCTCCTGAATGGTGGCGATGTAAGGGGCCGCCGCCGCAGCCGGGGTAGACAAGAGCAGCCATCCTCTTATCCAAGATGTAAGGCTGCCCCTTCGTTACGTTCCGACCAAACCCGCCGACCCAGGCCTTCAGGGTGGTTTGGGCGGCGTCCTTGACCACTTGAGCAGTCTGAAAGAGAGGGTCAGGATTAATACTTAAGGCTACTTAAGATTAACTTGCGCTACCAACAGTAGATGATATATCACCCAAAAGGTTTTTATATATAGGCCAGTAAATCACATGTGAGAGGGCTTGGTATCCGGAGATGTACTTACTCTGGAGGAGACCTGGTCTACCAACTCATAAAAAATGGTGCAGCTCTCGTGGTGCCAGACAGCCAGCTCACCAAAGCGGATGGCGCAAGTAGTGTGGGTCCGGCAGACCTCGTGCCCACAGGGGTCCTGGAGGACGGCGTTGCAGCCCGACTCCTGGCAGTGGGTGGCCTGTAAGTGAAATGATACATGAGTATCAATACTAACTAGTCAGACTAAGTCCATGAAGTGATATATCATAACACCGGAGTTACTAGACAATTTAAGGCTTGGTCTCTACCTGCTCTCCTGTCGTGTAATGTGGTGGGTGTCAGATAGAGTTGGTAAAACTAGAATCAGTGTCCCCCCGGTGTTGCCGGAGGACGAAAAAATCACCGAAACAGAAGTACCTAATCTATACGCCGGAACGAGGAGTACGAGAATGGCGGGGGAGGAGCAGGAGGGGACGAGCAATTAATGGCGGGGAGGATGACTCTGCCGTAAAATAGTATTAGAATAAGTAGGTGGTGAACCCGGGTGGTGAGCGGGGTCTCCGCCAACTTAGCTAACATAAAGGATGTACATAAAAATTAAACGTAAACATGCAACAGGTAAAAATATGTGGCGGAGCTCCTCTACAGTCACCAAACTTAGGGCCTGGCGTTGCCGGAGCCCCTATCCGCCGGAGCGGGAAGGATGGTGACTCAGGGTGAGAGAGAGCTCGGCTCGAGAACTGAGGAGATCCGAGCGCAGCCGAGCCTGGTGGCCAACCGAGGTTCGGTTGAGCAGGGAGCCCCCCCGGTACTGAATGATGAGAGCGGTGCGAGCCGAGCCAGCGTCGCGTGTCCCCCTACTAACTCCAGTATCCCCCGCGAGGAGGGGGGAAAAAGGGAGGGAGCTCGGATCGGTTGCCAGGGACAACGTGAACGAGCAGATCTCCCCCCTGGAGGGGGGAGGAAGCGTGAGGGACTGACGCTGGGTGTCTCAAGGTGATCACCTGGCCTCGTCGCAGACGTGGGGTGAGCCCCGTGGTGAGACAGACCAAGCGATCTGAGGTGGCCTAGGCCATCTCAAACTGTCTCGAAAGGCATAAATACAAAAACATCCTATCAAAAACATGGGGGGAAGGAAGAAAATCAAGGATAAGAGAAAGAATAGTCCTGAAGAAGCTAGGTTGGGCCAACCAAGAAGGGAGGGTGACTAGCAACTCAAAGCAGCTGGCCTATGCTGATAGGTAGGAATGTAGGGCGGTGGCCAGGGTGGCTCAGGACCAAAAGAAAGGACGTATGTCCTAAGGGAGCCTATCATAGACCTAAATACAAAGGAACATGCATGAATGAACTCTGAGCTAATAGGAGCGATGTAGGCTACGAGCTCGTGAGAACTCAAGGAAACCCCCGTGTAAAGATAAATCCATAATAAAAATAGCACGTCAATACTGCAAAACCATAATACTAAACATGTACTGCTAAAATATTCGAGCACAATCGGTATATAGGGGACCGAAAGAAGCACGAAATAATGAAACACGTGGGAGCGAGCCGCGCAGGGCGACTCGGTAACAAAGCCGTCCGGGACGCCGTCTTCATAACCGAAATAAAAAGGTTAAACGGGCCCTTGCCCGGCTAAAAAGACATGAAACACTTCTAGCAATACTTAACTTGGATGCAGCGATAGCTTAACGTTCCATGGTGTAAAAAAATCCAAAAAGCGAGCACAAAACACAGAGCGAGAAAAACACATGCGATCTGAGTGGTGTTAACGAAAAGGATGTCGGTAGAGGCACTGGTGGTAGCGTTGGAGGCGCTAGTAGTAGTTGTAACCGGGGGTTGGGCCTTGCATCGGCCCCTCTCTGGTAGAGGGATTTCGAAGAGGGATGAATCTAAATGGTAAGAGACCCGTGGTAGTGGTTTCACTCGCCCCAGAAACCATACCGACACCTTTTATATAAGGTGAGCGAGCCAGAATATTCTGGCATTTCCATTTTAGCTTTTTTCTATGGTATGTTAGCATTAATTTACCTTAGAAATGTGTGCTAAAAGGACATTTCACGTAGCGACACGGGCTGAGCCCAGAAAAGAGAATTTTTATTGTAGATGCATGTGTTTATTAACCCTCTTACGCCGACTGGGCATATTTTACATCGACATTTTTTGTCTCCCGTGTGCCGACTGGACGTATTTTACGTTGACTTACAAAAGTTTTTTTTTAAAATTCGCGGAAAAATACTTATAGGCCTACAAGCCTAAAACTTTTGAATCACGCGCCTTGGGGGATGCTGGGAGTTCACGGATCAAGGTGTTGTTTTGTTTCCAATTGTTACGTAGGCGCGCAAGCGCGAATTTCTTTCTTGCCGCACTAAAAAGTATCTGTGACACATCTCGGAAATTATTTCGTCACTTTGACATAATTTTTGTACCATTTTAAATTAGCCGTTACATGAAGCATTATATATGAAAATGTGTGCATTTTTATGTAGAATACAACAATAAAATAGTCATGATTGTAGCTTTTATCAGTTGAGATATTTTCATATAAAAAAAATAACGATAATTGCCAAAATTTCAACCTTTGGTCAACTTTGACACTACCGAAATGGTCGAAAAACGCAATTGTAAGCTAAAACTCTTATATTTTAGTAATATTCAATCATTTACCTTAATTTTGCAACTAATTGGAAGTCTCTAGCACAATATTTCGATTTATGGTGAATTTATGAAAAAACTTTTTCCTTACGTCCGACGCGGTAACTCTTCCGAAAAAAATCATACATGCGATTGTGGTAATGTTTGCACCATTTTAAAATTAGCAGTTATATAAAGTTTTATATATGGAAATGTGCGCAATTTCATGCACAATACAACTAAAAATAACCCATGGTTGTAGCTTTTATCAGTTTTGAGATATTTTCATATAAATAACGATAATTGCCAAAATTTCAACCTTCGGTCAACTTTGACTCTACCGAAATGGTCGAAAAAAACGCAATTGTAAGCTAAAACGCTTATTTTCTAGTAATATTCAAGCATTTACCTTAATTTTGCAACAAATTGGAAGTCTCTAGCACAATATTTCGATTCATGGTGAATTTATGAAAAAAATAACATTTTCTTTACGTCAGCGCGGTAACTCTTCCGAAAAAATCATACGTGCGATGTGGTAATGTTTGCACCATTTTAAATTAGCCGTTACATAGTTTTTATATATAAAAATGTGCGCAATTTTATGTAGAATACAACAAAAAATAATTGAAGGTTGTAGCTTTTCTCATTTGTGAAATATTTGCATATAAATCACGATAAATAGAAAAAAAACCACGTTCGGTCAACTTTGACTCTACCGAAATGGTCAAAAAACGCAATTGTAAGCTAAAACTCTTACAGTCTAGTAATATTCAGTCATTTATCTTCATCTTGAAACAAATTCGAAGTCTCTAGCAAAATATTTAGATTTATGGTGAATTTAAAAAAAAATCTTTCCTTCCCTCCGCGCGCGGATTCTCCGCCACAAATCTCCGAAATGCGTACGTCCCATTCTCGGAATATTTGCTCCATTTCATATTAAGCATTCATTGAGTTTTATATATGAAAATGTGCGCAATTTCATGTAGAATAAAACGAAAAATATTGAAAGTTGTAGCCTTTCTTATTTCCGAAATAATTGCATATAAAAAATATATATATAAAAAAATTCGACATTCGGTCAACTTTAACTCGTCCGATATGGTCGAAAAATGCAATTGTAAGCTAATACTCTTACAGTATAGTAATATTCAATCATTTGTCTTCATTTTGAAAGAAATTGGAAGTCTCTAGGACAATATTTAGATTTATGGTGAATTTTGGAAAAAAAATATGTTTATGTCCGCGCGTTACAAATTCATGCATTATTTTGTGATAATATTTTCTGTGTTGCTTTTATCGTTTTACAATGTGTTATATACCAAAATGATCGCAATTTAGTGTATATTACAACGAAAAAAAAGTAACTTGTTACCTTTAACCGTTTTGCGCACAGTGCGATTTGAATACAATTATATATGAAATTTCGTTTTTGCGCTATCATATATCGCATTATCTATATATGATAATGATAATTTTTTTCATTTCTGATGGTTGCATACTAAACTTCAGCCAATGACAAAAAAAGGAGCCAAAAATGAACTCTTAATCTTGAAAACTAAGAGCGCTGTGATTTTTTGAAAAAAATATTTTTTTTTTTCCGCTTCTGGGGCGCTCACTCTGAAACACCTCCGGCACACGGGAGACAATTTTTTTTTTACCGCTTCGGCGTAAGAGGGTTAATATTTTCAAATAATAATAATAATAATAATATAACTAACTTCAAATGAAAATTCTTCCCTTCGTCTTTTTCTGTATTAATTTCCCGACCTTCTCGTAACTCCAGTGACGCTCGGAGCTGGGAAGCTGTCAAATTTGTCATGTAAGTGCCATATAATGGTCAACAAATTTAATGGTTTTTATGCAATCTCTCTCTCTCTCTCTCTCTCTTACTGAGGAGATTCTTTTTATGGTACATGCATGTAATAAGTTTTTTATCAATATTTTCCAATAATAATACTATATGTGTAATAATAATACTATAAATGTAATTACAAAATTCATATGTGAGTATTTTAAATACAATAATCTTTCCATTTCACTCTTTTAAATACTGTAAGGACAACTCTCTCTCTCTCTCTCTCTCTCTCTCCCTCTCCTTTCTTCTCTCTCTCTATCTCTCTCTCTCTCTCTCCTCTCTTCTCTCTTTCTCTCTTCTCCTCTCTCTCTCTCTCTCTCTCTCTCTCGCTTGGCTGCAAGTGTTAGAAGTACGTATGAATGTACGTATATACCTTTATGGGTACTAATGTTTGGGATTACTTTGAAATTATATTGATACAGTCTCTAAGATCAATACATTATATGATAATAATTTAAGGTAAATTTGATGTAGGATCTTACATAAGGTTTACATTTGGTCTCTCTCTCTCTCTCTCTCTCTCTCTCTCTCTCTCTCTCTCTCTGTCTCTCTCTCTCTCACTCTCTGTCTCTCTCACTCTCTCTCTCTTCTCAGCAAAAGAATTGATATACAGACAAACATAATTGTTCAGTCCTCTCTTTCTCCCTTCTCTGGAATAGATATATGTATTTATGGGAGGGGAAATAAGTGTTGCCTATAGAAGTTCCTTTCAATCTATTGATATGGTAAGGAGTTTCTTCCTCTCTCTCTTCTCCTCTCCTCTCTCCTCTCTCTCTCTCTCTCTCTCTCTCTCTCTCTCTCCAAATCTATCTCTCTATCTCTCTCTCTTCTCTCTCTCTCTCTCTCTCTCTCCTTCTCTCTCTCTCTCTCTCTGTGTGTTATTGTCTGTTTATATATTTCAAATGGTAAAATGTTTAAGATGACTTTGGAATGATATTAATAATACCAATTCAATGGTATCTTTGATGTAGGATGATACTTTAAGTATACAGTTGGTATTTGAACTTTCAAGATAGGCAGATATGGGCATTTTTAGAGGAAAGTTCTAACTATTCGCGGGTTTGCGCTATTTGCGGGGGTCCCTGGTACACATTCCTCGCGAATATGGGGAGAACACTGTACATGTTATAAATGCATTCTCTACAATCAATCTTGACATTTTGTTAGTATTACTGTAAATAAAATTCATGTTTTCCCTGTCTATTCCGTGGTCTTTTCCCAAAGTGTTTGGCAACTGCCGACGTATATTCAAGCCTCCAATGTCAAAATACTCTTTCTTAATAAGAAATAATGTCACTACATAATTAATAATAATAATAATAATAATAATAATAATAATAATAATAATGATAACAATAATAATAATAATAATATTTGTGTATGCTGGAAACAGACCTTCTTTCAAACAAGTTTTATTAAAAATAATGGCAGAATTCACAGAATTGATTTTGTACAATATTCTTTCAATTCTCCTTATGATTTGCCTTTCTGGCATGCTGGTATTATAAAGCAGCTGTCCAATGTTCATCGTGCTGTAGGTCGTCAACGGAAATTTCGGGCAGGCTGGTGTTTATCAAAAGCAAACTGGTTATCAGGGACAGGCTGGGGTCGTCAACAGGTATACAGGTGCGTTTCGTAGGTCGGGAACAGGCCGTAGTCGTCAGGGGTCTATCCGGTATTTCTTGTTATTTCTTCGTTTCTGGTTTTTAAAAGGCGTCTACATGTTTTGGCCACCTCGTTTGGTCATCTTCGGGACGGGATCGCTGAGTGCAATGGTCTGTGTCAGATGTATTCACGCTATTTATTGCATTCGGGTGGCTTGAAGAAACGGGTACCTCACTTTTCATTGGGCAATGCCTGTGACGTCACGAGCGATGTCATCAGGGGCCGTTGCTGGTTGGCTGTCCTCTTCGTGGGCGGAGCCTCATCCTTATTGGTGATGGTGGAGGTCCCTCGAAGGGCGTGCTACCAGGTCATCCTCAGGGCAAGAGCTTGAGCTGCGATCACCCTCAGGGTACTAGGGACGTCCTCAGGATGAGAGCTAACGCTTCTATCATCCTCAGGATCCCTCTGGTGCGATGTTCGTTGTGGGGCGGTGTCTGCTGCTCTCCTGACGGCAGTGGGGAGGAGGAAGGTCTCCTGTGTGACGTTCAAACTGGGCTTCTCCCTCCCGATGTGCAGCGCTTCTAAGATTCGCAAACGACGTAGATCGGGTGCTTGGTCAATAACCTCGAAGTTACCGACGATGTCGCTGCGGTGGTTTCTTTTATTATGTGCAGTCCTTGCATGATTAAATACTGCTCCTTCCTGCGCGTGACAGGAGATCCTCTGGAGAGGCGCATTGACGTCATCCCGATGTAAGTTCAGAGGCATCCTCGGATTGGGGCAACGTGTATCTGTAAATGACGTTCGTCCTCTTCAAGGGATCCTGCAACAGTGTGGGGTTATTTTTCATAATAAGACTGCATGTTTTTTACTTGTATAAAATATGATCAAGTTGATCTGTTTGTTGTCGCCGGTCGGGGAAAGGGAAACGTGATTCCTGATTATTTCCCGTAGGGCTCGCTCGTCTTCTTTATATTGCCGATGGAAGGTGCCCTTGTAGAAAAAATTAATTTTCTTTTTGCTGGGGGTCTGGGCGGGGTTCCTGTAGGTACCATTTTTCCATGCTCTTCCTGAAGACATTCTGGATGCTTCGGTTGGGTGTCCGTTGTTTACTAGGACGTGGGCTGCACGTTCCATCTCCTTATGGGTGTCTGCCCATGTTGAACAATGGGAAAGAGCTCTCCTGACGTAGGCGCTGATGGTGGTGTCCTTATGGCGTTCAGGGCATTCACTCTCGCCGTTCAGACACATTCCCAGGTTTCGTGGGCTTCGTGTAAACCCTAGTAGCGAATGCACCCTCCTTCTGTTCAACCAGGACGTCCAGGAAGGGAAGACGGCTATATTCGATGGTAAATCGTAAACGGCTGTGGGGTATGGAAGGCTTGACATATTTCCTCATCTCCTCCCTCGTTCCTGCTTGGATGAAAGTGTCATCTATATACGTCTTACGTATATAGATGGCTTCCTAATGCTCCTAAAGACACGCTCCTCCACAATGCCCATATAAAAGTTTGCAAACAGGACCCCGAGAGGGGATCCCATCGCTACACCATCGATTTGTAAGTACATATGGCCATGGTGGTTAATGAAGGGAGCCTTCTTGGTGCATATTTCCAGCAGAGAGCGAAGGGCGTGTTCGGGGATATTCAGCGGGTCGGTGGATGGGTCTCTGTAGACACGTTCAAGGATCATTTCGATGGTTTCATCTACAGGAACGTTAGTAAACAGCGACTCTACATCCATCGATGCAATACTTGCCTCCAGGGGGCGCGGATCTTAAGGCTTGCAGAAACTCTGCAGACGACTTCAAACTATGTGTGCTGGGGATGTAGGGGGTGAGAATAGTATTTAGAAACCTGAAAATTTAACTTGTTAGCAAGGTGGGGGGGGGGATAGGCGTGGGTGCTGGTATTTGGCTAATCGATAGGTCTTAAAGGGTTTCCATGTTTGTGAGTTTTTACATTACCGTAGATGTACCCGAGGTTGTAATCTCCAGAAATACTAGATAGGTGTAAGGGGTTAGTGGTTGCGTTGACAGTTTCTAGAATCATAGAAACTGTCAACACAGCCACTAACGCCTTACACCTATCTAGTATTTCTGGAGATTACAACCTCGGGTACATCTACGGTAATGTAAAAACTCACAAACATGGAAACCCTTTAAGACCTATCATTAGCCAAATACCAGCACCCACATACCACCTTGCTAAACAACTAAATACTATTCTCACCCCCTACATCCCCAGCACACTAGTTTGAAGTCGTCTGCAGAGTTTCTGCAAGCCTTAAGATCCGCGCCCCCTGGAGGCAGTATTGCATCGATGGATGTAGAGTCACTGTTTACTAACGTTCCTGCAGATGAAACCACAACAAAATGATCCTTGAACGTGTCTACAGAGACCCATCCACCGACCCGCTGAATATCCCCGAACACGCCCTTCGCTCTCTGCTGGAAATATGCACCAAGAAGGCTCCCTTCATTAACCACCATGGCCATATGTACTTACAAATCGATGGTGTAGCGATGGATCCCCTCTCGGGGTCCTGTTTGCAAACTTTTATATGGGCATTGTGGAGGAGCGTGTCTTTAGAAGCATTAGGAAGCCATCTATCATACGGTAAAGCTATATAAGATGACACTTTCATCCAAGCAGGAACAAGGGAGGAGATCGGAAGGAAATACGTCAAGCTTTCCATACCCACAGCCGTTTACGATTTACCATCGAATATAGCCGTGATGGCCGTCTTCCCTTCCTGGACGTCCTGGTTGAACAGGAGGGTGCGTTCGCTACAAGGGTTTACACGAAGCCCACGAACCTGGGAATGTGTCTGAACGGCGAGAGTGAATGCCCTGAACGCTATAAGGACACGCCATCAGCGCCTACGTCAGGAGAGCTCTTTCCCATTGTTCAACATGGGCAGACACCCATAAGGAGATGGAACGTGCAGCCCAGGTCCTAGTAAACAACGGACCACACCAACCGAAGCATCCAGAATGTCTTCAGGAAGAGCATGGAAAAATGGTACCTACAGGAACCCCGCCCAGACCCCCAGCAGAAAATTAATTTTTTCTACAAGGGCACCTTCCATCGGCGATATAAAGAAGACGAGCGAGCCCTACGGGAAATAATCAGGAATCACGTTTCCCTAACCAACCACAACAAGCAGATCAACTTGATCATATTTTATACAAGTAAAAAAACATGCAGTCTTATTATGAAAAATAACCCCGCACCGTTGCAGGATCCCTTGAAGAGGACGAATGTCATTTACAGATACACGTGCCCAATCCGAGGATGCCTCGGAACTTACATCGGGATGACGTCAATGCGCCTCTCCAAGAGGATCTCCTGTCACGCGCAGGAAGGAGCAGTATTTAATCATGCAAGGACTGCACATAATAAAAGAATCCGCCGCAGCGACATCGTCGGTAACTTCGAGGTTATCGACCAAGCACCCGATCTACGTCGTTTGCGAATCTTAGAAGCGCTGCACATCGGGAGGGAGAAGCCCAGTTTGAACGTCACACAGGAGACCTTCCTCCTCCCCACTGCCGTCAGGAGAGCAGCAGACACCGCCCCACAACGACCATCGCACCAGAGGGATCCTGAGGATGATAGAAGCGTTAGCTCTCATCCTGAGGACGTCCCTTGTAACCCTGAGGGTGATCGCAGCTCAAGCTTCTAGCCCTGAGGATGACCTGGTAGCACGCCCTTCGAGGGGACCTCCACCATCACCAATAAGGATGAGGCTCCGCCCACGAAGAGGACAGCCAACCAGCAACGGGCCCCCTGATAACATCGCTCGTGACGTCACAGGTATTGCCCAATGAAAAGTGAGGTACCCGTTTCTTCAAGCCACCCGAATGCAATAAATAGCGTGAATACATCTGACACAGACCATTGCACTCAGCGATCCCGTCCCGAAGATGGCCAAACGAGGTGGCCAAAACATGTAGACGCCTTTTAAAAACCAGAAACGAAGAAATAACAAGAAATACCGGATAGACCCCTGACGACTACGGCCTGTTCCCGACCTACGAAACGCACCTGTATACCTGTTGACAACCCCAGCCTGTACCTGATAACCAGTTTGCTTTTGATAAACACCAGCCTGCCCGAAATTTCCGTTGACGACCTACAGCACGATGAACATTGGACAGCTGCTTTATAATACCAGCGTGCCAGAAAGGCAAATCATAAGGAGAATTGAAAGAATATTGTACAAAATCAATTCTGTGAATTCTGCCATTATTTTTAAAAAAATAATGATAATAATAATAATAATAATAATAATAATAATAATAATAATAATAATAATAATAATAATAACAATGAGTATCATATTTTCAAAATGTATCTTATAATTGGAACCACTTTATTAAAATAATTTTTAAAATATGTACTCTATTATTATTATTATTATTATTAAGGAAGAAGATTGCGTGTGCTCTTGCATGTGAGCGCTGGAGCACATGAGCGAAGTATTAGGACGATTGCTGCCTGATTGGTTCGCTCATCCAGAGTGCCAGTGAATGTCAACCTTCATGCAGACTTCGGAGGAGGAAAGTCTCCTGTATGGTTTTAAGACGTCTTCTTCTCTCCGATGTGTAGAGCTTCTAGGAGCCGTAGGCAGCGATAGTCAGTTTTTCAATCTACTATCTCTATGTTAGGGATGCCGTAATTTCTTATTATTCTTGGGTAAAGGGCACAAGGGCAGTCCTGGCATGGTTAAAAATGACACCCTCCTTGGCGTGACAGGAGATCCTCTTGGAAAACCGCATGGTAACTATACAGTCAACCCCCATATTTGTTTTCTCGAGATTTGCGGACTCATCTATTCACTGGTTTTTCTGTGGGACCACCTAAAAATTATTCGCGGGAGGACTTTAATTTCGCCAGTTTTTCTATTGATAAACATTCACTAATTAGTGTATTCTGATGTTATTTTTGTGACTAAATACACTCTCATGATACAAAAATGACTGACTTGTTTTCAATTATTAACCCTTAAACGCCGAATGGACGTATTAAATGTCGAGTCAAAATCTCCCCCGATTTCCGAATGGACGTACCATACGTCGGCATCAAAAATTTTTTTTTTTTAAATTCGCTGGGGTGGAAAAAATCTTATAGGCCTACCAGCCTAAAACTTTTGAATCACGCGCCTTGGGGGAGTCTGGGAGTTCACGGATCAAGGCGTTGTTTTGTTACAATCGTTACGTAGGCGCGCAAGCGCAAATTTCTTTCTTATCGCACTATAAGTATCAGTGACACATCTCAAAAATTATTTCGTCACTTTGACATAATTTTTGCACCATTTTAAATTATCCGTTACATGAAGTATTATATATGAAAATGTGCGCAATTTCATTTTAAAATACAACAAAAAAATACTCATGATTGTAACTTTTATCATTTTTGAAATATTTCTATATAACGATAAGTGCCAAAATTTCAACCTTCGGATCAACTTTTGACTCTACCGAAATGGTCGAAAACGCAATTGTAAGCTAAAACGCTTATATTGTAGTAATATTCAACTATTTACCTTAATTTTGCAACAAATTGGAAGTCTCTAGCACAATATTTCGATTTATGGTGAATTTATGAAAAAACTTTTTCCTTACGTCCGCGCGGTAACTCTTCCGAAAAAAATCATACATGCGATTGTGGTAATGTTTTGCACCATTTTAAAATTAGCCGTTACATAAAGTTTTATATGGAAAAGTGCGCAATTTCATGCACAATACAACTAAAAACCACCCATCGGCTGTAGCTTTTATCAGTTTGAAATATTTTCATATTGAAAAATGAAACGTGACAAATTTTCAACCTTTGGTCAATTTTGACTCTACCGAAATGGTCGTAAACGCAATTGTAAGCTAAACTCTTATATTTTTAGTAATATTCAATTATTTACCTTCATTTTGTAACAAATTGGAAGTCTCTAGCACAATATTTCGATTTATGGTGAATTTATGAAAAAAATAACATTTTCCTACCGTCCGGACGGTAACTCTCTGAAAAAAATCATACTTGCGATTGTGGTAATGTTTGCACCATTTTAAACTAGCCGTTACATAAAGTTTAATATATGAAAATGTGCGCAATTTTATGTAGAATACAACGAAAAATAATTCAATGTTGTAGCTTTTCTCATTTTTCGAAATATTTGCATATAAATTACGATAATAATAGAAAAAAAACCACGTTCGGTTCAAACTTTGACTCTACCAAAATGGTATAAAAACGCAATTGTAAGCTAAAACTCTTATATTTTAGTAATATTCAATCATTTACCTTCATTTTGCAACAAATTGGAAGTCTCTAGCACAATATTTTGATTTATGGTGAATTTATGAAAAAAACTTTCCTTCCCTCCACGCACGGATTCTCCGCCATAAATCTCCGAATTGCGTACATCGAATTATCGGAAAATTTGCTCAGTTTCATATTAGGCATTTCATAGAGTTTTATATATGAAAATGTGCGCAATTTTATGTAAAATAAAAGGGAAAAATATTATTGAAGGTTGTAGCTTTTCTCATTTTCGAAATATTTGCATATCAAATCACAATAAATAGAAAAAAAAACCAAAAAAAACCACGTTCGGTCAACTTTGACTCTACCGAAATGGTCGAAAAAACGCAATTGTAAGCTAAAACTCTTACAGTATCGTAATATTCAATCATTTGTATTCATTTTGAAACAAATTGGAAGTCTCTAGAACAATATTTAGATTCACAGTGAATTTTTGAAAAAAACATTTTTTTACGTCCGCGCGTTACGAATTCGTTCATCATTTTGTGATAATATTTTTCCGGTGTTGCTTTTATTGTTTTACAATGTATTATATATCAAAATGATTGCAATTTAGTGTACAATACAACGAAAAAAAAGAAACTCGTTAGCTTTTACAGTTTTTTGCACAGCGTGATTTTAATACAATTATGTATGAATTTTTTTTTTTTGCTACCATATATCGCATTATTTTACATATGATAATGAATATTATTTTTCATTTCTGATGATTGCATACTAAACTTCAGGCAATGGCAAAAAAAAGGAGCGAAATATGAACTCTTAATCTTCAAAACTAAGCGCGCTGTGATTTTTTGAAAAACTTATTTTTTCCGCTTCCGCGCTCACTCAAAACCAGCTCCGGCATTCGGGGGAGTTTTTTATTTTTAAACCGCTTCGGCATTTAAGGGTTAACAATGATTAATACTGTATTACGTTTGATAAGATTAAATGATATTAAATAAAAATAATTCTCTGTCTCTCTTACTGAGATGTATGTTTTTTGTATGATAAATTATTTACTAATTTTCAAATAATATTAACGTAAACAGCAATAATATTAATTCATTAAAGAAAATACTATAGTGAATTAGTAAGATTTAAGTTTATAAATCAAAAAATTATGTAAGATGAAGGAAATCCCAATCTTTTATACAGAGACTTAGAGAGGGGGGATAGTGTGGAGCTGTCACAAATGTCAAGAAATCTGACAGCAAGGGTAGGGGATTGTTGCAATATTAGGAAATCTCTAATACAGACAGCCCCTTTTTACCTTGGTGGCATTTCGGTTTCGTGGCTCTTGTTCAATACAGGCATTCCCTGAGTTACGATGGGGTTCTGTTCTTGAGACGTGTTGTAAGCTGAAAAAATCGTCATAAGCCGGAAAATCGTCAAAAATCCTAAGAAAACCTTACTTTCAATGCTTTAGGTGCATGTAAAACCTTGTAAACTGCATTCTTATTGCATTTTTCATAAAAAAAACTTCAAATATTGATTATTTTGCTTTTTTGGAGTCATATTTCTTCTGCTAGATCAGTGTTGTAAGTGGAGTAACCCTGGAAATAATTTCTGATAAATATAATTGAAAAGCGTTGTAACCTCAGAACGTCGTAAGCCGGGGACTGCCTGTATATTCATAACTGGGTTTTCCCTCCGTAGGGTTTATAGCACCACTACCTGGTTATCGGTGGCTTAACCTAAGTGCTGAGACCCATAGATATAGAGGGGAGAGATTGAACAGACAAGTGACGATCGCATGCATGTAAGGCGCCATTGTTATGCAATGATTCTGAGAAATGGCAGCAGCACCAGCAAATGTGGAGACCAGCAGCAACAAAGCCACTTCTGGCAGCCAGTGCTGGGCCATCAACTCTGTTCCATACAAAAACAGGGGATCGTATTGCACAAGATAGTGCCATTTCTTCTTTCATGAAAATCTTTATGACTGTGTTGAAACAACTTCACGTAAACAGTTGTTACTAAATCACAGTCAACTTGCAGTCACCACACGCCTGCTTTTCGAGCTGATAAAATAATGAATGTTGTAATAAACTTTTTATTAAAGCCTATTTGACATTAAATTCATGTAGCCTAATGAATTAGCTTGTAAGGTTACTGTCAGAGAGAGAGAGAGAGAGAACAGATTCTAAGTGAAACAAAAAAATAACTGACTGTAGAAATTCGACTTTGTGCGTGTATACTGGGGTTAATAACAATATCAGCTACACAATAAATTAATATGAATTCAGGTTGGTTTGGCGCTAATTTACAAGACCCTAAACTCTGTACGAATTCAAGTTAAAATGTGGAAACTGCCTGGCAACATTCAAATTAGGACAGAGAGGAGAGAGTATGGAAGTTAAAAACTATTAAATATTTGTGCACTATAATGGTGATTATCCTACTAATAAGCAAAAATAAATTTAATTGTTGTCTTTAAAAGTAAGTATAACGACAAAATAAGTCCCACTGAGACCTCAGGTAGTCTTAAAAAACCTGGTATAAAGTTTTTTTTATCTTAAATTGAAATCCTGCTGCATTGGCAATACTTTTGAAGGGTACATTGCCCGTCACAGAATCAGCAAGTGAGATTACCTCCTGCTTCTGTCAGACAGACAAAAGACAAGCCATCCTGGGAGCACCAAGGAGCTGATCTCATTAGAGCTACATATAATGAACAGGGCTGCAAAGGAATAAATTTGTTCTTATAAAACCAAAAGGAGATGGAACTCCATCAGGGTGTTTTATTTGCCTTTGGAGCCTGTTAGCAAAAATCCTTAACAAGGTCAAGACCACTTATAATAAACAGAACTTTGATTCATTTACATAACTGCAATTTCTACTTACTTGCATGAGACTTTTCATGATCTTTCAGATGCTTTCGACTATTACCTTGGAAGTCACACTTGGGACAACCAAACTTAATTCCCTGGAAGTGATTCAGCTTCATATGAACAGTCAAATTTGCTGAAAAAGAAAAAATCTGATAATTAAAATGCACATGAAACTATGCATACACACACATTATAAATATACACATGAATAAAATCAATAAATGCAAGAAAGAATTCAGTGTATTTTTCATCAGAAACTGACGCACAAGAAAAAATAAACTGACATTATGAAGATTATTACAAGAAACTCATTGACACTACTAAAGCAATTGCTATGAATGACAACTGTTGATGAGAAAAACTATACCCTACTAAAATAAATAAATAAATACAAATACATAAACATGGCGTGGGGATAACCAAAAATTGCCAATAGTAACAGCAATCCCAGTTAAAACCAAAATTGCCAATAGTAACAGCAATCCCCAGTTAAAACCAAAAATTGCCAATAGTAACAGCAATCCCCAGTTAATGGCTTGAGGATTGGCGCACATCAGCGCCGAAGATTCAGTTATCATCATTACTAGACAGGTGCCATAAAACTGGATTGTCGATAACCGAGGCCACAGATAATCAGCGACTGCCTAGATATATATCATAGTTTTCCTCTTTAAACAATTCTCATTCAAGGCAAATGCTTTAGTGAATTTCTTGCAAGAATCTTCATAATGCCAGTTTTTTTTCTGATTCTCATGCATCAGTGTCTGGTGTGCTTACTTCTCTCTTTTTTTTTTGTCATGACAGCTGTTTAGCCACTGTGGCATTTTCAAACAGTAGTCACTTGAAAATGTCACAAAGTGGCGAGACAGCCGTCATGACAAAAAATCAATAAATGGAGGAGAGTAAGGGTAATACGCGTTCTCCGGATTCGCAGACTCACTGATTCGCGGATTTTTATATGGACCATATCTACCCATTATTTGCGGTGAATTCGCCTATTCGCGGGATTTTCCGATGATAAATAATCACTAATTAGTGTATTTTGATGTTATTTTCATGCCTAGATACATTTTTATGATACAAAAATGTTTTACTGATTTTAAAATATTAATATTGATCAATACTGTATTAGTAAGTTTAATAAGATTAAATTATATCACATAATATCTAATAATTATCTCTCTCTCTCCCTTACAGGGATGTATGCTTTTTGTGTGATAAATGATTTACTAATTTTCTAATATTAATAGTAATGTAAAGAGCAATCACTTCAAGAAAGAAAATATTACATTGAATTAGTAAGATTTTAGTTGACAAACTTTAAAAATTATGTAAGAATGAAGGAAATCCCTGTCTTCACGCATCTTTCTATCGATCTCCAGCTCTCTCTCTCTCTCTCTCTCTCTCTCTCTCTCTCTCTCTCTCTCTCTCTCTCTCTCTCTCTCTCTATTGAGATGAGAGATTTTTATGGTACACTATGTATAATATGTTTATTAATATTTTCATATGATAATAGTAATAATAATAATAATGATAATAATAATAATAATTACTGTAATTACAAAAATCATATGTGAAAGTATTTTACAAATACTATGAAAATCTCTCTCTCTCTCTCTCTCTCTCTCTCTCTCTCTCTCTCTCTCTCTCTCTCTCTCTCTCTCTCTCTCTCTCTCACAGAGATGTTTGTTTTTTGATGATAAATGATTTACTGATTTTCAAATATCAATATTAATGTAAACAGCAATAATATCAATTAATTAAAGAAAATACTAAAGTGAATTAGCAAGATTTTAGTTTATAAATTAAAAAATTATGTAAGAATGAAAGAAAATGCATTTTACCCTGCATCTTTCTCTTTGAACTCCACGTAGCAAGCTGAGTTGGCTGGGGTCCAACAACTGTTGCTCTCTCATGATCACGTAAATTATCTCTCTCTCTCTCTCTCTCTCTCTCTCTCTCTCTCTCTCTCTCTCTCTCTCTCTTTTACTGAGATGAGAATTTCTATGGTACATGTGTATGTTTATTAATATTTTCACATAATAATAATAATAGTAATATAACTAATTTCAAAATTCATATGTGATAGCATTTTATAGAAGTACAATAATCTATCTATTTCAGTCTTTTAAATAAGGATAACCCTCCCCCCCCTCTCTCTCTTTTTGCCACACGAGATAGTATGTCTTAGTGGTAACTCTCGCCCTCTGTTTGGGCTGGAAATGTATGTAGTATAAGTGTATCTTTAAGGACATTACTACATTTTATGGTAAAATAGTAATATACAGTACTAGTTTACAAATAATATCAAGTTTAATGAGATTAAACAGTAACATTAAGATCTCTCTCTCTCTCTCTCTCTCTCTCTCTCTCTCTCTCTCTCTCTCTCTCTTTCTTACTTACGTATGTTTATTTGTTTTGTAGTATAAATAAATGATTTACCTTATAACTAATTTTCAAATATTAATAAGATTAATTAAAAATAGCGATTCACAGTCTTTTTATCCACGTGGAGGAAGGTGGGTGGGCAGGGGAGTAAATGACAGTTTGATATACGTATTGGCATAGTATTTGCGAAGGGGAAGGAGTCGGAGTTTAGGAATTATTCTCTCTCTCTCTCTCTCTCTCTCTCTCTCTCTCTCTCTCTCTCTCTCTCTCTCAGAAATTATTCATAATTTCACTCTTGATGGTCAGATATTTGATGTTGCCATTCACTGGTCTCTCTCTCTCTCTCTGTGTTATTGGCTGTAGGTATACAGTGGTCCCCCCGTATTCGCGGGGGATGCGTACCAGACCCCCCCGTGATAGTTAGAATCCGTGAATGTTTGGAACCCCTTAAAAACGCTAAAAACAGCCTATTTTGTTAGTTAAAACTTAAGAAAAACCACTAAAAATGTTCATACTTGGTTTTTTAATAGTTTTATCACAAAAAGTGCATTTTATGATGAAATTGATAACAAAAACCATGAATTTGTGGATATTTCTCATAGAAAAATACCGCGAATGCGCGAATTTTCCGCGAATAATGCAGGGAAACGTTCCCAAGAGAAATCCGCGAATGTGTGTATATTTTTAATGGTCACAATGTTTTAAGATACTTTGAAATGTTATTATAATATCACCTCAAAGATTTAATACGTATAGGTTAGTAATTTTAGGTTATTGAAAGTAGGATGTTATTAAAGGATACATTTGGTATTCTGAACTTTCAATGATAGGCCGTTATATATCATTTTTAGTGGTGGTTTCTAACTATTCGCTGGTTTAACTATTCACGGGGGTGTCTGTACACATCCCCCGCGAATACGGGAGAACACTGTATGTTTATATAATAATATATATATATATATATATTTTTTAATATATAAATATAATATATATAGATATATTCAATATATATATATTAATAGATATGTTATATATGATCGGATATATATATATATATGATATATATATTATATATATATTATATATATAATATATATATATATATATATATATACTTACATATGACATATTATATATTATATATATAGATATATATATATATAGATTATAATTATAATATATATATATTATATATATATAGATATATATATATATATATACACACATATATATACAGGCAGTCCCTGATTATCAGTGACTTCAGCTATTGGTAATCTGGCTTTATGGTGCTTATCTTTTGGCACCGAAATGGGCAGATTTCAAGTTATTGGCATCTATACATAACTAACAGAGGCACCATTAACTGATTATCACCACCAATAAGCCCCAAAATGTCCAATTTTTGGTTATCAGCAATTTTTGCTCATCAAGTTGTCAGAACAGAACCGCTGCCAATAACCTGGGATTGCCTTATAGATTATTTATTCATATATACAGTGGAACCCCCGTATTCGCGTTCTCCGGATTCATGGACTCACACATTCGCGGATTTCTATTAGGAACGTTTCCCCGCATTATTCACGGAAAATTCGCATATTCGCGGTATTTTTCTATGAGAAATATCCACAAATTCTTGTTTTTTTTTATCAATTTCATAATAAAATGCACTTATTGTGATAAAACTATCAAAAAACCAAGTATAAAAATTTTCAGTGGGGTTTTATTGAGTTTTAACTAACTAAATATTACAATTTGTCGTAAATTGTATTTTTCCTAACTATACAAACCTGAGGTCCTTTACATATGGAATATACTTAGAGCACACAAGGTGGTTTGATAGTTAACTGCTTGTCTGACAGTTGGGAGTCCCGCCCGCCCGACTGGAAGGTAAACATTCATTTTGCTTTAGGCTCAGGAACTGAGTGAGGGGTGGCATGAGGTGGGACTATGTGTAAAGGACCTCGGGTTTGAATAGTTAGGAAAAATACAATTTACGACAAATTGTGATTTTTTCCGACACGTAATACAACCCCTCGGTCCTTTACATATGGAAAACTCACTTATTGGTGGGTGGAATCTGAGTCTTATGAACAGACTGGTGTTCGTTCGACCTTGGTTCCCTCCCTGGTCATAAGAGCAGAGGGAGGGATCCTAGCCTCTATCCAACTAATCGGGGTGTGCACCGCAGGATCAGTGGTCAGACCTCTGGACCAAATTCATAAGAGGGAGGCAAGCGTGCCTCTTATGAATAGCAAGCAAGAACTAGTTCCTACGCAAGAGCCAAATATAAGGTCTTGGGTTTGTCTCTTGTTGGCATCCACTCCCCCCCTTGTTGGAGGAGTGGCGGATAACTGCTCCTATCCCTAATGAAAGGGATAGGACGGGGCTCAGTCGCGCAGCTTACCTGCATCAGCATCCTGTCCAGCGTAGTGACGACCGCCACCCTCTGCCCGCAGGTAGAGGTAAGAAAAGAGGAGGAAGAGAAGCCAGTCACACTCATTCACTCTTCCATTCACGCAGTCTCACAAGGATGAGATGCTATCTTGTCCGGCGAGGGAGCTGGGTAAGCTACACAACTTGTTGAGCAGCCACCACGGGTCTCAAGGAAAAAGTGTCCAAGGACTGTGGGCGATATCGCGAAGGCAGAAGGAGGTAAAAGTGGTCTGGTTGGCCCAAACCCCTGCCTTCAGAACCTGTGCCACGGAGAAGTTCTTGCGGAACGCAAGGGTTGGACCAATACCTCTGACTTCGTGGGCTCTCGGACGAAGGGTACTGGTGTCGTCACTCCTATCCGAAGCATAAGCCTTCCTGATCACCTCATGAAGCCAGAAAGAAAGTGTGTTCTTGGTAACCTTCTTGGTAACCCCGGTGCTAATGAAGAGGCGTCAACACTCAGGTCGATTCCCGTTTATCAGATTCTAAGAATAAGATGTTCTTGGGATCGATATTAGCATCTCTTTGTGCCGCAAACTTCATGAAGTCCATAAAGTTAGGGCTTTCTGAATTTCTGAGGAAGCGAACACAGTCCGTGTTTGCACTAGTTGTGATAGTTTGGGATTGGGGATCCGTTGAGGGCGGAGACCCAATTCCAGTAGAAGTGGGAACCAATTGCTCTTGGGCCAATTGGGGGCTATTAGAGCAATGTGGCCTTTGAACATCCTGAGTTTGTTCAGAACTTTCAAGAGAAGATTCACTGGAGGAAAGAGGTGAATTCTTCTTCCATAGATTCCAGTCTATAGCCATGGCGTCCGTGGCATAGGCCAGAGGGTCCAGGTTGGGGGCCACATAACAAGGGAGTTTGTGGTTCGATTCGGTGGCGAAGAGATCTACCTGAATCCCTGGGACTAGTTGACAGACCCAACTGAATGACTGCTTGTCCAGGGACCACTCTGACTCCAGCGGGACTGAGCGTGATAGTGCGTCCGCTACTACGTTCCTTACGCCCGCTAGATGAGTGGCGGACAGGTGCCATTTGTTCTTGTCTGCCAGTGAAAATATGGCTATCATGACATGGTTCACGTGGCTCGACTTGGAGCCTCCTCTGTTGATGCAGTGTACTACACTACGCACTGTCCAGCCCCACCAGTTTGATATGAAGATTTCTTCGGGTTGGTTGGATGAAGCTTTTTCAGGGTGAGGAACACTGCCATAGCTTCCAGTACATTGATATGAAGCTGGCGGAATGGTAGGGACCAGGTTCCCTGTACCTTTTTGTACTGTGAGTATCCTCCCCAGCTGCTTAGTGACGCATCTGTGTGGATCACTAAGGCCGGCGGAGGGAACTGGAGCGGAATTATCTTTGACAAATTCTTGATCTCCGTCCACGGGCGGAGTCTCTTTCGTAAGATCGCTGGGATAGGGGCTAGTTTGTCCCGGGATCTGTTGTTTGCTCTTGAATGCCAAACCCGGTTTATGTCCTTCAGTTTGGCTTTTAGAAGAACGTCCATTACTGAAGCAAATTGGAAAGAACCTAAGATTCTTTCTTGGTTCCTCCGGGACGTCTGCTTGCACTTGAGAAATTGTCTGGTTGCTTTGGCTATTTCTCTCCTCTTCAACGGCAGAATTGATAGAGTGTGGGAGTTCAAGTCCCATTGAATGCCTAACCACTGGAAGCGGGACTTGGTCTTGTTTATCTGGAAGCCTAGGTATTCCAGAAACCGGATTACTTTGACCGTTGCTTTGTGGCATGCTTCGATGCTTGTGGCCTAAACGAGCCAATCGTCCAGATAAGCTACTAGCATTATTCCTTGAGACCTGAGTTCTTGAACAACTGTCTCCGCCAGTTTTGTAAATATCCTGGGGGCTACGTTGAGCCCGAACGGCATTACTTTGAAAGAGAAGGCCTGGTTTCCTAGTCTGAAGCCTAGAAACGGGCGGAAGTGTCTTACTACTGGAACATGATAGTATGCATCTGTAAGATCTATAGAGGTGGTGACGGCCCCATGGGGAAGTAAGGTCCGCACCTGTGAAACGGTCAGCATCCAGAACTTGTCGCAACGAATAAGTTCAGACAGGACAAGTCAAGAATTATTCTTCGCTTGTTTGAGCCTTTCTTTGGCACGCTGAACAAGCGACCTTGAAATTTTAAATGCTTGACTCTTGACACTACTCCTTTTTGAAGGAGTTCTTGTGAGTACTCTACCAATTCCGCTGTTGGTTGCTGATGAAAGGTGTTGGATGGAGGGGGACCTTTGAGCCAACTCCATCCTAGACCTTTGGACACAAATGCTTTGGGCCCATTTGCTGAACCTCCGATGATGACGAACGAGGAACAGTCTCCCTCCTACCTGGGGATTCTCACTGGCTTGAGGAAGGGCGTGCACCACGTCCTCCTTGGGAACCCTTGCCTCGGTTGGAGGCTCTTCCGCTGCCCCATTGACAGAAGGCACCTCTAGCTCTGTTGCCCCTGCCAAACTTGTTGAAGGGCTGAAAGGACTGGCTTTCAAACACTGGGTTGTAGGCAGGGGAGACAGTGTAGGAGGTCGAAGCCTGTGTCTGTTGCAGCGATTGTGTCAGCAGCACAAACTACTGTTGTGGCTGCGACTTAGAAGTGGAAGGTTGCGGTACTTGTGATACCGGAACCGCTTGCATTAGAGTCTGCTGTTGAGGAGCCTGGAAAGGCTGGAATTTCCTAGGCTTCTTCTTCGATTTTGGATTCGATCCAGCTGACTCCTGTTTGCGTTTGTTGACCAGTCCCCAGCGAACCCTTAGACTCTGATTGAATCTAACTGCCTCGCAGTGAACTTCGTTCACTACAGAAACCCGGGAAGAGGTCAGAGCCCCAAATGGATGAGGCTAAAAGCTTGTTAGGTTCATGGCAGAACGTGGCCTCCGCCAGTACAAGTTTCCTACAATTTCGCCTAGCTATGACGAAATCATACAAGTCACATTGCATTGAGTACAAAAGTGACTTGGCAATGATCTTGAATAACAGCTCTTCTCTGTAGATTAGAGCCGATACTTCCGTCATCACTAGCGAATTGAGGGACCTGCACAGCCTCATCCTGACAGCCTGGGCAATCTCTTGCTGAATTGAGTGATGGCGCAGTCCGGCTTCAGCTTACCCACTGAAAAGGTGGCCGGAAGATCTACCCAGTGATCGTCAGTTCCGGGGAGCAGGAGGGAAGTTGGTTCTGTCTCCCGGAGCTGGGGCATGGGTTCGTCCTTCATCGCGACATGCAGGGTCAATTCTGCTACCTTCGATGTGAATGGGATGGGTGTCTCCTCGTCCACGGTGAAGATCGTGACGGGGCTCTTAAATGCAGTAACCTTAGTGTTGGTACACTGCCACTCCTCCAGGTTACGCAACCATGCCTGCTGCGCCTGATCCCGGGAGAGAATTACCGTCTCTTTCGGGACCTTGTCTTCCCTTCTCATAGCTGCTTCTGTGAGGCGGACATAGCCTATGAAAGGGGGCTGTAATCCTTGCGGATGGAACTCGAAGTCCTCAATCCTTCTGCAGCGTTTTAAAGTCCTCGCTTGCCTTTGACTTTAGGGATCGCCAGGGCGGACTTCGGTCTGACCGACTGAATCCCCCCGGTGAATCCCTGGAAAAGAGGTTGAAGTAGAAGGGGAAGAAGCTCTAGATGGGCTCAAGGAAAGCCCTTGAGCCCCTACAGTACCTGCCTCACTCACATTCTTACCTGTGCCCATGCCTTCCACCGTCATGGGCTCGAGGTCCAGGTCTAGGGTAGCTACTTCCTTGGCGACCTCCTGCGTCGCCGCCTCCTCTGAGGGCTGAGCAACTTCCTCCTGGATGGAAGCGATCAGGGGAGCCGCTGCTTTTGGGTCCACGTAAGAGGTACTCTTCCCGCCGGGGAAGATGAGGGTGGCCATCTCCTTGGAGAGGATGTAGGGTTGGCCCTTGGTAACATTGCGGCCAAACCCACCAACCCAGGCCTTCAGGGTGGCAAGAGCAGTCTCTCGGATCGCTTGGGCGCCCTGAAAGAGAGGGTTAGTATTAATACTTAAGGCTACTTAGATTAAACTATGACATAAGTTAATGGACATATCAAAGACTATATCCGTCATTGGACTCATTGTATTACTGTGCAGACTTTGAAACACCACCCACCTCAGAGGAGACCTGGTCTACGAACTCGTAGCAAATCAGGCAGCTCTCATGGTGCCACACCAGGGACTCGTTGAAGCGGATCGCGCAGCTGGCGTGGGTCCGGCAGACCTCGTGCCCACAGGGGTCTTGTAGCACGGCGTTACAGCCTGACTCCATACAATGGGTGACCTGTAAGTGAAATGACACATGAGTATCATCACTAACGTTCCGAACTAAGTCCGTGATGTGATATGTCATAACACCGGAGTGTTCCGGTGTTAAAAGGTAACAAGGATCAGTCTCTACCTGCTCTTTGACCGTGTAATATGGTGAGTCGTCCGACAGGATCGGTAGAACAGCTTGAAACAGTGTGTCTCCAGCGATGCCGGAGAACAGTGTAGTCACTGAATCAGGAAGACCACCTAATCCGTACGCCGGAGCGAGGAGTAGTCCGAACATCGGGTGAGGAGCAGGAGGGGACCAATATAAACACGGCGGGGTTTGATAACTCCGCCGTCGAAAACTTAACGCTAGGATAAGTTGGTGGATATCCCCAGAGGGTTAGCGTGGTCTCCGCCAAGCTTAAACTAAAGATAATGGATGCTATATATATATGTAAAACCATGCATGCAAAAGCGTACTCTTGTATGGAGGCCGGGGCCTCCTTAGTATCACCAAACTAAAGCGGACCTGGCTGCGCCAGGGTCCTGATCCGCCGGAGCGGGAAGGGATGGTGACTAGCGGTAGGAGAACGCGACCCGAGAACCGAGAAGTGCCGAGCCCAACCGAGCCTGGTGCCCAACCGAGGCTTGGCCGAGCAGGGTCCCCCCCTACTCTACTGGGGAGAACAGCATGGAGCCGACCCGCTCGCCGAGAGCCCTCCAGCTACCTCCCCTGTCCCCCTCGAGAGAGGGAGGGAAGGGAGGATGCTCGGATCGGCTGCCTGAGACAGCGTGAGCGAGCGTACCTCCCCCAAGGTGGGGGGAGAGGGGCTGGAAGGACCGACGTGGGGTGGCTCATACGTGGTCGCCTGGAACTCTCTCAGCCATGTGGTTAACCACGCAATGAGAAAGGCCATGCGATCAGAGGAGGCCTATAGGCCAGCCAAAACATGTCTCGATGAACATGAGAAATACAAAATAAACATCCTATCGTAACACGGGGGAAAGGAAGAGAATTTCAGATGGTAGAGAAAGAGAAATGTCCTGGAGAAGCTGGGTCGAGCCAACTGAGAAGGATGGATGAGCCTGGCGACTCCGAGCAGCTAGCCTATATGCCGTGACGAAAAAACACGGGGCAGGCGGCCAGGGTGGCTCAAGGACAAGGGAGAAGAACCATAGTCCTTTGAAAGGGTGCCTAACAAAGAAGTAACCTGACAACTAAAATAAACATGCATGCATGAAATTCTAAGCTGAAAGGAAACGACGTAAGCTAAGAGCTGAGCATGAGCTCGGATAAAATCCCGTGTGGATATAGAATAACGCAAGAATCGAGCCCAAACGGTATAGGGGACCGAATGGGGCACGAAACAAAGTAACATGCGGGAGCGAGCCGTGAATGGCGGCGTGGGGTCTGTGCCGCATGGGACGCCGTCCATAAAAACCTAAATAAATCGGTTAAACGTGCCCAGGGCAGTCCCTAAATGGTGTTAAACATTAATAGCAGTGCTTAACTTGGATGCAGTAGAAGCTTGACGTTCCATGGCGAATAAAGAAGAATTCCAAAGAGAACACAACACAGAGCAGAAAAACACGTGTGGTGTGGATCGTGCTATCGAAAGGAATGACGTCAGAGGCGCTAGCCATAACGGTAGCGAGTAGTGGGCCTTAGATCGGCTCCTGTAGATGAGGGATATTGAAGAAGGATGAATCTAAATGGCAAAGGACCTCTGGTAGTGGTTTCACTCACCCCAGAAACCATATTCTGGCATTTCCATATTAGCTTTTTTCTCTGGTATTATAGCAATATTTATACCTTAGAAATGTGTGCTAAAGGGACATTTCACGTAGTGACACAGGCTGAGCCCAGATATATATATATATATATATATATATTATCATTCGACGCTACAAATGTCTTTTAATATCTAATTCGCTCTACCTCGGAATTGATATATTTTCATATATGTACCGAAGGGGAATTTTTAGCTGATAATAATTTCGTCCCCTCATGGGATCGAACCACCGTCCAGTGGACGGGAACGAAATCAGGACGGCCAGTGACATTATCCAGTCGGCCAACAGGGAGGATAACGTCACTGGCCGTTCCTGATTTCGTTCCCGTCCACTGGACGGATGGGATCGACTGGATAACGTCACTGCCGTTCCTGATTTCGTTCCCGTCCACTGGACGGTGGTTCGATCCCATGAGGGGACAAAATTATTATCTACTAAAAAATTCCCCTTCGGTTACATGTATGAAAATATATCATTCCGAGGTAGAGCGAATTAGATATTAAAGGACATTTGTAGCTCAAATGATCTATATGAATCACGGTGATGTGATAATTATTTCATATATATATATATAATATATATATCTATATATATATATATATATATATATATATATATATATATATATATATATATAGAGATTATCATATATAATATAGAGATATCTATATATATATAGATATATCTATATATATATATATATAGATACTATATATATACTATATATATATATATATATATCTATATATATATATATATAGATATATATATATATATATATATATATATATATATAGATATATATATATATATATATATATATATAGTATATATATATATATATATATATATATATAGTATATATATATATATAATATATATGATATATATATATATATATATATATATATATAGATATATATATATTTATTATATATATATTATATATATATATATATATATAATATATATATGTGTATATATATATATATATATATATGATATATATATATATATATATATATATATATATATATATATATATATATATATATATATATATATATATATATATATATATATATCTATATATATATATATTATATATATATATATATATATATATATATATATATATATATATATATGACTGGTAAAAATGTTCTGTAACAACAGAGTTCCATCTAATAAAAGGAGCCCATAAAAACACCAAAATAGAGAAAAAGTACTATATTTCAGAGACTGCTGTCTCCCTCTTCAGGTAGATGAATGAGAAAAGTTCACAGAAAAGGTGGTATTTATACCAAGAGGTCCATCCACAAACAAGCCAAGTCACCCCGCCTGATAATCTTCCTCTAATCTTCTTAAACGTCTTCATTCAACCAACCCTTAAGAAGATTAGAGGAAGATTATCAGCGGGGGTGACTTAAAATGGCTTGTTTGTGGATGGACCTCTTGGTATAATACCACCTTTCTGTGAACTTTTTCTCATTCATCTACCTGAAGAGGGAGACAGCAGTCTCTGAAATATAGTACTTTTTCTCTATTTTGGTGTTTTTATGGGCTCCTTTTATTAGATATATATATATATATATATATATATATATATAATATATATATATATATATACATATATATATATGTGTGTGTGTATATATATATATATATATATATATATTATATATATATATATATATATATATATATATATATATATATATATAATAATATATATAGATAGATATATATAGATTATATATATATATATATATATATATATATTATATATATATATATATATCTAGATATAGATATGGAATATATATTATATATATATATATATATATATATATATATATATCTATATATATATATCTATATATATATTCTATATATATAAGCATTTGTAATAAAAAATACAGTTTACAAAATTATGGAATCAACTATTATTTCGACATGTATAAACTGTCTAAAAATTTCCATCATCATATTTTTCCAGTCTATCCACACAACAGTAATAGTAGTTCTTAATAAAAGAATATAGACATTAGAAATCAAGAAAAGTACATTACTACATCCTTCAGAAATTCCTTCAGTACACTCTGGTAAAATCATGAAGAGTCCAAATGCCTTACATTTTATGGTACATGCGTAGTCACAGATGATACACTTATAAGGCTTGGCACCAGTATGAAGTCGCTCATGCCGACGTAAATCAGAGCTTGTTTTAAATGCTGCTGAGCAAGTTTCATACATACAATGAAATGGCGTATCTCCTGCAAAATGAAGTTCATATGTAGAGTACAGTAAAGGGAAACAGCAAATTTTTAGTGATGTATTTTCCTAACATACAAACCTGAAGTTCTTTACCTGGGATTTAGCTTGAAAATGCGAGCTGGAATGGCTATTTAACTTTCAGACAAGGTTGTTAACCACCAACGGGCATGGGGAAAACCCTGCCCACTCGGTCTGCACTCTGCTTTGCCTTTTGACCCAGGAACCAGAATGAGGGTGTGCTGAAGTGGGATGTAAATGGCGAAGCCACCCCTGAGGTACCATCTTTTCCAATGATGACAGGTGACCCAGAATGACAAGCCATTGCAGAGCAGGTTGCCCCTGTCGAGATAGGAACCTGCTGAATCGAGAATCCCAAGGGAAGACTCTCACTGCTGCCCTGTCTATTAGCATGCCCAGATACTTTATACTCAGCTTTGGTGTGAGATCAGACTTCTCGAAATTGATCACTACACTCGTGTCGTGTAAAAATAGAGTAGCTGATCTCTGTCCTTACGCCATCATGGCAACAAGCTTGCCAAGACCAGCCAATCACCCAAATACTTCCACAGATGTACCCATGTGAATGAGTTTGAGCCAAGATCAATGTGAATACCCATGTGAACACTTGGGGAGTGATTGAAAGTCCTTGAACTAGAACACAATTCCAGCCATGAATAATGAGGAGATACTTGACGGAGGACTGATGGATAAGAATTGAAAAATACACATCCTCAAATCCACTGACAATATGAAGTTGCCCTCTGATAGAGTTAAGAAACAAACGGACCATTTCCATCTAAAACACGGGTTTGGCAACAGACCAGTTCAGTGGGGAGAGGTAAAATACTTCCATGGTGCCTTTCCAGAGCATCGCATTCACCTCTTCCCTCAGGGTGAGGTCCTTCTGCATGCTGGGAACAAACATTTGGAACCAGATTGGATTGATTATTGTTATTATTACTGAAATAGTTTAACCATACCACTGAGCTGATTAACAACTCTCAAAGAGCTGGCCCAAAGCATTAAAATGAAATGGAGTACCAGGTCAAAGCCATATCCCATGCACTGAGACTAAACGATGAATGAAAAATGAAATTCTAAAAATAAATTAGCAAAATAGCATATCCTAGAAATGGACATAGTAAGAAAAGTGATGGGCTCCTAAGGAGGCAGGATGCAACCCGGAACCCCACTACTATATATACCACCCAGTCGAATTGGAGGACTGTGAAATAATAATAATAATAATAATAATAATAATAATAATAATAATAATAATAATAATAACAGTAATTACAAAATAATGTGTATAATACAATTGTTCCCCTCATATTTCTTTTTAACTCCACCACAAGCTGAAGTCCAGAGCGGTCTAATATGTCAAGTAATGTGAAATGAGGGGGAGTGTTGCCATTAGCGGTCCATAATCTGTGTGAGTGTGTGTCTCCCCATACGTATGTAAGCTTCATACACCTATATTTTTCCAGCCATTTTTTTCTTTTTTTAACCCCTTCAGCACTGGGACGTACACATGTACGTCTTTTATGGTACAGTAATAAAAGACCGGGACATACATGTGTACGTCTTTCATCCCTCCTCGAAAAGCAAAGAGTTTTCTTTAGCTTGGATGGTTTCCAGACACAGTATTGTGTACGAGAGAGGTACTGAAGCTCCACCCACAATTCATTCTAACCAATGAGCGTCCGATGGACGTCGTGACGTCATTTTCATATGGGATATTAGGAGGGGTACTGGCCAACATATGCCAGTGCGCCTCAGGCTATTATCTGAGAAGGATGATCACAATTTTGTCCGTAAACCATATAGATTTGAATTCTAAACCTTTTTCCCTTTTGATTGCAGTTATTTTATATGTTTTTTTTTTCAGTATCATGTCAGATGATAGTGTTTCCGAGTCAGGGTCTGAGTACCTGCCAAATCTATCAGATGATGATTATAGTAATAATTTCATAGAGGTTGACAGTGACAATGAGTGTTTGGAAGACATTGAACCTCTTGTCGATGAAGGCTGGCGGTTCATAACTGATCCATCTTGTGACTTGCGTCCAGACCCAGCCCCCTCTGATTCAAGGAGGGTGGCAATGGGATTCCTGCTTACACCAGATTTCACCTGCTTACATGATTCATTTTTTTTCCTTTTTTGTGATGATGTAATTGACAAATTGTGTGAATGGATGAATGCTCGGGCAGAGTAGTACTTTCATTCAACAGGAAAGCGTAAGGTAGGTGAAAGGACTTCTATGGAGGCCTGTTACTCGTGACGAGATGTGTTTTTTACAGCTTGCTTATGATGATGGGGGTGAAAAAACTGCCCCATATGTATATAAGTATTGGTCACGAGATGCTGTTTCTTTTATTATTTTATTATTATTATTATTATTATTATTATTACTGTTTTATTATTATTATTATTATTACCAGTGCCGTAAACATTCATTGATGTATACGCTGTTTCTGTATGAAACCTAGGAATAACTTTTTCAGTATGAAAACTAGTACTGCTATTACCACTACTACTATTTTACTACTACTTTACTACTTTTTCTGCTACTTTATTTCTATTACTTTACTATTATTTCTGCTACTTTATAACAGTTCCTACTTCTGCAATTAATTTTTCCACTAAGTATTCCTATTTTTTCTGATATTCTTACTATATTTTTTGTAATTTTTGATAATGGGGTAAAAAATATTCAATGATATCCGTACACACAATGTTTTCACATAAGAATATAAAGGAAAAATATGAATAACATAAAATTTAGTGGGAGCAAGTAATGATTGATACTCGTGGTCGACAGGGGGTCTCATGCGGTATGCAAGCATTTGCAGCAATAAAGCAGGCCGGTGGCAAAGGGGTTAAGGGTAATGTATTACGATAACTTTTAAATTAAATTACATTAACATTAATTTCATTTAAAAGGTAGCTTAAAAGGATTTTGACGTAGGAAAAATCTATTTCTGGGCGATTGGTTCGTGTCGCCCAGCGAATAATCCTTTAATCCATTATTTCTAAGGTAAATGATCTAACAAATACCAGAGAATAAACAAAATAAAGAAAAAGGTCAGTATAACTGACTCGCTCACCCTCAAGGAGGGCGTCGGTATGAACACTAGGGTGAGTGAGACCACTACCACGAACTTCTTGCCAATAGAAATCTCCCACAACAAAACCCCACAAGAGGAGAGCCGACCCACAGAACGGGGCAGCAACTATTACTACTACAACCCACGCTAGGTGACTGCCGGACCTCTGGTGGCCATCCTAAAGTTAGCAATCAATCTTGGGCGAAGGGTTGGGAAGAGGTGGGATTTCGCTGGGCGACACGAACCAATCGCCCAGAAATAGATTTTTCCTACGTCAAAATCCTTTTTCTGGGCTCAGTTCGTGTCGCTGCGCGAAATTGTACCAGAGAATTAGCACAAGATTGAAAAAAAGAAGGTCTCAATAAAACTTAAAATTTAAATTAAATACTATAATTGTAAGAAAAAATATATATACATACACGATTGTTCATAGAGTGTGAATAAAGAACAATACTTAAAATTAACTTAAAGTTAACATATACGCAAGGCCTTACATGGGATATATGTTGAACTTAAAACATGTGTATGATAATCATAGGCAAAAACACTTAAAGTAAGTACAAATAAACAATATCAATAATGTAGTAAAGTATGTATATGAACAAACTTAAAGTAAAGACACATTAAACAAGTTCATAGACATTAATAAACAATTCAATAACCATTGTAAATGGAGATGTGGCACCCTAGCATAAAAATAAGGGGACCACATCACAAAAATCAGTATATACAATCAATTGTGGGTGACCCTAGCAAAAAAATAAGGGACACCCACTAAACCACAAGAGCAGCTAAGACTCAAGGGCAGACGTAGATGAACATGGTAGGCATAGACAAACTGTTGGCTGAGATAGGTAGAAAGGAGATCTGGATCTTCAACTAAACTACTTAGCAGAGTCGGGGGAAACTATGTTACCCGCCGCAACTGCTGAAAACTTCAAAGATTCCAAAGACTTTAAGTAGTGACGCTTAAATACTGTCGGCGATTTCCATCCAGTATACTTCTTCAAATCATCAAAATTCATGTGTTGAAAGTAGTTAATTGAGGTGGCTACTGCCCTGACATCATGAACCTTGGGGAAGGATTCAGGGTTAGCTTGCTTAATAAAGTATAGGATCTGTTGCCTTTATACCTTTAATTGATAAAGTACTCCTTTTCTCTTCTAAAGAGAGGACCCGATGAGGATGTCTGGACAGAAAGGCTCGTAAGGTCGTTACTGGACAAAGAGAAAGATCTTGAGGAAGGGGTATAACCTTCCAAGGTTCCACCTCAACAAAGGATCCTCATTCTTTGCTAAAAAGCTGCGATCCGGAGAAAGCAGACTTCTCCTGAAGGAAGAAATTCTACGTGATTCGCATCTCTGGATAACGCCGACAGTTCTGAATTCTAGCTCCTGAAGCCAAGCTTATTAAAAAAGGGATTTTGACGAAGGAAAAATCTATTTCTGGGTGATTGGCTCGTGTCGCCCTATGAAAGTATCCTTAACATCATTCTTTCTAGGTAAAATTAGCCTAAAATTACCAGAGAAAAACAAAATTAAGAAAATGTCAGTAAAACTGACTCGCTCACTCCTAAAAGGAAGTGTCGGTATGATATAGGGGCGAGTGTGGAACACTACCACGAGACAAACACCAATTAGAACTTCCCTATCAGAATCCCCCCAAGAGAGAGCTGATACCAACGGGCGATGCAGCCTCTACTACTACTACTAGAGGACGCCACGGACAGCAGCACCCTAGCGGTCATCCTTAATAAAACAGTTAAATACATCTTGTCCTGCGAGGGGGGGAACAAACCATAAAAAATGGGGGGGTTTCATAGGGCGACACGAGCCAATCACCCAGAAATAGATTTTTCCTTCGTCAAAATCCCTTTTCTGGGCTCAGCTCGTGTCGGCCTATGAAAGAGTACCAGAGAAACAGACAAGATGGAAAAGGGAACAATGAAAGACAGTTTAAAATGATGGATATAATATAAGTAAATCAATTACAGCATACAAATTAAGCACTTAAACTAACTTATTATAATAGTAAAATAATAGAATGTTAGTAAACTTAAAGTACTTAAATGGTAAATAAATTACAGAGATGCATGTAAAAAGAGGCAAATTTGGGATTTACTTAACTAGAATACAAAATTATAAAATATATACATACATGTGTCCTACCCTAGCACAAAAATAAGGGTAGGTACACTGAAATCCATCATTAATACAATTATTCCAAAATATATACAAACACATTGTGACTGAAGTTCATCATAAACACAAAATGGTGAATATACAAACATATTGTGTCCCACCCTAGCATAAAAAAATAAAAAAAGGGTAGGTACACTGAAGTACATATCAGTACAAAGGTGGGTGTCCCTAGCAAAAAAATAAGGACAATCCACTATATGATACAACGGCTAAGGCTATGATGTTGAGTAGCCTGACGATAGGTTTGAGGCATGTTGGTTGAAGTAGGTAGAAAGGAGACCTAGATCAATACTACAACTACTAAAACAGTATCAGGGGAACTATGTTTCCCGCTGCTACTGCTGAAAACTTTAAAGATTCCAAGGACTTTAAATAATGCCGTTTAAAGACTGTCGGGGATTTCCATCCAGTATACTTTCTAAGATCCTCAAAGTTCATATGTTGGAAATAATTAATTGAGGTGGCTACTCCCCTGATATCATGTGCTTTTGGGAATGACTCAGGGTTGGCTTGTTTAATGAAGTAAAGTATTTGCTGTCTAATGCCTTTAACTGATAAAGTACCACCTTTTTCTCTCATAAAGAGAGCACCTGAGGATCTAGAAGAAGTACGAGATAGAAAGGCTCTAAGAGTTGATACTGGGCAGAGAAGAATGGATCCTGTGGAAGTGGGATAACCTTCCAAGGAGCCCACTTGCAAGAGGATCTTCATTTTTGGCTAAAAAGCTACGATCCGGAGCAAGTAGAACTTCTCCTGATGGGAGGAATTCCACATGACCCTCATCCCTGGATAGAGCCGACAGTTCTGAAATTCTAGCTCCTGAGGCTAGGCTTAATAAGAATAATGACTTCCTCAGGAGCATTATGAATGTACAAGATGAGTTGTCAGTATCTGAAGCTAGTTTGAGGACATCATTTAAGAACCATGAAACTGTAGTAGGCCTCTGAGAAGGTCTAAGTCTAGCACAGGCTTTAGGGATAGATGTGAAAAATAAGATTCAGTCAAATCTATCTGAAAACCTACTTGAAAGATTTTCTTCAAAGCCGATTTGTGAGTGGTAATCGTGCTAGCTGCTAAACCTTTTTCAAACAAGGATCTGAAAAAGGATATAGCCAAATTAACTGTCATGGTTGTAGTGTTCGATTCTCTCAAGAAAGAGCTAATTTTTTAACAGCTGAGTCATATTGTCTAATGGTTGACTCTCTCTTATCTGATTTCTAGGTAAGAGAATATTCTGTGGATCAATGTCAGCATCTTATTAGCCGCAAACTTCATGAAGTCCATAAAGTTAGGGTCTGGAGAGTTCTTGAGGAAGCGAACACAGTCCTCATTTGTACTGATTGTGACAGTTTGGGATTGGGGATCCGTTGAGGTCGGAGACCCAATTCCAAAAGAAGAGGGATACCAGTTTTGCTCTTGGGCCAGTCCGGTGCAATCAGAGCTACTATCCCTTTGAAAGACCTTAGTTTGTCTAGGACTTTCAAGAGAAGATTCACTGGAGGAAAAATATAAATCCTCCTCCACTGATTCCAATCTAACGACGAGGGCGTCCGTGGCATAAGCCAGAGGGTCCAGGTTGGGGGCCACATAGCAAGGGAGCTTGTGGTTCGCTTGTGAGGCGAAGAGATCCACTTGGAGACCTGGGACTCTCCGGCTTCCCACTGGAATGACCCGACGTCCAGAGACCACTCTGATTCCAGAGGAACTGACCGGTGACAGGGCGTCTGCTATCACATTTCTTACTCCTGCCAGGTGAGTGGCAGACAGATGCCATTTGCGTTTGTTTGCTAATGCAAAGATGGCTATCATGACATGGTTCACATGCTTGGATTTGGACCCTCCTCTGTTGATGCAATGAACTACCACTGCACTGTCCAAAACTAGTCTTAGATGAGACTTCTTCGGGGGAAGCAGTCTCTTCAGAGTAAGAAATACTGCCATTGCTTCCAACACGTTTATGTGGAGCTGGCGAAATTGAACTGACCAAGTCCCCTGACCTGTTTGAACTGAGAGTATCCCCCCCACCCGGACAGGGATGCATCCGTGTGAACTGGTTAACACTGGGAGGGGATATTGAAGGGGTACCTTCTTGGCTAAGTTCTTTACTTTTGACCGCAAGGCCGTAGTTGGTTGGCGGAGGATCTGTGGAATTACTGACAAACTTTGTCTCGATATTTGGAGTTTGCTCTTGACCGCCAAATTCGATTTATATCTTTCAGCCTTGCTTTCAGAAGGATATCTGTTACGAAGCAAACTGAAGAGACCCTAGGATTCTTCCTGGTTTCTTCTTGACGTTTGTCTGCATTTGAGGAATTGCCTGACAGATTTTGCTATTTTCCTTCCGTTTGACCACTGGAATTGATAGATTGTGGGAAGACAAATCCCATTGGATTCCTAGCCACTGAAAACGAGATTCCGGAGTAAGTCTGGATTTCGTTTTGTTTATCTGGAACCCAGATGTTCCAGAAAGTGAACTACCTTTTTGGTGGCTTTGAGCATTCCTCGACGGTTGGTGCCCAAATCAACCAATCGTCGAGGTATGCCGCTACCATGATTCCCTGAGCTCTCAATTGTTGTACAACCACTTCTGCTATCTTTGTGAATACCCTGGGGGCTACATTCAGACGCGAAGGGCATCACTTTGAATGAGAATGTCTGATTTCCTAGCCTGAATCCTAGGAATGGGCGGAAGTGCCTGGCTATAGGGATATGATAGTATGCGTCTGTAAGATCGATGGAGCATGTGACGGCTCACGCGGAAGTAGGGTCCTTACTTGTGAGAGGGTAAGCATCTTGAACTTGTCGCAGCGAATGAAAGAGTTTAGCTTTGACAAGTCTAAGATTACCCTTCTTTTTGTTGAGCCTTTCTTTGGCACGCTGAATAAGCGCCCTTGAAATTTTAGATGTTTGACTCTCGCAATAGCTCCTTTCTGAAGGAGTTCTTCCCGCGTAATCTATCAATTCCTTTGACGGTACCTGATGAAATGATTTGATTGGAGGGGGATCTTTGATCCAACTCCAGCCTAATCCTTTGGACACTACGCTCTGTGCCCAATTGCTGAACCCCCACCTGTGGCGGAAGAGGAACAGCCTCCCTCCTACCTGGGGGAGCCTCATTGCTGATGGGCGGGTTGGCCACCACGCCCTCCTCTGACTGTCTACTCCTCGTGCCCCTTCCCTGCGCCACGCTGACGAAAGTAACCTCTCGCCCTACCTCTCGGTTGAGAGTAGCCTTGAGCCTCATAAGCAGGGTTAAAGGCCGGCGAGATAGCGTAGGAAGTGGGATGGTTGAGATTGCTGGGGCACCAGGAGGAAAGGTTTGGTTCTGTTTAGAGGTGGCAAGGTTTGTCCCTGTTGGGTAACTGGGACTGCCTGCACAAATTGCTGCTGATGTTGGAGTTTTTTATAAGGCTGAACCTCTTACCAGCCTTCTTTGGTTTCTTGCCAGCAGTGGGAACGGATTCCTGTTTCCTCTTAGAGGAAATACCCCACCTAGCTCTAAGGCTCTGGTTGAGTCTAGCAGCTTCGTGGTGGACCTCGTTCACTGCGGACTCTGGGAAGAGATCCGCTCCCCACATGCTTGCAGCCAAGAGTCTATTAGGCTCATGCCTGATTGTGCACTCTTGTAGGACATGCTTCCGGCAGTTCCTCCTAGCCTGGAAGAAGTCAAAAGCGTCCGACAGAACGTCTGAAACTGAGATTTCGCCAGAATCTTGAACAGCGGTTCCGTAGCGTAGGAAAGAGCAGCCATTTCTGTAACGATGAAGAGAATTGATGGACCTGCCAAACCTAGTTCGCAGCCATCGAACTCTGCCTGGATTAGGGAATCCGGCAGCCTAGGTAATTTCTCACCGAACTGGTCCATGGCGCAGTCCGGCTTGAGTTACCCATCGTGAATGTAGCTGGCAGGTTTCTCCCACAACTCTCCGAAGGCGGGGAAGAGTGGAGAAGTAGACTCCGACTCCCTCAACTGTGGAATGGGCTCATCCTTGAGGACTGCCTGAAGACGACTTCTCCACCCAATTTCGTGGCGAACGGAAGAGAGACCTCCTCTTCCGTCGCGAAAATAGTGAGGGACTCTTGTAGGCCTGGAGTTTAGTGTTAGTACACTCCCAGTCCTCAAGGCAGTGAACCATTCCCGCTGGGCGTGATCTCTACTGTAAAGAACTGACTCCTTCGAGATTTTGTCTTCTCTCGTGAGAGCCGTTGGCGTCAGCCTAGCATACCCGATGAAAGGCTGCGTCAGACCCGGAGGGTAGAACTCGAAGTCCTCAATCCTTCGAGTACCAAACTCCGGGATAGAAATCATTCCGTCCTTAAATGGAGCGTAGGCAGCTACTCTCCATGGGTTCTCCATAGAGAAAGCTGGCAAGGAGTCATAAGGTGGTGGAAGTTGAAGAATCCCCGTGCTAGATGCAGGGGAGACTGGGGGGAGGAGCCTGAGCTAGCCCAGCCACTCGGTCCCCTCATCTCTCTCATTCTATTAGAGAGGTCCTGGATTGACTGTCCAGTTTGAGACAGACTGTTCGATAATTGCGCGAACATCTGCTCGAAACGCGTTCCCCATGCGGAGATTTGGGAACCTACTAGCACCCCCACCTGTTCCATCACTCCTGGTGAGACAGTAGAGGGAACGCAGGTACTGGTGCTTGCTACCCCTGCCGGCATAGCCGGAGAGGAGGCAGCGGAGGCGGGAGAAGGCAGTGACTCGGTGGTAGCGCGAGCCTTCTCCTTCGAAGCCTTGCTTCTGGAGCTCTTCGACTGGGAAGAGGCCCGGCTTTGCCTTCACCGCATCGGCATAGGAAGTCGACGACTTCCTAACCGAAGAAGACGAAGACGACTTCCTAGAAGTCGACTTAGACAAGGTCTTCGGTTCTCTCTTTCTCTCCTTAGGAGGTACAGAGAGAGCGGGAGGGCGAATAGGGATCTCGGATCCCGCAAAGCCTTGGAAAGAAGCGGAAGAAGAGGGGACAGGAGAAGATCCAGGAGCGCCCAAGGAAAGACCTTGGGCGCCCGACAAAAAACCTACCTCAACCAACAAATCCTCGCTAACTACCGCCATTGGCTCAAGGTTCAGGTCCAGGGCAGCGACGTCCGGAAACCGACTCCTGGGAGGCTACGACCCCAAACGATTGCTGGAGGTCTTGCTGGATGGAGGCTATCAGTGGGGCAGCGGACAAGGGGTGCGACGTAACCCGTCGACTTGCCCGCGGGGAAGATCTGGATGGCCAGCTTCCTATCCAAAATGTAGGGCTGGCCCTTGGCGGCGTTTTTCCCAAAGCCGCCCACCCACGCTTTCAGGGTGGCGAGGGCGACTTCCCTCACACCGCTAGCCTGAAGAAAGGTGAGATTAGCTGCAATTGTGGAATGGGGTAACAAACTTACGACTAGAAGTTGTTAGTAAAATCATAAGTAAGCCTATAATGGACTTACCCCATCTCCCAGCTGACCGACCAGGTCGTAGCATATAGCGCAGGCTTCGGGGTGCCAGACAATCGTCTCATTGAACGACGTGGCACACGGGGCGTGAGACCTGCACTCGTCATGTCCACAGGGGTCGTAGAGCGTCGCGTTACAGGCTGGGACCTGGCAGTTGGTAGCCTGTAAGTGAAAAAGTACATGAGTACCAAGTAAACACTTACAGCCTAACATATGCTCCGCTGGTGCCGGAGCGATAAAGTTAGATAAAACCAGAGTCCCGCCAAAATACGTGTGGTAACCAGGTTGGAAGATAGGCTATGGCTCCGCCAATGGCGGAAGCACAAGATCAACCAACTAGGAGTGGTGGTAATGGAAACCACGACGGAAAATGGCGGGGATGGTTGATAAAAAATAATATAATAACACACAATTCATTGTAAAATATCTTATAATTAGGGTATATATCCTTAAAATAACAAAGATAAAACAAACTTCTCTCCGCCCGTCTACTAGAAGAGTGCGTAGGTAAGGATAAGCTCCCTTCCGATAGCGGGGGAGAGATATAAGGATATAGTAGGCAAGCAACCGACCACTCGTAGTGCCCACCCTGCCCGCTAGCGGTAGCCAATAAACCTATAACCAAAGGTGCCCCGGCTGCGACGGAAGGCTCCTTACGTATCGTGAGGTGGCTGAGCAACTGGGGAGGGGGGGAGGAAGGTCCCGGCGAAACACGGCGGGAGCGAGAAAAGGGGGGAGGGATGGCCTACTCCTCCCCGCCTCACCAACTACCGCATGGAGACCCGGTACCTCATAGTGGTCGCCCTATACCCCCCGCTGGGGGGACCCCCTGGTCACCTCCGAGAGTGTGAGAGAAGGCGATGAGGTTGTCATAACAACCAAGGGGTCCCCCAGCTCCTCCCTATATCAGAGAGGGAGGGAAGGGGCAGGGTAAGGTGCTATGGAACACGTGACCGCAAGTGGCCTAGGCCGCGAGCAACACAACCGTGGTAGGGCCACGTGAACCAAGCTGTACCAATACATGGAACAAGCACCTAGGCTAGCCTAAACACCCCTAAATAATAATAAAATAAACATCGAAAGGTGGAAGAGACACTTTTAGAAAAGAAAGAAGCCCAGGAGGAGGCAGACTGTTCCAAGAAACAGGAGCCTACTCGGAGCCAGCGATAGCCGATGTAGAGCAAGAGCCGGGATGCTGGGCCGGAAATAATAAAAATAGCCCTAAATACCAAGCTAAGAGAATGGTAGGAGGGCTGAACTAGCTAAAACTCGATGTAAAACAATGAATGTGATAAAGTAAGCCCATAAGTATAAGAAGTCCCAGTATGGAGGACCGGGAATTCTTACGAGGCGGCATGGCCGCCACGAGACAACCGGGGAACCGTATATGACCTATTAAGAGGAAAATACTGGTACCCGGAAGATAAAAATACGGTAAAATGTTACTTATGAGTTACTTAACTTAGCCGTGGCAATTGCAGAGCGTTCCATCGTAGATAGTACGAATAAAGTCCAGAAAATACGAGCACAAGAAAATGGCGACTTGTCGCTGGTGCTAAAAATTAAGGATGACCGCTAGGGGCGCTGCTGTCCGTGGCGTCCTCTAGTAGTAGTAGTAGAGGCTGCATCGCCCGTTGGTATCAGCTCTCTCTTGGGGGGATTCTGATAGGGAAGTTCTAATTGGTGTTTGTTCTCGTGGTAGTGTTCCACACTCGCCCCTATATCATACCGACACTTCCTTTTAGGAGTGAGCGAGTCAGTTTTACTGACATTTTCTTAATTTTGTTTTTCTCTGGTAATTTTAGGCTAATTTTACCTAGAAAGAATGATGTTAAGGATACTTTCATAGGCCGACACGAGCTGAGCCCAGAAATAATGTTTTTTCTTAAGAGCATTATAAATGAACATGTCGTATTATTTGTATCTGAAGCCAGTTTTAGAACATCATTTAAAAACCATGACACTGACGTAGGCCTTACTGAGGTCTAAGTCTAGCACAAGCCTTGGGAATAGACGAAAAGTAAGAATCTTTTAAGTCTATGTTAAAACCCAGTTGAAAAATCTTCTTCAAGGCTGACTTGTTTGTCGTAATGGTACTAGCTGCTAACCCTTTTTCAAATAAGGATCTGAAAAAGGATATAGCTGAATTGATTGTCATGATTTTAATGTCCGTTTCTCTCAGGAAGATGCCAACTTTTTAACTGCAGCATCATACTGCCTTAAAGTTGAATCTCTTTTATCTGATTCCAGGAAAAAAATATTTCGTGGATCGATATTTGCATCTCTCTTGGCCGCAAACTTCATGAAGTCCATAAAGTTAGGGTTTTGAGAATTCCTGAGGAAGCGAACACAGTCTTCATTTGTACTGACTGGGAGGGCCTGGGATTGGGAATTCCAAGAGGACGAAGACCCAATTCCAGAATCAAGGGGTACCAGTTGCTCTTCGGCCAGTGTGGGGCTACTAGAGCTACTTGACCCTTGAACGTCCTGAGTTTGTTCAGTACTTTCAGGAGAAGATTCACCGGAGGAAAGACATAAATCTTCTCCCAGTTGTTACAATCTATGGACAGGGCGTCCGTGGCATAGGCCAGAGGGTCCAGGTTGGGAGCCACATAACAGGGAAGTTTGTGGTTCGTTTGAGATGCAAACAGATCTACTTGCAGGCCTGGTACCTTCCGGAGAATCCATTGGAACGAACTGTTGTCCATTGACCATTCCGATTCCAGAGGAACTGAACGGGATAGAGCATCTGCTATGACGTTTCTCACTCCGGCCAGATGGGTGGAGGAGAGGTACCAACTGAACTTGTCCGCCAGGGAAAAGATGGCTACCATGACATGATTCAGGTGTCTTGACTTGGAGCCTCCTCTGTTTATACAATGGACTACCACTGCGCTGTCCAGAACTAACTTTATGTGAGAGTTCTTTGGTGGACGTAACCTCTTCAGAGTCAGGAACACTGCCATTGCTTCCAATACATTTATGTGAAGCTGGCGGAACTGAGGTGACCATGTTCCCTGAACTTTCTTGAACTGAGAACATCCTCCCCAGCCGCTTCGTGAAGCGTCTGTGTGGATAGTGATTCCCGGAGGAGGAAACTGAAGGGGTACGTACTGATATGGACAGGTTTTTTAACTTTGTCCACGGGCGCAGACGATTCCGTAGAATCTGTGGTATTGATGATACCTTGTCCCTGGATCTGACATTTGCTCGTGAGCGCCAGATCCTGGTTAAGTCTTTCAGTTTGGCTTTCATCGAGATGTTTGTCACTGAGGCAAATTGGCGGGAACCCAGGATTCTTTCCTGGTTTCTCCTTGAAGCATATTTGCACTTTAGAAATTGTTTCACTGACTTCGCTATTTCTTTCCTCTTGGCTGATGGAATCGATAGAGTATGGGAGGATAGATTCCACTGAATGCCCAGCCATTGAAAGTTGGACTCCGGAGTGGGTCTTGACTTTGTCCTGTTTATCTGGAACCCCAGATATTCCAGGAATTGAATGACTTTCATTGTGGCTTGACGACATTCCTCGACTGTTGGAGCCCAAATCAACCAATCGTCGAGGTACGCTACTACCATTATCCCTTGAGACCTCAGTTGTTGAACGACTACTTTCGCTAATTTCGTGAACACTCTGGGTGCTACATTCAGACCGAAAGGAACTACCTTGAAGGAGAATGCCTGATCTCCTAGTCTGAAGCCCAGGTAAGGGCGAAAGTGTCTTGCAATAGGGATATGATAGTATGCGTCTGTAAGATCGATAGAGGTGGTGACGGCCCCACGGGGAAGTAAGGTCCGGACCTGCGAGATGGTCAGCATTTTGAACTTGTCGCAGCGAATGGCCAAGTTTAAGCGGGACAAGTCTAAGATTACCCTTCTTTTTAATGAGCCTTTCTTTGGTACGCTGAATAAGCACCCTGAAACTTTAATCTGTTGACTCTCGCTATTGCTCCTTTCTGGAGGAGCTCCTCCGCATACTCCGTCAGTTCTTTCGATGGAAGTTGAAGGAAAGGTCTGGGTGGAGGAGGGTCTCCAATCCAACTCCAACCCAGGCCCTTCGACACAATGCTCTGTGCCCATTTGCTGAATCCCCACCGATGCCGGAAGAGAAACAGCCTCCCTCCTACCTTGGAGATCTCACTGCTGTTTTTTTTTTGTGCTGGGTTCGAGTGACCTCCGCGGTCCTCCACGGAAGTGCTTTCCCCTGTTGAGCGACCTTCCTGATCCTCTCTGACGAAAGGATCCCCTAGCTCTACCTCCCCTGCCGAACCGGTCATAGTGCTGGAAGGCTTGACCTTCTAACACCTGGTTAAAGGCGGGGGAGACAGCGTAGGAGGTGGAAGGCTGAGCCTGAGGAGAAATCACGTAAATGGGCTGAGCCGGAGTCTTCGAGGTAGAAGGCTGGCCTGATTGTACAATCGGCACAGCTGACACAGCTTGATTGATCTTTGAGGCTTCTTCTGATAAGGCTGGTAACGCTTCGCCTTTTTCAGCTTCTTGCCTGCTGCAGCCTGATCTTGGCACCTCTTTGCAGTGAGGCCCCAACGATCTTTGAGGCTCTGATTGAGCCTTGTTGCCTCATTTTGGACCTCTTTGACCATAGCTTCTGGGAAGAGGTCTGCCCCCCAGATATTCGAGGAAAGCAACTTATTAGGCTCATGCCGAATAGTTGCTTCCTGGAGGACATGCTTTCGGCAATTGACCCTAGCAGTCACAAACTCATACAGGTCCGATTGGACCGTATAAGTCTGTGACTTGGTCAACAACTTGAAGAGCGGCTCTGAAGCATATGAAATAGCTGCTACCTCTGTCATTGCCATGGTATTCATCAACCTGGCAAGCCTAGACTTGGCCTCAAACTCAGCTTGAATGAGGCTATCAGGAAGTCTAGGCAGCTTCTCGCCGAACTGGTCCATGGCGCAGTCCGGTTTAAGCTTACCTGCTGAGAAGGTGTTAGGCAGATCCTCCCACAAGTCTCCAAGCGAAGGGAGCAATGGAGAAGTGGGATCTGCTTCCCTTAGCTGAGGTAAGGGTTCCCCTTTTAGGCCAGCTGGGATGGTTACAGTGGTGATCTTCGTTAAGAAGGGGAGAGGAGCCTCTTCTTCCATCGTAAAGATGGTAAAGGGACTCTTGAACGCCTGAATCCTGGTGTTCGAGCAGTCCATCTCCTCTAGACACCTAAGCCACTCCCTTTGAGCTTGGTCCCGGGAGTACAATACTGTCTCCCTCGGGACCTTATCCTCCCTAGTCATAGCTGCCTCCGTTAGTCTGGCGTAGCCAATGAACGGCGGTTGAAGGTTCTCCGGATAGAACTCGAAGTCTTCAATCCTTTGAGTACCGCACTCTGGAATGGAGATGAGTCCGTCCTGGAAAGGGGCGTATGAAGCCACTCTCCAGGGGTTGTTCATTGAGAACGGAGGCAGAGAATCATGGGGAGGAAGCTGCATCAGACCAACACCAGGTGCCGGAGGAGTAGCTTGAGGGGCTGGTTTGAACCCAGATATAATGTTCTCCTGAGTTGTGATCCTTTCGGATAACTGGGAGAACATCTGCTCCATGCTGGTCCTCAAAGAGCCTACCAAGTCCCCCATCTGCTGCATCATCCCAACGGAGAAGGCGTTGGGATCAAAGGCCGGAGCCGGTGCAGAGGTGGAAGGGTAACTCGGCAGAGGTACCTCAGGAGGAGGAGGAGAGACCGTTGACTCCGCCGGAGTACGGGGCCTCTCCTTTGAGGACTTGCTCTTAGAGGACCTAGAGCCAGAAGCAGACGATTTACCCTTCTCTGCTCCGGGGTTCAAAGCCGAAGACTTACGAGACGATGACGTCGACGAAGTCTTTTTGGACGACGACGACGCCTTCGTAAGGGTTTTCTGCGCTCTGTCCCTTCACCTTGGGTTTCACAGAAGCGTTAGGCGACGAGTACTGGAGCTCAGCTCCAGTAAAGCCTTGGAAGGAAGCAGTCGATATAGCGGGAGAAGAAGATCCAGAAGCGCCCAAGGGAAGCCCTTGGGCGTCCAACGTACCTACCTCGACCAACAGGTCGTCAACACCTACCATCGGTTCAATATTCAGGTCTAACGTTGCGACTTCCGCAGAGATATCCTGGCCTGGTTCCTTCATGGATGCAGCGATCTGCTGCTGGATTGTTGTCATAGTCGGGGCTGCCTCCGCCGGGTCGACGTACCCCGTCGACTTGCCGCCGGGGAATAGCAGGACAGCCATCCTCTTTTCCAGAATGTAGGGCTGTCCCTTGGCGGCGTTCTTGCCGAAGCCGCCGACCCAAGCCCTCAGGGTTGCAAGAGCGGTCTCTCTAACAACAGCAACCTGTAAGAGAGGGCGTCTATTAGTTTAAGTTTAAAGTTGAGGTTCAACCTTAAACTAAAACAGAGCTTAAGCTTACACTATTTGGGGATGTATTTCACAACATATGAAGAACTTAAGCTTAAAAGATACCATTAAAATTAAACTTAAGATATAGTACAGTATTTACATGCTAAAATGCAGCTGGAAATACTTACCCCGTCCAAAAACTGACCCACAAGATCGTAACAGATCGTACAGGTCTCATGGTACCAGACCTGCAGATTCCCATGCGGAGTCGCGCACGGAGCGTGGGACCTGCAGACTTCATGTCCGCAGGGGTCCTGGAGCATGGCGTTGCATCCTGGATGCTCGCAGTTGGTAGTCTGTAAGTGGAAGGATACATGAGTACCAACAGAGATAACACTTACAGGGCTACTTTAGAACTCCGATGCATGCCGGAGAGTGAAAAATTTTTGGGCATAACACCTCCCCTATTGCCTGAATAGGCTATAGCTCCGGTGTGAGCCGGAGTAGAAAACAGGGGCAAGGGAGGGACCCAGCTTAAGATAGCTTAATATAAACTTATGATTAACTTAAGCGTAAAATAGCACAAAATTTCGGAAGAGGATTCCGAATCGCGGTGGTATCCGTCTCCGCCGATGTGCCGGAGAGACAGGGTGGTTAAGCCAAGGAGACCAACTGCATGCCTGAGGTCCGCCCGCAGGCGGGATACCAGCTCCCTCCCTCGCAATCGACGGAGCTCCGGTAAGAAAATAGAGCACCGACAACCCGGGGAGGGGCGAGAGGGCGAAACAGAACTCGAGCCTACAGCGGGGCAACGGAGCAACAAAGGAGGGGGGAGGCCAACCCCCCTACTTCGTCCCAGCGGAGCACCGTGAAGCAGAGAGACAAGGTCATACCCAGTCCAGCGTCTGTCCAGCCTCCCCTACTCCCTCCGCGTAGGGAGAGATGGAGACAGGCCCGGATGGAGCGAGCAAGGACGGACCTCCCTCTCCCCAGCTCTATGGGAGAGCGGGAGGAGGGCAGGGGGACTGGGACGGGCGTCTGGCTGTGCCACGATCACAGGGTAACCACGATACGATAACACGATAAAAACAACGAAATCTATAGCCTAGGTTAATGCAACCAAACTGATCAGCGAGATGCAACCGTTGATTCAACAAAACTGATAAAAAGGAAGCAACAAAACTAATGGGGACCATGATATAATAAACCTAGGCTAAGATAACGTACCAGACGCCCTAGGCTAACCAAAACCAAATAAAATAATTAGAATAATTAAAATAACACCAAAGTAGGGGAAATAAATATAGTAGGAGAAAAAATCCAGGAGTGTACGACTAACCCGAAAGAAAGTCTACCACTCAAAGCTAGCCTGGGCCGATACTAAGAGCTATGGCTAGGGTCTGGATGGAAGAGATAATGCCTACGTAAGGTATAGAAAGACATGCATGCATGACATAAAACCAATGCAGGCTAGATCCCCTAACGAATAATAATCATAAAAAGGTCTAGAGACGCATAGAATAAAGGGAAGGTTCCAGGTATGGGAGACCGAGAACGAACCCGCCACGAGGCAGAACAATGCCGCCATGCTTCTGACCGAGAATCCGTATTTATACCTAAAAAACGGCAAATACTGACTCAAGGAAGGGAAAAAACTAAGTAGGAACCTTCCGGAATACTTAACTTAGCTGATGCGATGGCTGAACGTTCCATATTATCCGAAAATCCTCCAAAAAGGGCACGAAAAAACACAGTAAGAAAATGCAGCGTCTCGTGGGCCTCTAACTTTAAAGGATGTCCACCAGAGGCGTGGCAGTCACCTAGCGTGGGTTGTAGTAGTAGTAGTTGCTGCCCCGTTCTGTGGGTCGGCTCTCCTCTTGTGGGGTTTTGTTGTGGGAGATTTCTATTGGCAAGAAGTTCGTGGTAGTGGTCTCACTCGCCCTAATGTTCATACCGACGCCCTCCTTGAGGGTGAGCGAGTCAGTTATACTGACCTTTTTCTTTATTTTGTTTATTCTCTGGTATTTGTTAGATCATTTACCTTAGAAATAATGGATTAAAGGATTATTTTGCGCAGCGACACGAACTGAGCCCAGAAATACTTATATAAAGATTACTTTTTCTATCGCTCCCTCTTTCATAGTTAGCGATAGATAATTGCAAATTGATCTTATTTTACCTTTACCATCTAGAACTGTAAATGCGGTATTCTAAAACAGACACAACTAAGAATTGTATTAGTCCAAATGAAAAGTACAGTTTGTTTATGAAAAGGAATTTCAGAACAAAAAGAAAGAGATAGAATAAAGAATTTCATAAAAGTGGTTGAGAAGACTTCTAAAAGTAGATCAGTATATCGGAAGGGGAGAAAGGAGAGAGAAATACTTCTGGGAGAGAGAAATTCTTCTGGCAGAATTTTTATCACTACCTAACCACTCATTATTAATCCTGTATCTGACAAGTACACCATCAAAACCACCATAATGTTTATACAGCAAAACCCCTGTAGTGTTTATACAGCTAACCTCCATCAAATACTAGAATACTGACTATCCCTTCTATCTTACGTATCTCAAGATAAATTTTACCTCCTCTCTATAATAGAAATCCTATGTAAAGGTACCATAAAAACTGCTTGATCCTGATTACAGGTTTCCCTTGTAAAAAAAAAAATAATAATTCAACTTTTTCCCATTACAAAATGTACAAAACAAGAAATAATTCAACTCTTTCCCCAATACAAAATGTAGTTTGTATCACCCACATAAATTGCTGACACTACTTATCAGTATCACTTCCCGAATGATCCCTTAAAATTCTGCACCATGGAATGTCTTCATTAAAATTCCTGTAAGCAGTGCAAACCTCTGAGTAATCAACTCCAAAAGAAAATATCAACAATTGGTCCCGTCCGAGACACCACAGCATTGTCAGCACCTAACCACCTGTTTATTCAACATGTCCTCAAGTTGCACCATTGACTTGTCTTGTCAGATTTGTAAAACCTGAAATCACCATTCCTCAAATTGGCCCCAAATCTTCCTTTAATCCTCCCTGGGAATCCTCAGTAAATCTTCACTGATACTACAGAACCACCTCAAAATTATCCTCAGGACATCCTCACTGTTACCACAAGGGTACCCAAAATTGTCCCCCCCCAAAAAATCCTCTATTACATAACTACTAATATAAAATATACCACTACAGGCTACCTCCTAAGCCATTTGACTACCAATATACCTCAAAGTAAACCATTTGTGATACCGCCACATGTATATAACCCACAAGAAATCACCTCGTCAGGATATAAACCACAATCCCCGAATATTAACCACAGACCGCCAAATATATATTACCACTGGTGAATAGAACCTCATAGAATACATCACCTTATCAGGGGAACCGTAAAACCGCAATGCACCAGTACCTCCCCCCAAGAGCCATAATATCACTAAGAGCCACATTCACCACCCATTGGCTCATAAAATCACAGATCACCGCCATCACCTTGTTTAGTGAACGGCTCCCTAGGCTCTCTGATGCTTTGATCCAAACGGAGTTCGATGCTAGGACACGGCTTGCTAGGTCTCCTAATGTTCTAGTCATGACAGAAACAGCAGCTCTTGAGTATGCCCAAGAACTGCTTTTCAAGGTCATTGCGAAGCCACTATTGCTTAGCATGCAATGTGACCTTTACGACTTTGCCGTGGCTAGAAGGAACTGCAGGAAGCATGTTCTAGCCGAATCAACCATCAGACACGAGCCAAATAAACTCCTTGCTTCGTCCATTTGGGGTGCTGACCTCTTTCCGGCCTCGGTTGTCAATGAAGTGCAACATGAGGCTGCACGCCTGAACCAAAGCCTAAGGGTTCGCTGGGGAATTTTCTATAAAAGGAAATCGGAGTCTTCGCCTTCGAGTTCCAAACCCAAGAAGAAGCCTAGAAGATTCCAACCTTTCCAGGCTCCTCAGCAACAGGCCTTGGTCCAAGCTGTCCCAGTTCCACAACCTTCTACCTCTAAGGCCCAGCCCCAGCAGCAGTTTGTTATGCTGACGCAACCTCAACAGCAGCAGCCTTCGGCCTCGTTTGCTATCTCTCCGGCTTTTAATCCGACCTATGAAAACCAGGCATTTCAGGCCTTCAATAGGTTTGGTAGAGGTGGCAGAGCTCGAGGCTCCTTTCGTCAACGAGCCGGGGGAAGTGCAACCGGTCGTGGAAGAGCTACAAGGGGAGGGCGTGGAACTCGTCCGTCAGCAACCCAATGAGGTCTCGCAGGTAGGAGGGAGGCTGTACCACTTTCGTCGTCGTTGGGGGTTCAGCAATTGGGCACAAAGCATCGTATCCAGAGGCCTAGGCTGGAGTTGGATCGAAGGTCCGCCTCCACCCAACACCTTCTATCAGGAGCCAACACCAGAGTTGGTAGAATACTCTCAAGACCTCCTTCAAAAAGGAGCAGTGACAAAGACAAAATATTTAAAATTTCAAGGAAGCTTGTTCAACGTGCCAAAGAAAGGCTCGGACAAGAGAAGAGTGATCTTAGACTTGTCCCGTCTAAACTTATTCATTCTTTGCAAAAAGTTCAAGATGCTGACCATCTCTCAGGTGTGGACCTTACTTCCCCGTGGGGCTGTCATCACCTCTATAGATCTTACAGATGCATACTATCATGTCCCGATAGCAGGGCACTTCCGTCCGTTTCTAGGCTTCAAGTTAGGCAACCAAGCCTTCTCTTTCAAGGTAATGCCCTTCGGGCTCAACATAGCCCCCAGGATTTTTACAAAGCTGGCGGATACTGTAGTGCAGGAACTAAGGTCACAGGGTATCATGGTAGTAGCCTATCTGGACGATTGGCTCGTGTGGGCCTCAGGCATCGCAGAATGCCACAAGGCCACGAACAAGCTGATCAGTTTCCTTGAACATCTAGGATTCAAGATAAACAGGGCGAAGTCCCGCCTGACTCCGGAGTCCCGGTTTCAGTGGCTGGGCATCCGACTTGGATTCACATACCCTGTCAATCCCTCCCGTGAAGAGGAAAGAGATAGCCAAGGCAACCAGGCAGTTTCTGAAATGCAAACAGACGTCCCGGAGAAGCCAAGAAAGGATCTTGGGTTCTCTCCAATTTGCTTCAGTGACGGACGTCCTGTTAAAAGCCAAACTAAAGGACATAAATCGAGTTTGGCGTTCCAAAGCCAACCAGAGGTTCCGGGACAGGCTGGCCCCAATCCTGGCAATTCTGCACAAACGTCTCCGCCCTTGGGCGGAGGCGAAGAATTTAGCTTAGAAGATACCGCTGCAATTTCCCTCTTCGGCCTTAGTGATTCACACAGATGCGTCACTAACAGGTTGGGGGGGATACTCACAAACACAAGAAGGTACAAGGGACTCGGTCCCTTCAATTCCGTCAGGTTCATATCAATGTCCTGGAAGCTATGGCAGTGTTCCTCACCCTAAGAAAGCTTCATCCAGCCAAGAAATCGCATATCAAGCTGGTGCTCGACAGTGCAGTAGTGGTGCACTGCATAAACAGGGGAGGTTCAAAATCAAGTCACGTAAACCACGTGATGATAGCGATCTCTCTCTTGCAGCCAAATACAGGTGGCATCTATCGGCTACTCACTTAGCAGGGATTCAGAACGTGGTAGCCGACGCGCTTTCGCGCTCAGTCCCACTGGAGTCAGAATGGTCTCTGAACAAGGAGTTGTTCCGTTGGGTGTGTCACCTGATGCCAGGGCTCCAGGTGGATCTGGTTGCCACAGAATCAAATCACAAGCTTCCTTGTTATGTGGCCCCGAACCTGGACCCTCTGGCTTATGGCACGGACACGTTGGCTACGGATTGGAGTCAATGGGAAAAGATATATTTGTTTCCTCCCGTGAACCTTCTCTTGAAGGTTCTGCACAAGCTGAGGTCCTTTGCAGGCCAAGTGGCTCTCATAGCCCCCAATTGGCCCAAGAGCAATTGGTTCCCCCTTATTCTGGAATTGGGTCTCCGTCCTCATCGGATTCCGAACCCCAAACTGTCACAGCAGGTGCAAACGAAGACTGTGTTCGATTCCTCAGGTCTTCACAGAACCCTAACTTTATGGACTTCATGAAGTTTGCTGCGCAGAGGGATGCGGATATAGATCCTCAGAACATCCTTTTCTTGGAATCAGATAAACGAGAATCGACCCTTCGCCAATATGATTCAGCGGTTAAGAAACTGACTGTGTTCCTGAACGAGTCTAATGTTCGTACCATGACCACAAATCTAGCTATCACCTTTTTCAGGTATTTATTTGAACAGGGTTTGGCAGCTAGTACAATAACCATGACAAAATCAGCCTTGAAAAAGATTTTTCAGTTTGGATTTAACATTAATTTAACATTCATATTTTACCTCAATCCCCAGGGCTTGCACCAGGTTTAGGCCTGTGGAGAGGCCAATGGCAGTGTCTTGGTTCTTAAACGATGTCCTAAAGTTGGCTTCGGATATTGACAATTCATTGTGTGACTACCAATCCCTGTCAAGAAAAACTCTATTCCTAACCAGTTTAGCTTCAGGAGCTAGGATTTCAGAATTATCAGCTTTATCTAGGGACCCAGGTCATATAGAATTTCTATCTTCAGGGGAGGTGCTACTTTCTCCAGATAAAAGGTTTCTCGCAAAAAATGAGGACCCTTTAGACAGGTGGGATCCATGGAAAATCGTTCCGCTTCCACAGGACCCATCCCTTTGCCCTGTTCCAAACATTAAATCCGAAGGCCCTCTTTTCATTAGAGAGGAAGGTGGCACCATCTCTCTTAAAGCCATAAGGCAAAAAATTTTATATTTTATCAAGAAAGCCAACCCGCAGTCATTTCCACGGGTACATGACATTAGGGCTATTGCTACATCAATTAATTTCTTCCAGCATATGAAATTTGAGGATCTGAAAAAGTACACTGGCTGGAAATCACCCTCAGTATTTAAACGCCATTATCTTAAGTCTTTGGAAGCCCTTAAGTACCCGGCGGTAGCTGTGGGGAACACTGTTTCCCCTGCTCCGGTCGGGAGTAGTAGTCAGTAGTTATCTTATTTCCCTCTGCCCTTCTTCCAGCCTCATTAACATTTTTACCTGAGCCCCAGTAGGATAATTGTACTACGGGGTCAATGTATATTATATTTGTACATAATGTGTAGTTCATAAGTGTCTTAATTCATACATCTTTCCGCTGGATACCAGGACTCCGATCAGGAAGGAGCCCTAGTAAGGTGGGAAAGGCGAGAAGACATACAGGCTCGAGCTAGCCCGGAGCGACAAGGTAGCGCGGAGGGGGGGAAAGGCCAGCACCCCCCACTACGTACCACCCGGCCGGACCGAGAAGCCGGAGAGGTCGAGACCAGTCTGGGTCTGTCCCGACTCCCTAGCCCCTCCGCCTGAGGGGAGAGAGGGAGGCAGGCTCGGGTATGCGGAGCGAGCATGGGCAGACCGACCCACCCCCGCCCGACTCTATGGAAGAGCGGGAGGGGGGGGAAGTGTGACTGGACAGGCGTCTGGCTGTCCCGTGATCACGAAGTGACCACGAGGCGGTAAGACCAAATACGACAACTAAGCCTAGGACAACCAACTGATCAGAGAGATGCTATCGGGAAGCAAACTGAACTGAAAAGCGGTAGCATATAGGCCCACTGGGCCAAAACCAACTGATCAGAGAGATGCTATAGGGAAGCAACCGAACTGATGAGCGGTAGTATAGGCTCAATGAGCCAGGACCTAGGCTAAGCCAGACGCCTAACTAACCTAACTATAACAAAATACACAGTATAAATAAATAAAAATGAAAGAAAGAAAGCAATATAGCAGGAGAAAAAATCCAGGAGTGTACGACTAACCCGAAGGCAAGTCTACCACTCAAAGCTAGTCAGAGGCCGATACTAAGAACCTGGACTAGGGTCTGGATAGAAGAAGCCTACATAAGGTAAAATACATGCATGCATGACAACCTGAGTAGACCGTACCCTAAGTAAAGCGGATAATAATATAGAGCGTACATAAATAAGGGGATGTTCTAGGTATGGGAGACCAAGAACGAACCCACCACGAGGCAGAACCATGCTGCCATGCTTCCGACCCCGAGATCGTATTTATACCTAAAAAACGGCAAATACTGTCTCAGGGCCGGAAAAAACCAACTAACCGTAAATACTGAGTACTTAACTTAGCTGCTGCGATAGCTGCACGCTCCATTATAGATAATCCAATGAAAGGGCACACAGAGAGAAAATAACACGTGTGACTCGTGTGCGCTAACTGAAAAGGATGGCCACCAGAGGCGCAGCAGTCGGCAGCATGGGATGGAGTAGTAGTAGTACGAGCTGCTCACTCTGTGGGTCGGCTCCCCTCTTGGAGGGTTTTTGTAGTGGGAGATTTCTATTGGCATTTGGCTCGTGGTAGTGGTCTCACTCGCCTAGTGTTCATACCGACACCCTCCTGGAGGGTGAGCGAGTCAGTTATACTGACCTTTTCTTTATTTTATTTATTCTCTGGTATGTGTTAGTACATTTACCCTAGAAATAATAGATTAAAGGATATTTCGCGCAGCGACACGAGCTGAGCCCAGAAATAGATTTTTCCTTACGTCAAAATCCCTTAATTCATCTGCATTCTGTGTATGTCATTTCTGGGCTTAACCTGTGTCGCCCTGTGAAATGGTTCCTTTGAAACAATTTCTTAGGAATAAATATTGCTATTCATCCTAGAGAAAAAAGAAACAATATAATGCCAAGATAAATGGCTCGCTCACCTCTAATAGAAGTGTCGGTATAGAAAGGAGCGAGTGGAATCACTACCAGAGGTCCCTTGCCATTTAGCTTCTTCCTTCGACAAAACCCCGAACTACGGAGGAGCTGTGCTACAGCTCCCGGTTCTACTACTACCGTGAGCGCCTCCGACGCCTGTGACGTCATTCCTTTGATAGCACGCATTGCCGCCACACGTTGCTTTTTTCTTGTGCTGTGCAATCGCTTTTATTGGATTACCTCAAGATGTCTTCAGCTTCTGCTTCTAAGTTAAGTACTGTTTGGGGTTACTGATCTCATTTTATGATGATCTTCGTGTTTTTTATATGTTCGGAGCCTTATCGGCCCGGTATGCCCCTCGACCGCATGGCGGTACGGGTTCTCTCTTTCGGTCTCCCATACCGTTAGGGATTTCCCTTTTCACAGTACTATTGATATAGTTACTTACACATAGTCTCTATATCTTTTGTGCAGTTAGCTTATTAGTTAGGCCTTCACGGGGCGTGCTCCGACCGCACGGTTCGGACCTTAGCCTAGCTACACCTTACGTTGTTAGTTTTTTATCAGTCATGGTTTTGAGAGTCATATCATTTATTTAATCTGATGTTCCCTCTTACCTACTCTAGTTCCTGATTACCGTTTAATCTTATAAGTTGGTACTAGGTTAGGCTAACATACACCATGCTTCGGTATGGCGATTAACCTACCCTGTTATCACTGTTTTTACTGTTAGGTTAGGCTTTCATACCCCAATCGTCAATTGGTGATTAGCCTGCCCCCCGTTTTCTTGAACTAGAGGTTAGATTAGGCTAACATACCCCTTTCTTCGGATCGGCGATTAGCCTATTCTTTCTGATTGCTTAGTTTGTCGTGTTCCCCGTGTTAGCCTAGCTTTAAGATATCGCTTTATTTTTATTTATTTTGATTAATTTAATTTTATTATAAGTAATCCTATATATATCAGTGATATTGATGTTGTGTCGACGGCTCTTCCCCACCTCGTGTTTATCACCTGGCTGGGAAGACCACTGGTCGATCGCGGTGAGCCACCCGGTTACGGGGTCCTCCACCCGTCCCCTCCATTCCCCCCTCCATACATTGCCACCCACGCTGATGGGTGATGACTTGTTTCTCACAGCTAGCGTCCGAGTCTGCATGAGAGGGGGTGACTCATGGGGCTGGTGGGGAGCTCCCCCCTACTGGTGTTCTCATTCATCATGTGTCTCGGGGGCTCGGGACCTTCTCCCCCTACTTCCTCCGTCCTTAACTGGTCGCTCAGGTGGGAAGGTTCCCCTACCCCACGTTCTTCCCTACCCTTCCCCCCCCCAGTTCAGTCCGGCAGGTGTCACTCCGCCGCTACCAGACATAAGAGAGGGGGGAGGGGACCACTGGGTACCTATCCACAGAGGATAGTTCACACGAGCACTTACTGATATGATGGGTTTTTCTTTTACTTTATTTTAGAACTTTTTGCGTAACTCTGGAGTTTTTTTTATTTCTGCCTCTTGTCCTATCCCTCGCTTCATCAGAAGTTTGACATTGCTCACTCGATATTCTTAACTCCGGGCCCTACGGAGTTTATTTTACCCATATAACAAGTGAGCCTAGGCGGAGGCAGAGACTTTCTTCCCCCCTCGTAACTTTTCTACGTAATATTCATACGGAGCGAGCCTTAGAGCCTACTCCGGCATTCTTTTGCATGCCATTTATACGTAGAACACTATCCGTCGGTCCTACTCCGGCACCCACGGATATTTTGCATAATTATACCACCGGAGATTGTCATTGGTACTCATGTATCCTTTGACTTACAGATGTTGTGCTGCCAGGAGACTGGGTGCAATGCCATCCTCCAAGACCCGTGCGGCCATATAGTTTGCCGCTCCCATGCAGGATGTGCAGTAAAGGTGGAAGATTTTCTAGTTTGGCACCACGAAGCCTGCCAAACCTGCTACTTGCTAGATGGCGATGCCTCACTAGTAGTAAGTTTTCTTAGCACTATCTTCATTCATTCATCACCTGGGTAGGGGGATTTGGCCGGAACTCGAAGGGCCGCCCCTACATCCTTACCCAGGACATGGCGGACCTGGTATTCCCCGGAGCCAAGAAAGGATCAGTGGTGGACTCGATAGTAACCGCCCCTTTGCTGGCCGATCTCCAAGTCATGATCTCGTAGCGGAAGACGTCGCGGCAATGAACCTCGACGTCGAACCCATGGCTATAGACTCCATGGGTACAGGTAAGGGTGTAGTAGGGGCAGCTTCTTTGGGTTCTCAGGGCCCTTTCCTGAGTTCCCTTTCTCCATCACCTTCCACTGATCCTTCTACTTCTACTTCTTTCCGGGGCTTCACTGAAGACCAGCGGTCTGTCCGTCCTAAGGTTGCTTCAGTGATCCCCAAGGCTAAGTCGACCGAGGAGAAACTTAAGAAGTCTCTCCGCAAGAAATCGGTCATCTTGGCAGACGCTGTAACTCCGGCTCACCACCCCGGAACAGTTAGACCCCGGAACAGTTAGGTCAAGGGAGGCCTCTTCGTCTGCGTCGAGATCCCCCAAACGTAAATCCCGTAAGGATCGGGCTCAAGTCCCTCCTTTCGATCCCGAATCCTTTTCGGCCAACATTCTGGAGCAGGTGGGAGTGATTGTAGGGGCCTTGGTAGACAACAAGGTCGGCTCGGTGCTCTCCCAGCTCTCCAGTTCTGTTACGTCTTCCGGCCAGTCGATCCAATTGCTGGCGGAACGGCTGGCTGCTCAGGAGAATGCCATCGTCGGGATTCGAACCTCGATCGCGGCAGGTTCCCCCCTAACTGTGCCACCTTCTCCTCTTCCAATGCCAGATTCCAGCCAACTGCCGGAATTCAAGGCGGCCAACCCTTGGAGGATTGCTTCGTATGCCCCGTTTGTCAACGGAATATTGACCATCGAAGGCATAGGAACTCGAAGGCGGGAGGACTTCGAGTTCCACCCCAGGGACCTTCAACCCCCATTCATTGGCTACGTCCGGCTAACGGAAGCGCCATGATAGAGAAGACAAAGTTCCCAAGGAAACAGTTATCCTTCCGAGGGAACAGGCACAGCAGACTCTAATGAGGAGTCTAGAGGAATGGGGGTGTGAGAATACCCGCATCACAGCCTTTAGAAGTCCTTTCACCATTTTCACTCCGGTGGAAGGGACTCCGCTACCACTTACCCTTAAGGTAGTGGAAGCAACCTTTCAGGCAGCCCTGAAAGACGAGCCCCTGCCTCAACTACGGGAGACAGAACCCACCTCTCTCCTAGTTCCAGGCTCCGAGACGTACTTCGAAGGGGCGGTTCCTACTTTCTCAGTAGGAAAACTCAAGGCGGACTGTGCCACCACTCTCTTTAGTGAGAGGCTTCCCAGGTTGTCGGACTCCCTCATCCAGACGGAGTACGACGCCCGGACTAGGCTCGCGAGATCCCTTTTCCTCCATGACTATGGCGGAGATGACGGCTCTTGTATACCACAACAAGAGCCGTTGTTTAAGGTTTTGGCTAAAGGTCTGCTGCACACATGCAGTGTGACCTTTACGACTTCCTCATAGCCAGGAGGAATTGTAGGAAGCACGTTCTGGCGGAAGCTACTATCCGCCATGAACCGAACAAGCTGATAGCTTCCTCAATTTGGGGAACAGACCTCTTTCCAGCACCAGTGGTAGCAGAAGTCCTTCATGAGGCTTCAAAGGTCAACCAGTGCCTCAAAGTCAGGTGGGGACTGGTAGCAAAGCGGAGACAGGAATCTTCTGGTCCTAACCAAAGGATCAAGAAGAAACCAAGAAAGTTCTCTCCCTTCCAGCCTTCTCAGCAAACGTTGGTTCAGGCAGTCCCAGCATCACAAGGGCAACCATCGTCGAAGGGTCAACAACAATACCTTGTCCTGACCCCTCAGTCTCAGCAACCCCAACCCTCTACTTCCTTTGCTGTCTCTCCAGCCTACAACTCCAACTATGAAAGCCAGAACTTTCAGGCTTTCAATAGGTTCACGAGAGGTAGCAGAGCAAGAGGTGCCTCTCGATTCAGAGGGTCCGGCAGGGCTGCAAACAGAGGAAGAGGTTTCCGAGGAGCAAGAGGTGGCCGCTGCTCGGCAAACCAGCAGTGAGAGTCCCAAGGTAGGAGGGAGGCTGTACCTTATGCCAGCGGTGGGGGTTCAGCCCTTGGGCTCAGAGTAGAGTGACAAAGGCCTAGGTTGGAGTTGGCTAGAGGGCCCTCCTCCAACCAACAGATTCTATCAGGCACCAACAACGGAATTGGTAGAGTATAACCCAAGACCTCCTTCTCAAAGGAGTAGTCTCAAGAGTCAACAATTTAAAATTTCAAGGACGCTTGTTCAGCGTGCCAAAGAAAGACTCGGAAAACCGAAGAATCATCTTAGACTTGTCCCATCTGAACTTATACATTCATTGCGACAAGTTCAGGATGCTGACCGTTTCGCAGGTACGGACCTTACTTCCCCATGGGGCCGTCACAACCTCTATAGATCTTTCAGATGCCTACTATCATGTTCCCATAGCCAGACACTTCCGTCCGTTCCTAGGCTTCAAACTAGGCAACAGATCCTACTCCTTCAAAGTAATGCCATTCGGGCTCAACATAGCCCCCAGGATCTTCACCAAATTGGCGGAAGCAGTAGTGCAAGAGCTAAGGAAACAGGGAATAATGCTAGTGGCTTATCTGGACGATTGGCTTATTTGGGCAAAGAACCCCAAAGAATGCAAGGAAGCAACGGTCAAAGTGATCAAATTCCTGGAACATTTAGGTTTCCAAATAAACAAAACCAAGTCCAGACTAACACCGGAATCTCGATTCCAGTGGTTAGGCCTTCAGTGGGACTTGCAATCTCACACACTATCAATTCCGTCGTTGAAAAGGAAAGAAATAGTAAGAGCTACAAAACAATTTCTCAAACAACAACAAACATCCCGGAGGTGCCAGGAGAGGATCCTGGGCTCACTCCAGTTTGCATCAGTCACAGACCTTCTGCTCAGAGCCAAACTCAAAGATATAAACAGAGTATGGCGCTCAAAAGCGAATTGCAGATCACGGGACAAACTAGCTTCTATCCCGGCGATCTTACGGAAACGTCTCCGCCCCTGGACAGAGACAAAGAATCTTTCAAAAGCAATTCCTCTACAGTTCCCTCCTCCATCATTAGTGATCCACACAGACGCCTCACTAACAGGGTGGGGTGGGGAGGATACTCCCAGCACGAAAAAGTTCAAGGAACTTGGTCGTTAACATTCCGCCAGCTACATATCAATGTACTGGAGGCCATGGCAGTATTTCTCACACTGAAATGACTCCGTCCGCCCAAGAACTCACATTTCAAACTAGTTCTGGACAGTGCAGTAGTAGTACACTGCATCAACAGGGGCGGATCCAAGTCAAGCCACTTGAACCATGTCATGATAGCCATCTTCTCTCTGGCAAACAAAAACAAATGGCACCTGTCAGCCACTCACCTGGCAGGGGTCAAGAACGTAGTAGCAGACGCTCTGTCTCGCTCCGTTCCGTTGGAATCGGAGTGGACACTGGACAGGAGTTCATTCAATTGGATCAGTCTACAAGTCCCCGGACTTCAAGTAGACCTCTTCGCCACGGAGTCAAACCACAAACTCCCCTGTTACGTGGCACCCAACCTCGATCCTCTAGCATATGCTACGGATGCAATGATCCTCGATTGGAACAAATGGAAGAAGATTTACCTCTTCCCTCCGGTGAACCTTCTCATGAAAGTTTTAGACAAACTCAGGACATTCAAAGGCCAAGTACCTCTAGTAGCTCCCAACTGCCCAAGAGCAATTGGTTCCCTCTACTCCTAGAGTTGAGACTCCGACCCTACGGATTCCCAACCCCAAAACTAACCCAGTTAAGTAGTGCAAACTCAGACTGTGTCCGCTTCCTCAAGAATTCAGAAAACCCTAACTTATGGATTTTCTGAAATTTGCAGCTATGAGGAATGCAGAAATTGATCCCCAGAATATTTCATTCTTGGAATCAGATAAAAGAGAATCTACTCTCCGGCAATATGATTCATCTGTCAAGAAACTAGCAGAGTTCCTTAAGATGTCAAATTCTCAAGTCATGACAACGAACCTAGCCATAACTTTCTTCAGATCATTGTTTGAGAAAGGTTTAGCAGCAAGCACTATCACTACGACCAAATCAGCTCTTAAAAAGATCTTCCAATTTGGTTTTAGCATAGATCTTACGGATTCGTACTTTACGTCCATACCAAAAGCTTGTGCTAGATTAAGACCATCAACGAGACCTAAAACAGTCTCTTGGTTCTTAAATGATGTCCTCAAACTGGCCTCGGACATTAACAATGACTCTTGCAATTATATATCCCTCCTGAGGAAAACCCTATTTTTATTAAGTTCAGCCTCTGGAGCTAGAATATCAGAACTGTCAGCCTTATCAAGGGAACCAGGTCACATTGAGTTCCTCCCCTCAGGGGAAGGTCCTCCAATCCCCAGAGATCGCCACTTTCTAGCCAAAAATGAAGATCCACAGGACAGATGGTCCTCGTGGAAAATCCTACCACTACCTCAAGACATTTCCCTTTGTCCCGTCAACTCATTAAGAGCCTACCTAAGTAGAACAACTCTGAAATCTTCAGGCCCGTTGTTCATTAGGAAGGAAGGTGGTACATTATCCCTAAAAGGGATCAGGCAACAAATTTTATACTTCATTAAACAGGCCAACCCAGAGTCCTTTCCTCGGGCCCACGATGTTAGGGCGGTGGCCACATCTATTAATTATTTCCAACACATGAATTTTGACGATCTTAAGAAATATACAGGCTGGAAATCTCCGACAGTTTTCAAACGGCACTACCTAAAACCCTTAGAAGCCCTCAAATTTCCAGCAGTGGCAGCTGGAAACACAGTTTCTCCTGACCTTTAATAATTCCTATAACTTCTTGTAGCCTTCCCTTCTGCCTGCCCCATTGCACCCTTACTTAGTTTAGTCGCCTCTATGTATTGGGTTACCTTGAATTTTGCTATGGTTCATCATTCTAGTTTGGATTCCAGTTCCATTATTATGTATATATCAACTTACAATACTGTCTTTTGCCTAACCTGTATATAATTTGCTTGTTGTTAGGCTAACTAATTTTAAGTTATAACCCATGTTTAAGGGCTCATACTTTTCCATAATTGTAAGACTGCAATTTTAGTTGATCATTATACTATTAACCTTACAAGTGTTTAACTTTACCTTCTAATTATCTGTATTGTCCCTCAAGCTTGGTGTTTTAGCATTCTCTGGTACTATTTCACAGGGCGACACAGGTTAAGCCCAGAAAAGGGATTTTGACGAAGGAAAAATCTATTTCTGGGCAATGACCTGTGTCGCCCTGTGAAACCCCACCCTGTAGTTAGATTATCCTCACCCAGCTTACCCCAAGCTTGGAGGCTATCTTCAGGAATGACGTCACAGGCGTCGGAGGCGCTCACGGTAGTAGTAGAACCGGGAGCTGTAGCACGGCTCCTCCGTAGTTCGGGGTTTTGTCGAAGGAAGAAGCTAAATGGCAAGGGACCTCTGGTAGTGATTCCACTCACTCCTTTCTATACCGACACTTCTATTAGAGGTGAGCGAGCCATTTATCTTGGCATTATATAGTTTCTTTTTTCTCTAGGATGAATAGCAATATTTATTCCTAAGAAATAGTATCAAAGGAACCATTTCACAGGGCGACACAGGTCGTTGCCCAGAAGTAGATTTTTCCTTCGTCAAAATCCCTTTATTGTGCTTAATGTTATGGCTTATTCTTAAGTTTACTACACTTTCGTTAAAGTTTGTATATTTTGTATATGATAATTTATTATAGTGATATAACGTTCATTGCTTTTGATTTGCCACCCTTTTGTATTCATTATGTGTTCTTATATATTCTAAGCTTGGTGTTTTCTCTGGTACTATTTCACGGAGCGACACGGCCGAGCCCAGAAAAGGGATTTTGACGTAGGAAAAATCTATTTCTGGGCTCAGTTCGTGTCGCTGCGCGAAATATCCTTTAATCCATTATTTCTAAGGTAAATGTACTAACACATACCAGAGAATAAATAAAATAAAGAAAAGGTCAGTACTACTGACTCGCTCACCCTCCAAGAGGGTGTCGGTATGAACACTATGGCGAGTGAAGACCACTACCACGAACCACTTGCCAATAGAAATCTCCCACTACAAAACCCCACTAGAGGGGAGCCGACCCCACAGAGTGGGCAGCAACTACTACTACTCCATCCCATGCTGCCGACTGCTGCGCCTCTGGTGGCCATCCTTTTCAGTTAGCGCACCGCGTATACACGTGCTCTGTGTTTTTTGTGCCCCTATCTTGGATTTATTAGTCATGGTTGAGCGTACAGCCATCGCAGCAGCTAAGTTAAGTTAATCAGTTGTTATTGCTATTTGGTTTTTTCCGGCCTTGAGTCAGTATTGCCGTTTTTTAGGTATAAATACGGGCTCTAGGTCGGAAGCATGGCAGCATGGTTCTGCCTCGTGGCGGGTTCGTTCTTGGTCTTCCATACCCAGAACCTTCCCTTATTTCCTTACGCTCTATTATTAGTTATCTATTTTATGTTAGGGGTCCAGCCTACTGGGTTTATGTCATGCATGCATGTCTTCTTCACCTTGCGTAGGCATCTTCCATCCAGACCCTAGCCACAGCTCTTAGTATCGGCCCCGGCTAGCTTTGAGTGGTAGACTTTCTTTCGAGTTAGTCGTACACTCCGGATTGATTTCTCCTACTGATTTATTTTCTTTCTTTACGTTAAGTGATACCTCAACCGGAGAATTGTGGGAAGACCTGCCCAACACTTTTTCGGCGGGCAAACTCAAACCAGACTGTGCTATGGATCAGTTTGGTGAGAAGCTGCCTAGACTTCCGGACAGCCTCATTCAGGCGGAGTTTGAGGCCAAGTCTAGGCTAGCCAGGTCTATTAACTCCATGGCCATGACAGAAGTGGCTACCATTGCTTACGGTTCCGAGCCACTATTCAAGCTTATCACCAAGTCACTGACTCAAACGGTACAGTCTGACATGTTTGAGTTCGCCACAGCCAGAACGAATTGTCGGAAGCATGTCCTCCAGGAAGCAACTATTCGGCATGAACCGAATAAGTTGCTTTCATAAAACAAACATCTGGGGAGCAGACCTCTTCCCCGATGCAATGGTAAAGGAGGTCCAGGCGGAAGCTACAAGGCTTAACCAAAGCCTTAAGGATCGTTGGGGTCTCACTGCAAAGAGACGCCAAGACCAAGCAGTGAGGGGTAAGGCTCAGAGGAAACCCAGACGTTTCCAGCCTTACCAAAAGAAACAGCAACGCTTCGCCCAGCCTGTTTCGGCTGTTCCGTTGGTGCAGGCGGCCCAACCCTCTACCTCCAAGGCCCAATCACAGCCTATCTATGTGATTTCCCCCCAGCCTCAACCTTCCACCTCTTACGCTGTCTCCCCAGCCTTCAACCAAGTGTTCGAAGGCCAGGCCTTTCAGCAGTATGACCGCTCGGGTAGGGAGGCAGAGGTAAGCGATCCTTTCGTCAGAGAGGTTCAGGAAGGTCCCTTAATAGAGGAAAACACTTCCGGGGAGGCCGCGGAGGTTACCAGCAACAATGAGAACTTCCAGGTAGGAGGATGGCTGTTTTCTGTTCTCTTCCGCCACCGGTGGGGATTCAGCAAATGGCACAAAGTATTGTGTCGAAAGGCCTGGGTTGGAGTTGGGTGGCGAATCCGCCCCCACCCAGACCTTTCCTTCAACTTCCATCCAAAGAATTGACGGAGTATGCGGAGGACCTCCTTCAGAAAGGAGCAATAGCGAGAGTCAACAGATTAAAGTTTCAAGGGCGCTTGTTCAGCGTTCCAAAGAAAGGCTCACAAAAAAGAAGGGTAATCTTAGACTTGTCCCGTTTAAACTTGGCCATTCGCTGCGACAAGTTCAAGATGCTCACCATTCGCAGGTGCGGACCTTACTTCCCCCCCGTGGGGGGCCGTCACCACCTCTATCGATCTTACAGACGCATACTATCATATCCCTATTGCAAGACACTTTCGCCCTTATCTGGGCTTCAAGATAGGAGATCAAGCATTCTCCTTCAAGGTAGTTCCCTTCGGTCTCAACGTGGCACCCAGGGTGTTCACGAAGTTGGCGGAAGTGGTCGTCCAACAACTAAGATCGCAAGGGATCATGGTAGTAGCGTATCTCGACGATTGGTTAATTTGGGCTCCAACAGTCGAGGAATGTCGCAAAGCAACACTGAAAGTAATCCAGTTCCTGGAATATCTAGGCTTCAAGATAAACAGGACAAAATCGAGACTCACTCCGGAGTCAAACTTTCAGTGGCTGGGCATTCAATGGAATCTATCCTCCCATACTCTGTCGATTCCATCAGCCAAGAGAAAAGAAATAGCGAAGTCAGTAAAGCAATTTCTAGGACACAAACTTGCTTCAAGGAGAACCCAGGAAAGGATTCTGGTTCACTCCAATTTGCATCAGTGACAACATCTTGATGAAAGCCAAACTGAAAGACCTAACCAGAATCTGGCGCTCACAGAGCAAATGTCAGGTCCAGGGACAAATTATCATCAGTCCCTCAGATTCTGCGGAATCGTCTACGCCCTTGGTCAAAAGTCAAGAACCTGTCAATATCAGTACCCATCAGTTTCCTCCTCCGGGGATTACCATCCACACGGACGCTTCATTAAGCGGCTGGGGAGGATATTCTCAGTTCAAGAAGGTTCAAGGAACCTGGTCACCCCAGTTCCGTCAGCTTCACATAAATGTACTGGAAGCAATGGCAGTGTTCTTGACTCTAAAAAGGTTACGTCCGCCAAAGAACTCCCACATAAAGCTAGTTTTAGACAGCGCAGTGGTAGTCCATTGTGTAAACAGAGGAGGCTCCAAGTCACGACATCTGAATCATGTCATGGTAGCCATCTTCTCCCTGGCGGACAAGTTCAGTTGGCACCTCTCCTCCACCCATATAGCTGGAGTGAGAAACGTCATAGCAGATGCTCTATCCCGATCAGTTCCTCTGGAGTCGGAATGGTCACTGGACAACAGTTCGTTCCAATGGATTCTCCGGAGGGTTTCCAGGTTTACAAGTGGATTTATTCGCATCCCAAGCGAAAACCACAAACTCCCATGTTATGTGGCCCCCAACCTGGACCCTCTGGCCTATGCCACGGACGCCCTGTCCATAGACTGGAACAACTGGGAGAAGATTTATGTCTTTCCTCCAGTGAATCTTCTCCTGAAGGTACTGAACAAAACTCAGGACGTTCAAGGGTCAAGTAGCTCTAGTAGCCCCAGACTGGCCGAAGAGCAATTGGTACCCTCTCATTCTGGACTGGGTCTTCGACCTCTTCGAATTCCCAATCCCAGGCTCTCCCAGTCAGTACAAACGAAGACTGTGTTCGCTTCCTCAGGAATTCTCAAAACCCTAACTTTATGGACTTCATGAAGTTTGCGGCTAAAAGAGAGGCGAATATTGATCCTCGAAATATTCTTTTCTTGGAATCTGATAAAAGAGATTCAACTTTGAGACAGTATGATGCTGCAGTCAAAAAGTTAGCAACCTTCCTGAGAGAATCAGATATTAGAATCATGACAATCAATTCAGCTATATCCTTTTTCAGATCTTTATTTGAAAAAGGCTAGCAGCTAGCACTATTACGACAAACAAGTCAGCCTTGAAAAAGATTTTTCAACTCGGTTTCAGCATAGACTTGACAGACTCTTACTTCTCGTCTATTCCCAAGGCTTGTGCTAGACTTAGACCTTCAGTGAGGCCTACGTCAGTATCGTGGTTCTTAAATGATGTTCTAAAGCTGGCTTCAGAAACAGATAATACGACATGTTTTCATTTATAAAGCTCTTAAGAAAAACTCTCTTTTTATTAAGCTTGGCTTCAGGAGCTAGAATTTCAGAACTGTCGGCGTTATCCAGAGATCCGGATCATGTTGAATTTCTTCCCACAGGGGAAGTTCTACTTTCTCCGGAACGTAGTTTTATAGCAAAGAATGAAGATCCTTTGATGAGGTGGGAACCGTGGAAGGTTGTACCCCTTCCACAAGATATTTTCTCTTTGTCCAGTATCGACCGCTTACGAGCCTTTTCTGTCCAGGAACATCCTCATCCTCATCGGGTCCTCTCTTTAGAGAGAAAAAGGTGGTACTTTATCTATTAAAGGTATCAGGCAACAGATCCTGTACTTTATTAAGCAAGCCAATCCTGATTCCTTCCCTAAAGCACATGATGTCAGGGCAGTTGCCACCTCAATTAATTATTTCCAACACATGAATTTCGATGATTTAAAAAAGTATACCGGATGGAAATCGCCAACAGTATTTAAGCGTCATTACTTAAAGTCCTTGGAAGCTCTGAAATTTTCAGCAGTTGCGGCGGGTAACATAGTTTCCCCCGACTCTGCTTAATCTTTAGTAGAAGATCCAGTTCTCCTTTCTACCTATCTCACCCAACAGTTTTGTCTATACCTGCCATGTTCATCTACGTTTACCTTGAGTCTTAGCTGCTCTTATGATGGTGTAGTGGGTGCCCCTTATTTTTTTGCTAGGGTCACTCACAATTGATTGTATATAATGATCTCTTTGATGTGATCCCCTTATTTTTATGCTAGGGTGACACATCTTATTTACAATGGTTACGGGTTTTGTATACTAAGTCATATACATTTCTTTATTATATTATTGTCGAAGTTTGTTCTATTCAATTTATTATTATAATTGCTTTAATTATTTTGTACATATTAACTATACACAGATGTTAAGCTCAACATATATTCCATGTAAGCCCTGTATATATATGTTAAATTTAAGTTAATTTTAAGAAATATTATTAACCTTAAGTTAATTTTAAGTAATATTTCTATTCTGTATCATTGTGTATATGTATATCTATTAGCAATTATATTTCTTCATTTTATGTTATCTTTTATTGAGACCCTTTTTTGTCTGTTTTATTTGTTCTTTACAATCGCGCAGCGACACGAACTGAGCCCAGAAAAGGGATTTTGACGTAAGGAAAAATCTATTTTCTGGGCGATTGGTTCGTGTCGCCAGCGAAATCCCGCCCTACCCATCCCAATGCTCAAGATCTGCTAACTTCAGGATGGCCACCAGAGGCGCAGCAGTCGGCAGCATGGGATGGAGTAGTAGTAGTTGCTGCCCACTCTGTGGGTCGGCTCCCCTCTAGTGGGGGTTTTGTAGTGGGAGATTTCTATTGGCCCAAGTGTTCGTGGTAGTGGTCTCACTTCGCCGCATATGTGTTCATACCGACACCCTCTTGGAGGGTGAGCGAGTCAGTAGTACTGACCTTTTCTTTATTTTATTTATTCTCTGGTATGTGTTAGTACATTTACCTTAGAAATAATGGATTAAAGGATATTTCGCTGGCGACACGAACCAATCGCCCAGAAATAGATTTTTCCTTACGTCAAAATCCCTTTTCTGGGTGAGGAAGCCGTGTCGCCCAATGAAATCCCACCCTTATCTTTCATTCCCCTCCAACTTTTTGGCACCAAGCTTGGGTGCTATCTGCAGGTATGAGCCACAAGCCGCTAGCTACATGGTAGCAGGTGGTGAGCCGTAGGTTGGCTCCCCTATTTTGATGGGTTTTTGATGTGGGAGAGGCTAATTGGAAAGGGACCCGTGGTAGTGATTTTCACTCGACCCAAGCACCATACCGACACCTTTAATAAAGGTGAGCGAACCAGAATATTCTGGTATATCCAATTTAGCAGTTCTCTGGTATTATAACAATATTTTACCTAAGAAATAGTGCTAAAGGAACCTATTTCACTGGGCGACACGGCTTCCTCGCTCAGAAATAGATTTTTCCTATGTCAAAATCTCTTTAATAATACTAATTCAACGGTATATTTGATGTAGGATGATACTTTAAGTATACATTTAGTATTTGAAATTTCAAGATTGGCAGATGTAAGCATTTTCGGAGGGGAGTTCTAACTATTCGAGCTATTCGCGTGGATGTCTAGTAACCCATCCCTCACAAATAAGGGGAACACTGTGTGTGTATATATATATATATATATATATATATATATATATATTATATATATATATATATATATATATATATTACATATATATATATATATGTGTGTGTGTGTGTGTGTGTGTGTGCGCGCGCCAGTGCACCTCAGGCTATTATCTGAGAAGGATGATCACAATTTTGTCCGTAAACCATGTAGATTTGAATTCTAAACCTTTTTCCCTTTTGATTGCAGTTATTTTATATGTTTTTTTTTCAGTATCATGTCAGATGATAGTGTTTCAGAGTCAGGGTCTGAGTACCTGCCAAATCTATCAGATGATTATTATAGTGATAATTTCTTAGAGGTTGACAGTGACAACGAGTGTTTGGAAGACATTGAACCTCTTGTCAATGAAGGCTGGCAGTTCATAACTGATCCATCTTGTGACTTGCGCCCAGACCCAGCCCCCTCTGATTCAAGGAGAGTGGCAATGGGATTCCTGCTTACACACCAGATTTCACCTGCTTACGTGATGCATTTTTTTTTCTTTTTTGTGGTGATGTAATTGACAAATTGTGTGAATGGATGAATGCTCGGGCAGAGTAGTGCTTTCATTCAACAGGAAAGCGTGAGGTGAAAGGACTTCTATGGAGGTCTGTTACTCGTGATGAGATTATGTTTTTTATAGCTTCCTGATGATAATGGGTGTGAATAAACTGCCCCATATGTATATATGTATTGGTCACAAGATGCTGTTGCTTTTATTATTATTATTATTTTTTTTTTTTTTTTGCTCTATCACAGTCCTCCAATTCGACTGGGTGGTATTTATAGGGTGGGGTTCCGGGTTGCATCCTGCCTCCTTAGGAGTCCATCACTTTTCTTACTATGTGTGCCATTTCTAGGATCACACTCTTCTGCATGGGTCCTGGAGCTACTTCAGCCTCTAGTTTTTCTAGATTCCTTTTCAGGGATTTTGGGATCATGCCTAGTGCTCCTATGATTATGGGTACGATTTCCACTGGCATATCCCATATCCTTCTTATTTCTATTTTCAGATCTTGATACTTATCCTTTTTTTTCCCTCTCTTTCTTTCTCAACTCTGGTGTCCCATGGTATTGCGACATCAATGAGTGATACTTTCTTCTGACTTTGTCAATCAACGTCACGTCTGGTCGTGTTTGCGCGTATCACCCTATCCGTTCTGATACCATAGTCCCAGAGGATCTTTGTGTGATCGTTTTCTATCACTCCCTCAGGTTGGTTAGGTCGTCAATGGACTTAAGTCAAGTTAAGCAACATTGGGGCTGGTCAGTCGTTGGATGGGTGACCGCTCTCCTTGGCGTTGATTCCTTGGGAAAGGATCTTTACCATAATTTCCTCAGTCTACTCAGCTGTAAATGAGTACCTATCCCTGATGGGGTAGGGTCCAGCTATGGGTTAAATAGCAAAACTCAGCGATGATGGAAAGAAATGAAGGAATAAATGACAACGACGTAAACGGAACCTCTGGCAACAGAGGAGCTTCGTCCGGCAACCAGGTATTCAACCCAATTGAAGGGGAAGACGGTCAGGTACTTGGAGGTCGTCATCCAGCAACTGATCACCACAACGACAGTAATTATTATTATTATTATTACCAGTGCCGCAAACATTCGTTGATGTATACGCTGTTTCTGAATGAAACCTAGGAATAACTGTTTCAGTAAGGAAACTAGCACTGCTATTACCACTACTACTATTTTACTAATACGTACTTTACTACTTTTTCTGCTACTTTATTTCTACTACTTTACTACTATTTCTACTACTTTATAACTGTTCCTACTTCTGCAATTACTTTTTCCACTAAATATTCCTATTTTTTCCGATATCCGTACTATATATCTTTTTTTCTTTTTTGACAATGGGGTAAAAAATATTCATTGATATACTTATACACAATGTTTTCACATGAGAATATAAAGGAAAAATATGAATAACATAAAATTTAGTGGGAGCAAGTAATGATTGATACTCGCAGTCGATAGGGGGGTCTCGTGTGGTATGCAAGCATTTGCAGCAATGCAGCAGGGCAGTGGCGAAGGGGTTAAAGCTTTTCTGTATAAAATCTTTATGAAAAATGTATTATTTTTATCTTTGTATATGCATAAATATCATATAAAGGTACGTAATTATATACAGCACCTACAGTTAGTGCATATATGTACTTTTACAAGATGTGATACCCATTCACAAAGTTACTGCTTTTTTCAAAGATGATTTTTCCTTCAGAAACTTCAATTTCTGAAGTATGTACTAGTATACTACAATTAGTATAAGTTTTGTACTTTTAAGTGTAAAATCAGTATGGAGATTCTGTGTATGCTATTGAAATTTTTAAAAATATGTACAAAGGCAGTATGTAATTCACAGTTTGTCACTATATAAGACTTTCATGAATCATGATCAACTAGTAAAACATATCAGACATAACAGATTGTTCTGTGAAAACTACTATCTTAACATTGACTCAGAGAAAAGTGCTGGTACTATCTGTATATACTATGTTACAAAATTTCAGCACATACAATTGATGTACTTTCAGAAGATGATCCCATTCGCACTTTTTAAAGATGACACCCCTCCAGAGTTTTACCTCACATGAATTACGTATTTATCTCTCTCTCTCTCTCACTCTCTCTCTCTCTTTCTCTCTCTCTCTCTCTCATAGTTAGCCCTCACACTAGTATATGATTTTAAATTTATTGAATTTTACCTTCACCCTTTGCAAACATTACATATGCACATACATTTTTTCTTTATTTCACTGAATTGTGTACCTACCCAGTGACGCAAAGAAAACTTCTTTTACTCTCAGGGAAAAAGAAATTGGCATCCTAAGAATTAGGGGTAACGTTAGTATATGTACGAAAATTAATACGTATGTACATGGTAGTTACTGTAACTATTTTTACGCAAACCAATTACAGTAGTACCTCGAGATAAGAAAGGCTCTACTTACGAAAAACTCGAGATACGAAAGCCAATTCAAAAAATTTTACTGCTCTACATACGAAAAGTTTTCAAGATACGAAAGGTTGTTGCTGTAAATTCCCAAGATTCGCCCGGACCACCGAGAACAATTTTAAAACTCCCGCGCCACCAACTGAGTAAACTCGCCACCATCCTCCCGCTCTCCCATTGGTTCCTGATGCTAGTCACCCCATAAGGTCCTGCTCTCCTATTGGTCAGCCTCTACCCCTTCTGCTTTAAGTATTCTATTGGTAAAAGGTTGCTGTAAATTGAAAAACTTATTCATGCAATACATTTAATAAAAAAAAAAACCTTAGGTAAAGATAGAATAAAGAATAGAAATAAATTGTTATTATACTGTTTGGTAGTTTCAGTAGTTGAAGAGAGATAATGAAAATTTATGGCTTACTGTGTAAAAGTGATTGCTTGGCGATCGTTCAATACTCGTATGTGCTGGATGTAAACAGACGTTTGGAAGCTTTTTTTTGTTTGTTTATTATAGTTAATGGTTACTTAATAATTATTTGAAATGAGTACATGCAATACATTTAATAAAAAAAATTGTGAATTAGATATCATAAAATATAAAATAAATCAGACTGTCAACAAATATGTAATTTTAGAATTCTTCTTCCTTTTTTATTACTTACGTTTTTATTTTACGTTACGTATACGTATGTTTCATTATAGCTGTCAGTAACTCGGTATCTCCATTAGGTAAAGATAGAATAAAGAATAGAAATGAATGGTTATTATACTGTTTGGTGGTTTCATTAGTTGAAGAGAGATACTAATGACAATTTATGGCTTACTGTGTGCTAGGAAAAATGATTGCTTGGCGCTCGTTCGATTCTCGTAAGACGGGTAAGAGCTGAATGTAAACAATTGATTGGAAGGTTTGTTTTTTGTTTGTTTGTGTATTATAGTTAATAATTAATGAATAATTATTTGAAATGAGTACATACTGATTATTTATACATTTTATTGGCATATTCTAAGCTTTTAGCTCTTAGGTTTAGATGTCAGAATCATAGACTAGGCTACAGTAGCAACCGCTAACATAGGCTAGGCTTATTGCTAAGGGACATATGCTAAAGTCCTAATATAGTATGCAGTAAAAATGGGGTTGAATATTGCATGCAGTTGAATATTACTCAAGTATGTACAGTATTTTGCCTTTTTGGAGTCATATTTCTTCCGTCGTAACCCTAGAACATGTGTTTTAGGCCTGGAAATGTAATTTACTGGGGTGTTTTTGGAGGGCTTGGAACAGATTAGCCATTTTACATGTAAAATGTGTTCCAAGATACGAAAAAATCATGATACGAAGGCCGCCTCGGAACGGATTAATTTCGTATCTCGAGGTACCACTGTATTTCTTTTTTAAGGGTAATGTATTAAACAAACTTTTAATCAAATTACAGTAACTTTAATTTCATTTAAAAGTTAGCTTAATACTTAGGAAGCATGATTATGGTCATAATTAGTGTTCAAACTCCAGAAGCAAGCATTTATTAGCATTTTTTTACTGTGCCAAACTTACGCGAAACTTCATCTTACGTGAAGGGGTCTGGAACCTAACCTCGCATAATTTCGGGGTATATTACTGTACTCTACTTTTCACTTTATGCATTACCTAGGTCTTATCACCTTGCTATCTAGTCTGTGTCACCACAGGATTAACCATATCATCATGACACAATGGACTTAAATTGTAATTATGTTGACTTATGCTTATTGCTTACTTATATCAGTCATTATTACAAAAAGAAACCCACTTGATATAAATAATTTATTTTTACAGATCACTTATTAATGTTACTCTTATTAATACTAATAATTCTAGGTCTATTTTAAATGCATTATTATGTAAACAGAAATTACTAGATTGAATAATGTGTACAACTAAATTTACTTTAAAATAATGCAACAAATGTCATACATGACAAGATCTTGTCATGAAAAATTAAGAGATTACACTCCAATATGGCGAGGTGGACATTGTGATACAAAGCTCTCTCCACCCTTTGCAATGGTGGCATGCTGCGCATAGCAATTTCGCGCATTTCCATTCCATGTTATAGTACCGTGGTCCGACTGGAAATGTAGAGTATAAAAGAATGTAATAAAGGAGAGAAGAAAATGTTAAGGTTTATTTTAACGCTGCAGTTCCTCACCCAGTTAACCCTTAAACGCCAAGCCGGTATTTCCGAAAGAGTCTCCCGTATGCTGGCGGCATTCAGGAATGAGTGCCGAAGCGGAAAAAAGTTTTCTTCAAAAAATCACAACACGCCTAGTTTTCAAGATTAAGAGTTCATTTTTGGCTCCTTTTTTTGTCATTGCCTGAAGTTTAGTATGCAACCATCAGAAATGAAAAAAATATCATTATCATATATAAATATTAGAATATATGACAGCGAGAGAAAAAAATATTTCATATATAATTGTATACAAATCGCACTGTGAGCAAAACGGTTAAAGCTAATGAGTTCATTTTTTTTGTTGCATTGTACACTAAATTGTGATGATTTTGGTATACGTATAACAAATTGTAAAACGATCAAAGCAACACAGAGAAAATATTATCACAATGTGATGCATAAATTCGTAACGCGCAGATGTAAAAAAAATTGTTTTAAAAAATACACCATATCTCGAAATACTGTGCTAGAGACTTCCCGTTTGTTGCAAAATGAGGTAATTGATTGAATATTACTAGACTGTAAGTGTTGTAGCTTACAATTAGAGTTTTCGACCATTTCAGTCGAGTTAATTGACCAAAGGTTGAATTTTTTCTATTTATCGTTATTTATGTGAAAATATTTCAAAACTGATAAAAGCTACAACCATGAGTTATTTTTTGTTGTATTCTACATGATATTGCACACGTTTTCATATATAAAACTTTATGTAACGGCTTATATAAAATGGTGAAAACATCACCACAATCTGGCGAAAGAATTTCTGATTTTTTCGGTAGAGTTACCGCGCCGATGTAATGAAAAAGTTTTTTCAAAATTTCACCATAAATTGAAATATTGTGCTAGAGACTTCCAATTTGTTGCCAAATGAAGGTAAATGAGTGAATATTACTAGAATGTAAGAGTTTTAGCTTACAATTGCATTTTTTGACCATTTCGGTCGAGTCAAAGTTGACCCAAGGTTGAAATTTTGGCACTTATTGTTATTTCTATAAAAATATTTCAAAACTGATAAAAGCTACAACCATGGGTTGTTTTTGGTTGTATTCTACATGAAATTGTGCACGTTTTCATATACAAAACTATGTAAAGGCTAATATAAAACAGTGCAAACATTACGACAATCCGACGAAAGAATTTTCAGCAGAGTTACCGCGTGGATGTAAGGAAAATTTTTTTTTTCAAAAATTCACCATAAATAGAAATATTGTGCTAGAGACTTCCAATTTGTTGCAAAATGAAGGTGAAGATAAATGATTGAGTATTACTAGAATGTAAGAGTTTTAACTTACAATTGCGTTTTTTGACCATTTCGGTCAAGTCAAAGTTGACCAAAGGTTGAAATTTTGGCAAATCGTTATTTATATGAAAATATTTCAAAACTGATAAAAGCTACAACCATGGGTTGTTTTTAGTTGTATTTTACATGAAACTGCGCACAATTTCATATATAAAACTTTATGTAACGGCTAATATAAAACACTGCAAACATTACGACAAACACGACAAACTGACAGAAGAATTTCTGATTTTTTCGGCAGAGTTACCGCGCGGACGCAAGGAAAAAGTTTTTTTTCAAAAATTCACCATAAATTTAAATATTGTGCTAGAGACTTCCAATTTGTTGTAAAATGAAGGTAAATGGTTGAATATTACTAGAATATAAGAGTTTTAGCTTACAATTGCGTTTTCCGACCATTTTGGTCGAGTCAAATTTGACCGAAGCTTGAAATTTTGGCACTTATCATTATTTATATGAAAATATTTTAAAACTGATAAAAGCTACAACCATGGGTTGTTTTTTGTTGTATTCTACATGAAAATGCACACATTTTCATATATAAAACTTTATGTAATGACTAATATAAAATGGTGCAAACATTACGACAATTTGACGAAAAAATTTATGATTTTTTCGGCAGAGTTACCGCGTGGATGTAAGGAAAAATTTTCAAAAATTCACCACAAATCAAAATATTGTGCTAGAGACTTCCAATTTGTTGCAAAATAAAGGTAAATGATTGAGTATTACTAGAATGTAAGAGTTTTAGCTTAAAATTGCGTTTTCCGACCATTTCGGTCGCATCAAATTTGACCGAAGGTTGAAATTTTGGCACTTATCGTTATTTATATGAAAATATTTCAAAACTGATAAAAGCTACAACCACCATGGGTTGTTTTTAGTTGTATTCTACATGAAAATACGCATGTTTTCATATATAAAACTTTATGTAACGGCTAATATAAAATGGTGCAAACATTACGACAATTTGACTAAAGAATTTCTGATTTTTTCGGCAATATACCGCGTGGAAATAAGGAAAAAGTTTTTTTTTTTTAAATTCACCATAAATCAAAATATTGTGCTAGAAACTTCCAATTTGTTGCAAAATGAAGGTAAATGATTGAATATTACTAGAATGTAAGAGTTTTAACTTACAATTGCGTTTTTTGACCATTTCGGTTGAGTCAAAGTTGACCGGTTGAAATTAGGGCACTTATCGTTATTTCTGGGCTCAGCTCGTGTCGGCCTATGAAAGGATCCTTAATATCATTCTTTCTAGGTAAAATTAATCTAAAATTACCAGAGAAAAACAAAATTAAGAAAATGTCAGTAAAACTGACTCGCTCACTCTTAAAAAGAAGTGTCGGTATGGTAATAGGGGCGAGTGGGGAACACTACCACGAGACAATCACCAATTAGAACTTCCAATCAGAATCCCCTTAAGAGAGAGCTGATACCAACGGGCGATGCAGCCGCTACTACTACTACTAGAGGACGCCACGGACAGCAGCGCCCCTAGCGGACATCCTTAATTTTTAGCGCTAGCGTCAAGACGCATTATTTTCTGTGCTGTGCTAATTTCGGGATTTATCTTATTCTTCAACATGGAACGCTCTGCTATTGCAACGGCTAAGTTAAGTAACTCATAAGTAATGTTTTACCACATTTTTATCTTCCGGGTACCAGTATTTTCCTCCTAAATAGGTCATATACGGTTTCCCGGTTGTCTCGTGGTGGCGCCATGCTGCCTCGTTAAGATTTCCCGGTCCTCCATACTGGACTTCTTATCTTTAGGGGTGGGGCTTACTATGTTACGTTCATTGTCTTTTACAATCGAGTTTTAGCTAGTTTTAGCCCTTCCTACACCATCTCTCTTAGTTTGGTATTTAGGGCTATTATTATTATTCCGGCCCAGCATCCCGGCTCTTGCTCTTCATCGGCTATCGCTGGCTCCGAGTAGGCTTCTGTTTCTTGGAACAGTCTGCCTCCTCCTGGCTTCTTTCTCTTTTACTAAAAGTGTCTTTTCCATCTTTTCGATGTATATATATATTATATTTAGGGTGTTTTTAGGCTAGCCTAGGTGCTTGTTCCTTGTATTGGTACAGCCTGGTTCACGTGGCCCTCTCACGGTTGTGTTGCTCGCGGCCTAGGCCACTTGCGGTCACGTGTTCCATCGCACCTTACCCTGCCCCTGCCCTCCCTTTCTGGTATAGGGAGGGGCTGGGGGACCCCTTGGTTGTCATGACAACCTCAGTCACCTTCTCTCTCCCTCTCTGAGGTGGCCAGGGGTTCCTCCCAGCGGGGGGTATAGGGCGACCACTCATGAGGTACCGGGTCTCCGAGCGGGTAGTCGGTGAGGCGGGGAGGAGTAGGCCATCACCCCCTCTCTCTCTCCCGCCGTGTTACGCCGAGACCTTCCTCCCCCCTCCCCAGTTGCTCAGCCACCTTCCCTCGCTATAACGAAAGGAGCCTTCCGTCGCAGCCGGGGCACCTTTGGTTATAGATTACTGGCTCCGCCAGCGGGCGGGGTGGGGACTACTAGTGGTCGGTTGCTTGCCTACTATATTCCTTACATCTCTCCCCGCCTACCGGAAGGGAGCTTGCTCTTAACCCGTGCACTCTTCTAGTAGACGGGTGGAGAAAGGTTTGTTATTATTGTTATTTTAAGGATATACCCTAATTTTACAATGAAGAATTGTTTAATTTTCTTATTATTTATATACCATCCCCGCCATTTTCCGTCGTGGTTTCCATTTACCACCACTCCTGGTTGGTTTCCTTTTGTGTCCCCGCCATCAGCGGAGCTATAGCCTAGGGCACCCAACCAACCTGGTTACCACACGTATTATGGCGGGGCTCTGGTTTAATCTAACTTTATCGCTCCGGCACCAGCGGAGCATCTGTTAGACTGTAAGTGTTTTCCTGATACTCATGTATCTTTCCACTTACAGGCTACCAACTGTCAGGTCCCAGCGTGCAACGCGACGTTGTACGACCCTGCGGCCACGATGAGTGCAGGTCTCACGCCCTTGTGCCACGTCATATAACGAGATGATCGTCTGGCACCCAGAAGCCTGCGCCATCTGCTACGACCTAGTCGGTCAGCTGGGAGATGGGGTAAAGTCCATTATAGGCTTCCTTATCATTTTACTAACAACTCTTAGTCATAAGTTGTTAACCCCGTTCCGCCATTAGAAGCTCATCTCGCCCTTTCTTTCAGGCTACTGGTGTGAGGGAGGTCGCCCTCGCCACCCTGAAAGCGTGGGTGGGCGGCTTCGGGAAGAACGCCGCCAAAGGCCAGCCGTACATTCTGGACAAGAAGCTGGCCGTCCAGATCTTCCCTGCGGGCAAGTCAACTGGGTATGTTGACCCCTTGTCCGCAGCCCCTCTGATAGCCTCCATCCAGCAAGATCTCCAGCAATCCTTTGGGGTCGTAGCTTCCCAGGAGTCGGTCCCGGACGTCGCTGCCCTGGACCTAAACATCGAGCCCATGGCGGTAGGGGTAGAGGATTTGTTGGTTGAGGTAGGTGTGTCGGGCGCCCAAGGTCTTTCCTTGGGTGCTCCTGGATCTTCTCCTGTCCCTTCTTCGAGCGCTTCTTTCCAAGGCTTTGTGGGATCTGAGATCCCTACCCGCTCTCCCGCTCTCTCTGTACCCCCAAAGGTGAAGGGACAGAGAGAACCGAAGACTCTAGCTAAGACAACTTCTAGGAAGTCGTCTTCGTCTTCTTCGGCTAGGAAGTCTTCGACTTCCTACGCCGACGCGGTGAAAGCCAAGCCGAGTTCTTCTCACTCGAAGAGCTCTAGAAGCAAGGCTTCTAAGGAGTAGGCTCGCGCTCCCGCTCCCGCCAAGCCAGTGCCTTCTCCCGCCTCCACCGCTTCCACTCCGGCAACGCCGGTGGGAGGAGCAGGGCCTAGCACCTTTGATCCCACTGCTTTCTCAGCAGTGGTGATGCAACAGGTGGGCGAGCTGGTTGGCTCGCAAGTCTCCGCCTGGGGACGAGATTCGAGCAGATGTTCGCACAATTGTCGAGCACTCTGTCTCAATCAGGCCAGTCCATACAAGATCTCTCTAACAGGGTTAGAGAGAATGAGGACCGAGTAGCCGGGCTCTCTCAGGTCCCTCTTCCAGTCTCCCCAGTGCCAAGCACTGGCATTCTCCAACTCCCGCCATACGACTCTCTGCCAGCTTTCTCCATGGAGAATCCATGGAGAGTAGCTGCCTACGCTCCTTTTAAGGATGGGATGATCTCTATCCCGGAGTGTGGAACTCGGAGGATTGAGGACTTCGAGTTTTACCCTCCCGGGGTCTGACGCAGCCTTTCATCGGTTTATGCTAGGCTGACTGTAACGGCTCTGACTAGGGAAGACAAGATCTCTAGAGAGTCTGTTCTATACAGTAAGGGATCATGCCCAGCGGGAATGGGTTCACTGCCTTGAGGACTGGGAGTGCACGAACACTAAGCTCCAGGCCTATAAGAGTCCCTTTACTATTTTCGCGACGGAAGAGGAGGCTTCTCTTCCGTTCGCCACGAAAACTAGTAGAGAAGACCCTTCAGGCAGTCCTCAAGGATGAGCCCATGCCACAGTTGAGGGAGGCGGAGTCTACTTCTCCGCTCTTCCCGGCTTTCGGAGAATTGTGGGAGAACTTGCCAGCTACGTTCACGCTTGGTAAGCTCAAACCGGACTGCGCCATGGACCAGTTCGGCGAGAAGCTGCCAAGGCTGCCGGATTCCCTAATTCAGGCAGAGTTTGACGCGCGAACCAGGTTTGGCAGGTCCCTCAATTCCCTTATAATAACAGAAATGGCTGCTCTCTCTTATGCGACGGAACCGCTGTTTAAGATTTTGGCAAAATCTCAGTTTCAGACGGTCCTAACAGATGCTTTCGACTTCTTCCAAGCTAGGAGGAAGTTGCCGAAAGCACGTTCTGCAGGAGTGTACTATTAGGCACGAGCCGAATAGACTCTTGGCTTCTAGCATGTGGGGAGCGGATCTCTTCCCAGAGTCCGCTGTTAATGAAGTGCACCACGAGGCTGCTAGGCTCAACCAGAGCCTTAGAGCTAGGTGGGGTATTTCTTCAAAGAGGAAACAAGAATCCGTCCCCACTGCTGGTAAGAAACCAAAGAAGGCTGGTAAGAGGTTCCAGCCGTATCAGAAACACAGCAACAGCAGCAATTTGTGCAGGCCGTCCCGGTTACCCAACAAGGACAACCTGCTAGTTCGAAACAGAACCAGCCCATCCTCCTGTTGTCTCCTCAATCACAGCCGTCGACCTCCACGCAATCTCGCCGGCCTTCACCCTACTATGAGGCTCAAAGGCTACAAACAACCGAGAGGTAGGGCGAGAGGTTACTTTCGCCAGCGTGGCGCAGGAAGGGCGACAAGGAGCAGGCAGTTCAGAGGAGGGCGTGGTGGTCAACCCGCCCATCAACAATGAGGCTCCCCAGGTAGGAGGGAGGCTGTTCCTCTTCCGCCACAGGTGGGGGTTCAGCAATTGGGCACAGAGCATAGTGTCCAAAGGATTGGGTTGGAGTTGGATCAAAGATCCGCCTCCAATCAAATCATTCCACCAGATACCATCAGAGGAATTGACAGATTACGCGGAGGAACTCCTTCAGAAAGGAGCTATTGCGAGAGTCAAGCATCTAAAATTTCAAGTGCGCTTATTCAGCGTGCCAAAGAAAGGCTCAACAAAAAGAAGGGTAATCTTAGACTTGTCAAAGCTAAACTCTTTCATTCGTTGCGACAAGTTCAAGATGCTTACCCTCTCGCAAGTAAGGACCTTACTTCCGCGTGGAGCCGTCACATGCTCCATCGATCTTACAGACGCATACTATCATATCCCTATAGCAGGCACTTCCGCCCATTCCTAGGATTCAGGCTAGGAAATCAGACATTCTCATTCAAAGTGATGCCCTTCGGTCTGAATGTAGCCCCCAGGGTATTCACGAAAAATAGCAGAAGTGGTTGTACAGCAATTGAGAACTCAGGGAATCATGGTAGCAGCATACCTCGACGATTGGTTGATCTGGGCACCAACCGTCGAGGAATGTCTCAAAGCCACCAAAAAGGTAGTTCACTTTCTGGAACATCTGGGGTTCCAGATAAACAAAACGAAATCCAGACTTACCCGGAGTCTCGTTTTCAGTGGCTGGGAATCCAATGGGATTTGTCTTCCCACAATCTGTCAATTCCAGTGGCCAAACGGAAGGAAATAGCAAAATCTGTCAGGCAATTTCTCAAATGCAAACAAAACATCAAGGAGAAACCAGGAGAGAATCCTAGGGTCCCTTCAGTTTGCTTCGGTAACAGATATCCTCCTGAAAGCAAGGCTGAAAGATTTAAATCGAATTTGGCGATCAAGAGCAAACACCAAATCTCGAGACAAGTTGTCAGTAATCCCACAGATCCTCCGCAATCAACTCCGTCCTTGGTCAAAAGTAAAGAACTTAGCCAAGAAGGTACCCCTTCAATATCCCCTTCCAGTGTTAACCATTCACACGACGCCTCCCTGTCCGGGTGGGGGGGATACTCTCAGTTCAAACAGGTTCAGGGGACTTGGTCAGTTCAATTTCGCCAGCTCCACATAAACGTTCTGAAGCAATGGCAGTATTCTTACCTTGAAGAGACTGCTTCCCCCGAAGAAGTCTCATCTAAGGCTAGTTTTGGACAGTGCAGTGGTAGTTCATTGCATCAACCAGAGGAGGGTCCAAATCCAAGCATGTGAATCATGTCATGATAGCCATCTTTGCCCTAGCAAACAAACACAAATGGCATCTGTCTGCCACTCACCTGGCAGGGGTAAGAAATGTGATAGCAGACGCCCTGTCCCGGTCAGTTCCTCTGGAATCAGAATGGTCTCTAGACGACGGGTCATTCCAGTGGATAAGCCTGAGAGTCCCAGGTCTCCAAGTGGATCTCTTCGCCTCACAAGCGAACCACAAGCTCCCTTGCTATGTGGCCCCCAACCTGGACCCTCTGGCTTATGCCACGGACGCCCTGGTCGTTGGACTGGAATCAGTGGAGAAAAATTTATGTTTTTCCTCCAGTGAATCTTCTCTTGAAAGTCCTAAGCAAACTAAGGTCTTTCAAAGGGATAGTAGCTCTGATTGCACCGGACTGGCCCAAGAGCAACTGGTATCCTCCTCTTCTGGAATTGGGGTGGCTCCGACCTCAACGGATCCCCAATCCCAAGCTATCACAATCAGTACAAATGAGGACTGTGTTCGCTTCCTCAGGAATTCTCCAGACCCTAACTTTATGGACTTCATGAAGTTTGCGGCTAATAAAGATGCTAATATTGATCCACAGAATATTCTCTTCCTAGAAATCAGATAAGAGAGAGTCAACCATTAGACAATATGACTCAGCTGTTAAAAAATTAGCATCTTTCTTGAAAGAATCGAACACTACAACCATGACAGTTAATCTAGCTATATCCTTTTTCAGATCCTTGTTTGAAAAAGGTTTAGCAGCTAGCACTATTACCACTCATAAATCGGCTTTGAAGAAGATCTTTCAAGTAGGTTTTCAGATAGATCTGACTGAATCTTATTTCACGTCTATCCCTAAAGCCTGTGCTAGACCCTTTAGACCTTCTCAAAGGCCTACTACAGTTTCATGGTTCTAAATGATGTCCTCAAACTAGCTTCAGATACTGACAACTCGTCTTGTACATTCATAATGCTCCTGAGGAAGACATTATTCTTATTAAGCCTAGCTTCAGGATAGCTAGAATTTCAGAACTGTCGGCTCTATCCAGGGATGCGGGTCATGTGGAATTCCTCCATCAGGAGAAGTTCTACTTGCTCCGGATCGTAGCTTTTTAGCCAAAAATGAGGATCCTCTTGCAAGATGGGCCCCTTGGAAAGTTATCCCACTTCCCCAGGATCCTTCTCTCTGCCCAGTATCAACTCTTAGAGCCTTTCTATCTCGTACTTCATCAAGATCCTCAGGTGCTCTCATGAGAGAAAAAGGTGGTACTTTGTCAGTAAAAGGTATTAGGCAACAAATCCTTTACTTCATTAAACAAGCCAATCCTGAGTCATTTCCAAAAGCACATGATATCAGGGGAGTAGCCACCTCAATTAATTACTTTCACATATGAACTTTGAGGATCTTAAAAAGTATACTGGATGGAAATCCCCGACAGTCTTTAAACGTCATTATCTAAAGTCCTTGGAATCTTTAAAATTTTCAGCAGTAGCAGCGGGAAACATTGTTTCCCCTGATACTGTATAGTAGTCGTAGTATAGATCCAGGTCTCCTTTCTACCTACATCATCCAACATGCCTCACCCTATCGCCATGCTACTCGGATATCCTAGCCTTAGCCGCTGAATCATATAGTGGATTGTCCCTTATTTTTTGCTAGGGACATCCACACTTGTACTGATGGTGTACTTCAGTGTACCTACCCTTATTTTTATGCTAGGGTAGGACACAATGTGTTTGTATATTTTGCCACACTTGTACTGATGGTGTACTTCAGTGTACCTACCCTTATTTTTATGCTAGGGTAGGACACAATGTGTTTGTATATTTTGTAAATATTTTCAAGTAAATCCCTTTTGGTTTATATTACACTGCATCATTGTAATTTACTGTGATTACTAATTTTAAGTACTTTAAGATTACTAACGTTCTGTTATTTTACTGTTTAGTATAAGTTAGTTTAAGTACTTAGTTTGTATGCTGTAATTGATTTACTTATATTATATCCATCATTTTACAACTGCTTTTCATTTGTTCCTTTTTTCCCATCTTGTCTGTTTCTCTGGTACTCTTTCATAGGCCGACACGAGCTGAGCCCAGAAAAGGGATTTTGACGAAGGAAAAATCTATTTCTGGGTGATTGGCTCGTGTCGCCCTATGAAACCCACCCTTTTTTGTTTTCCCCCCCCATGCAGGACAAGATGTTTTTTTAGATTAAGGATGTCCGCTAGGGGCGCTGCTGTCCGTGGCGTCCTCTAGTAGTAGTAGTAGCGGCTGCATCGCCCGTTGGTATCAGCTACTCTCTTAAGGGGTGGTGATTCTGATTGGAAGTTCTAATTGGTGATTGTCTCGTGGTAGTGTTCCCCACTCGCCCCTATTACCATACCGACACTTCTTTTTAAGAGTGAGCGAGTCAGTTTTACTGACATTTTCTTAATTTTGTTTTTCTCTGGTAATTTTAGATTAATTTTACCTAGAAAGAATGATATTAAGGATCCTTTCATAGGGCGACACGAGCCAATCACCCAGAAATAGATTTTTCCTTCGTCAAAATCCCTTTTATATGAAAATATTTCAAAACTGATAAAAGCTACAACCATGGGTTGTTTTTTGTTGTATTCTACATGAAATTGCACACATTTTCATATATGTATAAAACTTTATGTAATGGCTAATATAAAACGGTGCAAAAATTATGACAAAGTGATAAAATAATTTCTGAGATGTCTAGCTGATGCTTTTTAGTGCGAAAGAAGAAATTCGTGCATGCATGCCTGGGTAACGCTTGTAAACAAAACAACAGCTTGATCCTTGAACTCCCAGCATCCCTCAAGGCTTGTGATTCAAAATTTTTCGCCAAGTAGGCCTATAACTATTTTTCCATGAATAATTATAAAAACTTTTGTGTCTGCATATTTTACGTCAATTAAGCACCCGACAAACAATTTTCGTCGACGTAAAATACGTCCAATAGGCGTTTAAAAGTTAGGATTTCCTTCATCTGAATATTTCACTGAGGGATACGTACATTACTGAAATACAGTACAGAGAGAGAGAGAGAGAGAGAGAGAGAGAGAGAGAGAGAGAGAAGAAACAATAACTGTGGTATGTTTACATGGTTTGAAAAAAGAAAAAATGAGAAAATACAATAAAAGTACATGTGAGAATACTGTAGTATAAAACAAATAAAAAAAGTGAAGGCTGTGTTTTACTGTACTTTGACCTCGATGTAAAGATGTCTCAGTTATCCCCCCCCCTTATCTCTCTCTCTTGTATCCTATGCACATGACAACGTTACCTTTTGGTTTGAAAAATAAGAAATTAGATGAAAAATAAGAAATTAGAAGATACAGTAAAAATATAAATGAGAATATACTGTAGCATTATTAAATAAAAATAAAAAAGAGAAATGTGTGAGTTACTGTACTTAAGACTTTCACGTACATACCTCGGTTATTGTTCTCTCTCTCTCTCTCTCTCTCTCTCTCTCTCTCTCTCTCTCTCTCTCTCTCTCTCTCTCTCTCTCTCTCTCTCTCTCTGTATCATAAACATTAAAACATGAAACCAAAGAAGCTCTACCAAGTCAAGTGTACCTAGCCCTGTTCATCCATCCAACACTGCATCTCCACTCCTTCCCAGCCATAGAAACTGCTCCGAAACTCTTCTCCGAACTTTTCTGTACATAGCATTTTCCGATCCACCTCCCACCATGGAAACTTCTTGAGGCTTCCCCCAACCCCCCAAAACCTTTTCTCAGTCAGTCTGAGTGAAGGTAGTATTAACAACATTTCCTTGAGACCATATAGCACTGCTAACCATCAGAGGGTATTTTTTTTTTAAGTATATGTATTATTTCACTGGTGGGGGGTGTTAGATAATGTGACGTTCAAGATAATTGAGGGATTACTGTAATGGGTTTGTATAAAAAATGGTTTTACATATTTCATTTTTCTATAATGGAAGAATAATCTATACAATCTCTATAATTTTTACAATACAGAATTCGACTCATTACTTTAAACACTTACCTGTATGGGTCCTGAGATGAACAGTCAACTGTGAACGATCTTTGGCGCTGTATGAACAAAGCTGGCACCTATAAACAAATCAATCATGATAATAAATTAGTAAAATGACTACCACTTTATACAAAATACATTATACCATATGTATGTTTTAATTTGGGCAAGGCAAGGAAGGAGGGTACACGACTACAAAATTCAAATAACAGGAAAACAAACTGGGCTATGACAGGTTACCCAAAATCCAAGCCTAGCCTTACCTACCACAATGAGCAAACACACAGTTACTACCGCTTACACTGTCTATACAACATTAGTACATTCCTAAAATATGTACCGTACAGTAAATGTAATTTCAAAATCACCTTACTACACCGTAAAATATCAGTATACATAAAATGTAGGCACAAAATGATGTGCAAAGTTACATGGGCCAATGAAAATGTGTGTCTGAATGGTAGAGGATACTTAAGAATACCAGTTGTCTGTGTGTGTTTGTGTATGTGTGTATTCATAATGTTTTAATAAATGTGCAGTACAGGCAATATATCTGTAAAAATAAAAAAATAAAATTTGTTGTTGTTGTTGTCAAACACACAAACTTTATAATGGTTGTGACCAGCAGGTAAACAGAAATGGATTAATATTTCTCGAGAGATTAAAGAGCTTAATTTGTTTTGACGGTATGTCAACGCTGTTAGAAATATCTTTTGAAGAAGAAAAAAAGAAGCTTTTATTGCGGAAGAATCTCTGAGCCTCATGTAACCAGTAAAATACACACACTATTAAAAAATATGTAATGTAATCAAAACACAGAATACAGCAGCCAAAACCTGATTGGATGGCTGGTTGCCATGGAGATCTGTTATCTAATGACTGCCCTCTACTTCTGTTCTATTTATAGACATATGTTGTCGCGATTAATACAAAATCTTCACGATTTATGCAGGTAAGAAGAAGGGAGACCAATGGCGTGTTGGTTTTTCTTTTATGTAAATTAATGCCCAACAAAGTGGAAAATAACTTGATGAAATTATCCAATGTACGTGATATGACGCGATAACCAAGGTGACGAGTGACCGTGCATTTGTGTCGTCCTTTCTGAGGCCTTGAACAAGGTAACACTCAAAGTACATCTGTAATCAAGTCATTCACGAATCATTAAAAATCAAGTAACTTGTAGGGTTGGGACTGTATCAGGTTTATCTGTATATAATCTTACCATCGTTGAGCAATGAAGATAATGTAATTATGTAAAGGTTGCTATACCATTTAACTTTAGATTCCAATCATTGGTCCGTTCCAATGTGACTTAATTTTGTTATTTTTTACACGATTTGCAAAGTGACTTAGAATGATAGTTTTGTGCAAAATATGTTGTTCAAGATTACCTATTGTGTTTTGAGAAAGCTTTTGATGTTTCATTTCCATGTTGTTAAATTTATTAGAGTCTAATTTTGTAATAAAATCTTCGTGAAATGCCATCCTTATTCAGTCTTTCCCATCCTTTTTGTAAATTTTCATCTCCTTAAGAGGTTAGGTTATCAGTCACATAACACCCAGGACAAAACAAATCTCTAATCATTGTTGAAATTCACAACATAATGATCCTTCAAACTGGATAACCTAAAAAAAATCTGCAAGCAGTGGGAACATTGAACAAATGATGGTAATTCATGTATCCCTGTTGGTCACTTGCAACTTCCAGCCAATTTCCCAGAAAACGAGAATGTAGAGAAAGAGTAGTTTGAGAATGCATTGTTACCTTTTTGGAATTGCCGATATAACTTAGTGATTGTTTATTTAGGGGAGAAATGACTTGGCTACAGACCAACCCAGAGTAGTGTGCGACAGATTTAAGGGTATGTTAGGAAGGCTAGGAGAGATATCGAACACCACTGCTGTCTGCAATGCAGAATTATATGATTACGCTGTACCAAACCGGTTCAATATTAATTCTGAACAGTACAACTAAAAGGTGAAGAATTCCAATGTGAACGTCAAGCAATATTGTTCCAAGCATGCTCGGTACGGCGTAAGACACCTATCCATGAACGCAGACACATACAGGTTAGGAAGGACACTAGATGTGTACATTTCAACCCACAAGTCAAAGGAATTTTTTTGAATAGGTTGATGAGGTTGATTAGAGGCGAATGTGTGCGTCAAGAAGGGGAAAACCATTAGGGAGTTATGGTCGCAACTTTGTTTTTGCTAAGAAATTTAACGAAAGTTTCTCCATGGCTGTTGTAAGTACCATACAGATGAATGCCCTAATTGTTCTCCTCCCTGACTTAATAGCTGAAGCTCAAGGTGGGCTGTTGGCAACTCGTGCTGTTGCAGCCTATCAGAATCTCGTCGATCACTTCCAAAATGACATGCAGACACTGTGAGCATTGTTCCTTAATAATCCCACAAAGTTAGAGACACACGTAGTAGTGCAACTGAAGCAAGTGCTTTCAGGGGCGAGTGCAGTAAAGGGATTTTGACGAAGGAAAAATCTATTTCTGGGTGATTGGCTCGTGTCGCCCTATGAAAGGATCCTTAATATCATTCTTTCTAGGTAAAATTAATCTAAAATTACCAGAGAAAAACAAAATTAAGAAAATGTCAGTAAAACTGACTCGCTCACTCTTAAAAAGAAGTGTCGGTATGATAATAGGGGCGAGTGTGGAACACTACCACGAGACAATCACCAATTAGAACTTCCAATCAGAATCCCCCCAAGAGAGAGCCGATACCAACGGGCGATGCAGCCGCTACTACTACACTAGAGGACGCCACGGACAGCAGCGCCCCTAGCGGACATCCTTAATCTAAAAACATCTTGTCCTGCAAGGGGGGGAACAAACCAAAGAAGGGGGGGTTTCATAGGGCGACACGAGCCAATCACCCAGAAATAGATTTTTCCTTCGTCAAAATCCCTTTTCTGGGCTCAGCTCGTGTCGGCCTATGAAAGAGTACCAGAGAAACAGACAAGATGGGAAAAAAGGAACAATGAAAGCAGTGTAAAATGATGGATATAATATAAGTAAATCAATTACAGCATACAAACTAAGCACTTAAACTAACTTATACTAAACAGTAAAACAATAGAACGTTAGTAATCTTAAAGTACTTAAATGGTAATTAAAGTAAATTACAGAGATGCATGTAATATAAACAAACAAAGGGATTTACTTAACATATTTACAAAATATACAAACTCATTGTGTCCTACCCTAGCATAAAAAATAAGGTAGGTACACTGAAGTCCATCATTAATACAAGTATGGCAAAATATATACAAACACATTGTGTCCTACCCTAGCATAAAAATAAGGGTAGGTACACTGAAGTACATTAACAGTACAAGTGTGGATGTCCCTAGCAAAAAAATAAGGGACAATCCACTATATGATTCAACGGCTAAGGCTATGATATTCGAGTAGCCTGGCGATAGGGTGAGGCATGTTGGATGATGTAGGTAGAAAGGAGACCTGGATCTATACTACAACTACTATACAGTATCAGGGAAACAATGTTTCCCGCTGCTACTGCTGAAAACTTTAAAGATTCCAAGGACTTTAGATAATGCCGTTTAAAGACTGTCGGGGATTTCCATCCAGTATACTTTCTAAGATCCTCAAAGTTCATATGTTGAAAATAATTAATTGAGGTGGCTACTCCCCTGATATCATGTGCTTTTGGGAATGACTCAGGGTTGGCTTGTTTAATGAAGTAAAGGATTTGCTGTCTAATACCTTTTACTGACAAAGTACCACCTTTTTCTCTCATGAAGAGAGCACCTGAGGATCTTGAAGAAGTACGAGATAGAAAGGCTCTAAGAGTTGATACTGGCAGAGAGAAGGATCCTGTGGAAGTGGGATAACCTTCCAAGGAGCCCACCTTGCAAGAGGATCCTCATTTTTGGCTAAAAAGCTACGATCCGGAGCAAGTAGAACTTCTCCTGATGGGAGGAATTCCACATGACCCGCATCCCTGGATAGAGCCGACAGTTCTGAAATTCTAGCTCCTGAGGCTAGGCTTAATAAGAATAATGTCTTCCTCAGGAGCATTATGAATGTACAAGATGATGTTGGTCAGTATCTGAAGCTAGTTTGAGGACATCATTTAAGAAACCATGAAACTGTAGTAGGCCTCTGAGAAGGTCTAAGTCTAGCACAGGCTTTAGGGATAGATGTGAAATAAGATTCAGTCAGATCTATCTGAAAACCTACTTGAAAGATTTTCTTCAAAGCCGATTTATGAGTGGTAATCGTGCTAGCTGCTAAACCTTTTTCAAACAAGGATCTGAAAAAGGATATAGCCAAATTAACTGTCATGGTTGTAGTGTTCGATTCTCTCAAGAAAGATGCTAATTTTTTAACAGCTGAGTCATATTGTCTAATGGTTGACTCTCTCTTATCTGATTCTAGGAAGAGAATATTCTGTGGATCAATATCAGCATCTTTATTAGCCGCAAACTTCATGAAGTCCATAAAGTTAGGGTCTGGAGAATTCCTGAGGAAGCGAACACAGTCCTCATTTGTACTGATTGTGATAGCTTGGGATTGGGGATCCGTTGAGGTCGGAGACCCAATTCCAGAAGAAGAGGATACCAGTTGCTCTTGGGCCAGTCCGGTGCAATCAGAGCTACTATCCCTCTGAAAGACCTTAGTTTGCTTAGGACTTTCAAGAGAAGATTCACTGGAGGAAAAACATAAATTCCCCTCCACTGATTCCAATCCAACGACAGGGCGTCCGTGGCATAAGCCAGAGGGTCCAGGTTGGGGGCCACATAGCAAGGGAGCTTGTGGTTCGCTTGTGAGGCGAAGAGATCCACTTGGAGACCTGGGACTCTCAGGCTTACCCACTGGAATGACCCGACGTCCAGAGACCACTCTGATTCCAGAGGAACTGACCGGGACAGGGCGTCTGCTATCACATTCCTTACTCCTGCCAGGTGAGTGGCAGATAGATGCCATTTGTGTTTGTTTGCTAATGCAAAGATGGCTATCATGACATGATTCACATGCTTGGATTTGGACCCTCCTCTGTTGATGCAATGAACTACCACTGCACTGTCCAAAACTAGCCTTAGATGAGACTTCTTCGGGGGAAGCAGTCTCTTCAGAGTAAGAAATACTGCCATTGCTTCCAACACGTTTATGTGGAGCTGGCGAAATTGAACTGACCAAGTCCCCTGAACCTGTTTGAACTGAGAGTATCCCCCCCACCCGGACAGGGGATGCCAATCCGTGTGAATGGTTAACACTGGGAGGGGATATTGAAGGGGTACTTTCTTGGCTAAGTTCTTTACTTTTGACCAAGGCCGTAGTTGGTTGCGGAGGATCTGTGGGATTACTGACAACTTGTCTCGATATTTGGAGTTTGCTCTTGACCGCCAAATTCGATTTATATCTTTCAGCCTTGCTTTCAGAAGGATATCTGTTACCGAAGCAAACTGAAGAGACCCTAGGATTCTCTCCTGGTTTCTTCTTGACGTTTGTTTGCATTTGAGAAATTGCCTGACAGATTTTGCTATTTCCTTCTGTTTGGCCACTGGAATTGACAGATTGTGGGAAGACAAATCCCATTGGATTCCTAGCCACTGAAAGCGAGATTCCGGAGTAAGTCTGGATTTCGTTTTGTTTATCTGGAACCCCAGATGTTCCAGAAAGTGAACTACCTTTTTGGTGGCTTTGAGACATTCCTCGACTGTTGGTGCCCAGATCAACCAATCGTCGAGGTATGCTGCTACCATGATTCCCTGAGCTCTCAATTGTTGTACAACCACTTCTGCTATTTTTGTGAATACCCTGGGGGCTACATTCAGACCGAAGGGCATCACTTTGAATGAGAATGTTTGATTTCCTAGCCTGAATCCTAGGAATGGGCGGAAGTGCCTGGCTATAGGGATATGATAGTATGCGTCTGTAAGATCGATGGAGCATGTGACGGCTCCACGCGGAAGTAAGGTCCTTACTTGCGAGAGGGTAAGCATCTTGAACTTGTCGCAACGAATGAAAGAGTTTAGCTTTGACAAGTCTAAGATTACCCTTCTTTTTGTTGAGCCTTTCTTTGGCACGCTGAATAAGCGACCTTGAAATTTTAGATGCTTGACTCTCGCAATAGCTCCTTTCTGAAGGAGTTCTTCCGCGTAATCTGTCAATTCCTTTGACGGTATCTGGTGGAATGATTTGATTGGAGGAGGATCTTTGATCCAACTCCAGCCCAATCCTTTGGACACTATGCTCTGTGCCCAATTGCTGAACCCCCACCTGTGGCGGAAGAGGAACAGCCTCCCTCCTACCTGGGGAGCCTCATTGTTGATGGGCGGGTTGGCCACCACGCCCTCCTCTGAACTGCCTGCTCCTTGTCGCCCTTCCTGCGCCACGCTGACGAAAGTAACCTCTCGCCCTACCTCTCGGCTGATTGTAGCCTTGAGCCTCATATGCAGGGTTTGAAGGCCGGCGAGATAGCGTAGGAGGTGGATGGCTGAGATTGAGGGACACAGGATGGCTGTATTCTGCTTTGAACTAGCAGGTTGTCCTTGTTGGGTAAATACCGGGACGCCTGCACAAATTGCTGCTGTTGCTGGAGTTTTTTATATGGCTGGAACCTCTTACCAGCTTCTCGGTTTCTTACCAGCAGTGGGAACGGAATCTTGTTTCCTCTTCGAGGAAATACCCCACCTAGCTCTAAGGCTCTGGTTGAGCCTAGCAGCTTCGTGGTGTACTTCGTTGACTAGCGGACTCTGGGAAGAGATCCGCTCCCCACATGCTAGAGGCCAAGAGTCTATTCGGCTCATGCCTAATAGTACACTCTTGTAGAACATGCTTTCGGCAGTTCCTCCTAGCCTGGAAGAAGTCAAAAGCGTCCGTTAGTACCGTCTGGAACTGAGATTTCGCCAAAATCTTGAACAGCGGTTCCGTAGCATAAGAGAGGGCAGCCATTTCCGTAATTATAAGGAATTGAGGGACCTGCCAAACCTGGTTCGCGCATCAAACTCTGCCTGGATTAGGGAATCCGGCAGCCTTGGTAGTTTCTCGCCGCCGAACTGGTCCATGGCGCAGTCCGGTTTGAGCTTACCAAGCGTGAATGTAGCTGGCAAGTTCTCCCACAATTCTCCGAAAGCCGGGAAGAGTGGAGAAGTAGACTCCGCCTCCCTCAACTGTGGGATGGGCTCATCCTTGAGGACTGCCTGAAGGGACTTCTCCACTAATTTCGTGGCGAACGGAAGAGAAACCTCCTCTTCCGTCGCGAAAATAGTGAAGGGACTCTTGTAGGCCTGGAGTTTGGTGTTCGTACACTCCCAGTCCTCAAGGCAGTGAACCCATTCCCGCTGAGCATGATCTCTACTATATACCGACTCTCTAGAGATCTTGTCTTCCCTCGTCAGAGCCGTTACCGTCAGCCTAGCATAACCGATGAAAGGCTGCGTCAGACCTGGAGGGTAAAACTCGAAGTCCTCAATCCTTCGAGTTCCACACTCCGGGATAGAGATCATCCCATCCTTGAAAGGAGCGTAGGCAGCTACTCTCCATGGGTTCTCCATAGAGAAAGCTGGCAGAGAGTCGTATGGCGGGAGTTGGAGAATCCCAGTGCTTGGCGCTGGGGAGACTGGAAGAGGAACCTGAGATAGCCCGGCTACTCGGTCCTCATTTTCTCTCATCCTGTTAGAGAGGTCTTGAATTGACTGGCCTGATTGAGACAGAGTGCTTGACAACTGTGCAAACATCTGCTCGAATCGTGTCCCCACCAGGGCGGAGACTTGCGAGCCAACCAGCTCGCCCACCTGTTGCATCACCACTGCTGAGAAAGCAGAGGGATCAAAGGTGCTAGGCCCTGCTACCCCTATCGGCGTAGCCGGAGTGGAAGCGGTGGAGGCGGGAGAAGGCACTGGCTCGGCGGGAGCGCGAGCCTTCTCCTTAGAAGCCTTGCTTCTGGAGCTCTTTGAGTGAGAAGAGCTCGGCTTCGCTTTCACCGCATCGGCGTAGGAAGTCGACGACTTCCTAGCCGAAGAAGACGAAGACGACTTCCTCGAAGTTGTCTTGGCCAGAGTCTTCGGTTCTCTCTGTCCCTTCACCTTTGGGGGTACAGAGAGAGCGGGAGAGCGGGTAGGGATCTCAGATCCCACAAAGCCTTGGAATGAAGCACTTGAAGAGGGGACAGGAGAAGATCCAGGAGCACCCAAGGAAAGACCTTGGGCGCCCGACACACCTACCTCAACCAACAAATCCTCCACCCCTACCGCCATGGGCTCGATGTTAAGGTCCAGGGCAGCGACGTCCGGGACCGACTCCTGGGAGGCTACGACCCCAAAGGATTGCTGGAGGTCTTGCTGGATGGAGGCTATCAGAGGGGCAGCGGACAAGGGGTCAACGTAACCGGTCGACTTGCCGCGGGTGGGGAAGATCTGGACGGCCAGCTTCTTATCCAGAATGTAGGGCTGGCCTTTGGCGGCGTTCTTCCGAAGCCGCCCACCTACGCTTTCAGGGTGGCGAGGGCGACTTCCCTCACACCAGTAGCCTGAAAGAAAGGCGAGATTAGCTTCCAGTGGTGGAACGGGGTTAACAATCTTATGACTAAAAGTTGTTAGTAAAATGATAAGGAAGCCTATAACGGACTTACCCCATCTCCCAGCTGACCGACCAGGTCGTAGCAGATGGCGCAGGCTTCTGGGTGCCAGACGATCATCTCGTTGTATGACGTGGCACATGGGGCGTGAGACCTGCACTCATCGTGGCCGCAGGGGTCGTACAACGTCGCGTTGCACGCTGGGACCTGACAGTTGGTAGCCTGTAAGTGGAAAGATACATGAGTACCAGGTAAACACTTACAGTCTAACAGATGCTCCGCTGGTGCCGGAGCGATAAAGTTAGATTAAACCAGAGCCCCGCCAAAATACGTGTGGTAACCAGGTTGGTTGTGTGCTCTAGGCTATAGCTCCGCTGATGGCGGAGACACAAAAGGAAACCAACCAGGAGTGGTGGTAAATGGAAACCACGACGGAAAATGGCGGGGATGGTAGATAAAATTAATCATATTACACAATTCATTGTAAAATTAGGGTATATCCTTAAAAATAATAATAATAATAATACAAACCTCCCTCCGCCCGTCTACTAGAAGAGTGCGCGGGTAAGAAGCAAGCTCTCTTCCGGTAGCGGGGGAGAGATGTAAGGATATAGTAGGCAAGCAACCGACCACTAGTGGTGCCCACCCCGCCCGCTAGCGGAGCCAGTAACCTATAACCAAAGGTGCCCCGGCTGCGACGGGAGGCTCCTTTCGTATAGCGAGGTAGGTGGCTGAGCAACCTGGGGGAGGGGGGGAGGAAGGTCTCGGTGTAACACGGCGGGAGCGAGAGAGGGGGGGAGGGATGGCCTACTCCTCCCCGCCTCACCGACTACCGCATGGAGACCCGGTACCTCATGAGTGGTCGCCCTATACCCCCCGCTGGGAGGAACCCCTGGCCGCCTCAGAGTAGTAGTGAGAGAAGGCAACTGAGGTTGTCATGACAACCAAGGGGTCCCCCAGCTCCTCCCTATACCAGAAGGGGAGGGCGGGGGCAGGGTAAGGTGCGATGGGACACGTGACCGCAAGTGGCCTAGGCCGCGAGCAACACAACCGTGAGAGGGCCACGTGAACCAGGCTGTACCAATACAAGGAACAAGCACCTAGGCTAGCCTAACACCCTAAATATAATAAAAATATACATCGAAAAGATGGAAAAGACACTTTTAGTAAAAGAGAAAGAAGCCCAGGAGGAGGCAGACTGTTCCAAGAAACAGAGGCCTACTCGGAGCCAGCAATAGCCGATGAAGAGCAAGAGCCGGGATGCTGGGCCGGAATAATAATATTAGCCCTAAATACCAAACTAAGAGAAATGGTAGGAGGGCTGAACTAGCTAAAACTCGATGTAAAAACAATGAACGTAATATAGTAAGCCCATAAGTATAAGAAGTCCCAGTATGGAGGACCGGGAATTCTTACGAGGCAGCATGGCGCCGCCACGAGACAACCGGGGAACCGTATATGACCTATTTAAGAGGAAAATACTGGTACCCGGAAGATAAAAATGTGGTAAAATATTACTTATGAGTTACTTAACTTAGCCGTGGCAATAGCAGAGCGTTCCATGGTAGAATACAGAGATAAATCCAGAAATAGCACAGCACAAGGAAAAATTGCGTCTTGACGCTAGCGCTAAAAATTAAGGATGACCGCTAGGGGCGCTGCTGTCCGTGGCGTCCTCTAGTAGTAGTAGTAGCGGCTGCATCGCCCGTTGGTATCGGCTCTCTCTTGGGGGGATTCTGATTGGAAGTTCTAATTGGTGATTGTCTCGTGGTAGTGTTCCACACTCGCCCCTATTATCATACCGACACTTTTTTTTAAGAGTGAGCGAGTCAGTTTTACTGACATTTTCTTAATTTTGTTTTTCTCTGGTAATTTTAGATTAATTTTACCTAGAAAGAATGATATTAAGGATCCTTTCATAGGCCGACACGAGCTGAGCCCAGAAATCTCACTTTTGCTCACTAGAATTGAGAGTCTCGTAAGCGTAAAACATAATAAGAACTTCCATTGCCTGTGTTTGACAGGAAGATCAGCAAATTCACTACATTTAGAGAATTGTTCTATGTTCATGTGATTTTGATCTAGATGAGCTGTTTGAGGCACTTGATTTCCTGATCAGAGGTTGTGAAGACGATGATTTGCAAAAAGTTGATGTGTCACAAAAGAGACGTGACAAAAATGTAAAATAAAAGACAGACAGTTCAAACACGTCATGTAAAAGAATGTCCTTTTTGTGAAGGAGAGCACCTAGCCTATGGGTGCACTAAACACACTACAGGCGGTCCCCGGGTTACGACGGGGGTTCCGTTCTTAAGACGCGTCGTAACCCGAAAATCGTCGTAAGCCGGAACGACGTTCTTGAAAACATGTCCACAGGGAAAATTTCACTACTAATTTGCAATTTTTCTTAGGGCCGTATCTCTAAAATTATCACTAATTTACTTTTTTCATGTGCAACACTGTGTGTTCACAAATTACTGTATATTTTCATTAAAATACAAGAGAGAGAGAGAGAGAGAGAGAGAGAGAGAGAGGGAAGGAGGAGAGAGAGATAGAGAGAGAGAGGAGAGAGAGAGAGGAAGATGAGAGACGAGAGAGAGAGAGAGAGAGAGAGAGAAATAACTCCTTAGGTTTCAATAGATTGAAATGAACGTCTGTAGGCAACTTTTTCCCCCTCCCATAAATACATATATTTCTCCAGAGAAGAGAGAAAGAGAGGACTGTGCAATTATGTTTGTCTGTCTATCTATTCGTTTGCTGAGAGCGAGAGAGATAAAAGGAAGAAATAGAAACACCAAATGTATGACAAGTATCTTGTGGAGAGAGAGAGAGAGAGATGAGAGAGAGAGCGAGAGAGAGAGAGAGAGGGTAGAGAGAGAGAGAGAGGAGAGAGAGTTAAGAAGAGAGAGAGAGAGAGTTGTCCTTACAGTATTTAAGAGAGAAATGGAATGATTATTGTCTTTAAAATACTCAGATATGAATTTTGTACTTGTAGCATTATCATTGGAAAATATTAATGATAAACTTATTACATACACGTCCATGAAAATGATCTCATCTCAGTAAGAGAGAGAGAGAGAGAGATTACATAAAACCATTAAATTCGTTGACCATTGTATGGCATTGTTAAGCTTGAGTGTCACTCGAGTTGAGGTGGGGAAATTGATACAGAAAAAGACAAAGGGAAGAATTTTCTTTTGAAATTAGTTATCGTATTATTACTACTTCTATTATTATTATTATTCTATATTATTATTATTATTATTATTATTATTGAAAATATAATAAACATGTGCATCTACCATAAAAATTCTCTCATCTAAGTAAGAAAGAGGAATTATCCTTACAAGTGAAATGGAAAGGTCATTTTCATCTCTTTAAAATACGACCATTATGAATTTTGTAATTAAAGTTTTATTATTATTATTATTATTAAATAACTGAAATTATCAATAAACATTTTACATACTAGTACCATAAAAATTCTTTCATCTCGGTAAAAGAGAGAGAGAGAGAGAGAGAGAGAGAGAGAGAGTGTTTATCTCTCTCTGTTTATAACGCTTCCAGCAAAAGAGAGGGAGGGAGTTACTACTATGAGACATTATTATCTTGTGTGGCAAAGGAGAGAGAGAGAGAGAGAGAGAGAGAGAGAGAGAGAGAGAGAGAGAGAGAGAGAGAGAGAGAGAGAGAGAGAGAGAGAGAGAGAGAGTTAACCTTAATTAAAAGTGACATGGATAGATTAGTACGTATTGTATTTCTTTAAAATACTATCACATATGAATTTTGTAATTACAAGTACATAAAAAATCTCGAGTCTCAGTAAATGAGAGAGAGAGAGAGAGAGAGAGAGAGAGAGAGAGAGAGAGAGAGAGAGAGAGAGAGAGAGAGAGAGAGAGAGAGAGATGTCAGGACCACGTGATTGCAACACTGCAGCTCTCCCCCAGCTCTTTCCCCTCCTGGCTGTCACAGAACTTGATATATATCTGACAGTTTTAGTACCTGGATCTCGAGAAAGGGTTAGTGGAAGAAGACTGGGATTTCCTTTATTCTTCCATAATTTTTCAAATATAAGCTAAAATCTTACTAATTCACTATGGCATTTTCTTTAATGAATTGATATTATTGCTGTATAAATTAATATTAATATTTGAAAATAGTAAATCATTTATTTATCATACTAAAAAACATACATCTTTGTAGTATAGAGAGAGAGAGAGAGAGAGAGAGAGAGAGAGAGAGAGAGAGAGAGAGAGAGAATTATAGTGATTATTTTTGTTGGAAAATACAAAGAGAGAGAGAGAGAGAGAGAGAGAGAGAGAGAGAGAGAAACTGTGCTAAACTATAAAGGATTCTTATCTTATCATAGTATGTGTTTTTTAAAAGCGTCGTAAACTTGGAGCGTCGGAAGCGTCAGCGTCGTAACCTCGGAACAAGCGTCGTAACCCAGGGCGGATTTTTCAATGAATATTTAAGAAAAAGCGTCGTAACCTCGGAACGTCGTAAGCCGGGGACTGCCTGTACAGTGTAAGCTCATAAGCACCAGTTAGTTTACTGAGGAAGATACTTTTCATGCCTTAACTAAGGTCATTGTAGTGCAGAATGCCACAGTAGGCAGAACCATACGATATCTCAAGGCAGGCATCATGGCTTGATTTGTGATAACAGAGGGAAATTGACGAACGCGACTTCCTATAGTAATAACGGTGCACATTCCCAAAACCCTACCCCCAATTACAAAGCCTGTTAAGTGTCAGAACCCAAAAAGTAAAGTAAACTTCAGAGTAAGAGATGAGAGTAATAGTACGAAAGCCCTTGAGAAGCCCTGTGTAAATGCCCGATGGGTTAGTGAGGCGAACAGTTCAGAACTGTCTGCCACTTTATTGCCTACTGCGAAGGACATTTTGCATGTCCAGGGCCATCAAACTCATACGAGAATGTTCCTGCACAGCACATGGGCAGCCAGCACAGCTTTATCTCCACCCAATTTGCTAAACAACTGAAATTGCCCCCAAGGAAAAAGTTTCAATCAACATTACCAATTTTGGTTCAGAAGTAATTCAGGGTGAATTTGATGCACAGTGTTCCCCCTGTATTTGTGGGGTATGTGTACCAGACACCCCCCCTAAACCCCTTTAACAGCTAGAATCCATGAATAGTTACAACCCCTATGAAAATGCTTAAAACTGCCTATTTTGTTAGTAAACTCAAGAAAACCCCACAAAAAATGTTTATACGGTACCTGTTTTTTTTTTTAAATAGTTTTATCATAGAGTGTATTTTATGATGTAATTGATAAAAAAGCCAATAATTTGTAGATATATCTCATAGAAAAATACTACAAATAGGCAAATTTTCAGCAAATAATGGGGTACAATTGATAAAAAAGCCAATAATTTGTAGATATTTCTCATACAAAAATACTACAAATAGGCAAATTTTCAGCAAATAATGGGGTACAATTGATAAAAAAGCCAATAATTTGTAGATATTTCTCATACAAAAATACTACAAATAGGCAAATTTTCAGCAAATAATGGGGGTATAAGTTCCAGAGAGAAATCTGTGAATAAGTGAGTCCATGAATCTGGAGGCCACAAATTTGGCGGGTTCACTGTCGTGTCCTATAGGGAATACAAGTCCTCTAGTAGTTTAGTAGTAGAGGCTGCATCGCCCGTTGGTATCAGCTCTCTCTTGGGGGGATTCTGATAGGGAAGTTCTAATTGGTGTTTGTCTCGTGGTAGTGTTCCACACTCGCCCCTATATCATACCGACACTTCTTTTTAAGAGTGAGCGAGTCAGTTTTACTGACATTTTCTTAATTTTGTTTTTCTCTGGTAATTTTAGGCTAATTTTACCTAGAAAGAATGATATTAAGGATACTTTCATAGGGCGACACGAGCCAATCACCCAGAAATAGATTTTTCCTTCGTCAAAATCCCTTTAGTAACAGAATTATAAAAACAAAATCAGTAGTGCACGATGAAGTAAACACCCCTATTTTTAACATGGGATTAACTACTAATGTGAAGGGACATTTAGTGAAATCAAGAGCGATGTAATGAAGAATGTAAACACTGATTGGAGCAGATTATTTCAGCTATTTTGTACTGGGGATGAATAAAGTTGACAGGATTAATCTGTTTATCATGCATAAGGGAGTCTCCCCCTATGGAAAAGTACCACAGTGGGCCTTGGGAAAATTCGACACCTCCAAAGTAAGAGCGTTGCGGATCTGTAGACTATTAGAGCCTGAACCCGATGTAGAACATTGGTAGCAACTGGATACCTTGGGCATTGTGCATAACGAACAATATTCCATAGCAAAACACCAAGCCATGAACAAAGTTATGGGAAAATGGTACTGGATGGGATGATGCGTTGGACAAAGAAGACCAGAAAGGCACCAGAGAAATCCTGGGAGAATTCAACAATGTGCATAAGTTGAAATTTAGCAGAGGAATTTTGAACGGACAAGGCGAGATATACATTTTTACTGCTGCCTCAAGTAGAGCTTTTGGTGTGGGGAAAACTAACCTACTAACAAGGAAAATGAGAGTGACACCTAGGAAACAGATGAAATTAACTATTCCAAAATTAGAATTGCTTGCATTGTTATTGGGTGCTGGTTATTACCAAACCTTGAAATTAGAACAGTAGTCTTTTGGATTGATATCAAAGTGGCTATGGCCTGGGTGGGATCCAAGACTGAAAATAAGAATATGTTCACTGCTAACAGGGTCGGAGAGGTTAACTCTATCCTACAGGATTGTGGAATGACAGAATATGTACCTATGAAAACCAACCCAGCAGACATCCTGAGCAGAGGAAGCAGTTTGAAGGAGCTAATGTGCAACCAGCTGTGGCACAGAGAACCGCCGTGCCTGAATTGTGTGGGTCAAGTCGTACTACAGAGGGCCCCCAATGAAGCCTCACAAAGCCAGGCTATAGAGGTTGTCTCTGCCCTACGAGAATTGAAGGGGGAAGTTGCCATGACTGCACCCACAGAACTTTGGAAAATAATGGAGAGTATGGTAGAATTTAATTTTCTGTTGGGTGTGATGAAAATGTTTTAAAGTTTACCAAGAATAGTTGTAACCCATATTTGAAGCCTGTATACTTGGAGAAAAGGCATTATTTGCCCTCTGTCAATTTTGTCAGTCAACTAAGTCCAGTGATGATACATGGAATTTTGTGTTCTAGAAATAGGCTTAAAAACTCATTAGTAAATAAGGATCACTTAGTTGAGTCGTACCTCAGACACCTACATCTCACGAGTATGCATTGTGAAGTAAATATACTAATCTCTGTTATTCGACAGGAATGTTGGTGTCCAGGTCTGAGGTGTATAGCAAAACGAGTATTGGGGTCTTGTTCAGCATATAATTTGGGCTTCAGAGCACTTCTCCGACATCCACCTCTTCCCCTATTTCCCATTGTCTACAGGAGAATCAGCTCCTTTCACCCGTTGGTGTGGATCACACCAGTCCTATCCAGGTGGAAGGAGGAATAGGGTAAATCCTGTTAGGGGCTTGCATGGACAGCTAAGTCGTCTACTTGGACTACTGCACGACTCTTGATGCTGCTACCTTCATTTTGATGTTCTGGAGACTCGCTGCGACTCATGGAATGCCCAGCAGTGTCCACAGTGACAACCAGTTTTGGGGTCAATTATGAATTGAAATGGAATTGATGCTAAAATTGTGTGAATTGGAACTGAATTGGAATTGAAAGAAAGACATTTTGAAGTAATTGGAATTGATACCAAATTAACTGGAATTGATGCCAAAAAAATTAAGATGAATTGCCATGAACTGATCTAAAATGCAGTGAATTGATATGAATTGATTAATACATTTATATGTAGGTTTTATAAGCTGGACCTTTGCACACTATCTCATAAAGGCTAAATAACAGGAATTATTCCTTGCATTCTTGAATATGACATGTTATGAATAAATATATCTTTATAGGGATAGAATTAAGCTATAAAGAACAGATCATAAATTATAGGCTATTACAAAAATTATCCAAGTTTTCTAACTTCTGTTTTGAGTTATACCCATACTGGTCCTGTACCTACAGTACAGATCAAGTCTTGTCCAGCCTTACTTGCCCTATCCTGTCAGCTGCTATGGTGTTTGGCAACTTTATACATATAATCATAAGCTGGACCTGTTACACACCATTTCACTCAGGTAAACTGAGAGGAATTAGACTTTTAAATCTTGAATGTGTTATGAATAGATAGTATATCTTTATAGAGATAGAATTATGCTATAAAGAACAGAACATACAGATTAAAGGCTATTATCAACACAAAGGCTATTGTGTAATTAAAATTGTTTGAGTTTTCCAACTCGACTGTTCTGAGTCATACCCGTACTGGTCCTGTACACACAGTGCAGATCTAGCCTTTCCTGACTTACTTGCCCTATCCTGTCAGCTACTATGGTGTTTGGTAACTATATTATGGACCTGTTACACACTATCTCATTCAGGCAATCTGACAGGAATTATACTTTTCAATCTGTTTATAAAACAAATTGAATTTATTTATTGCAAGATGCCAACTTTTGGGTTATAGCATATTTTTACCACAGACACAGTTTGGAATACCTGAGTTGATACGGCAAATTTTGAGAAGCCAAATTTTGTTAACTGAAAATGTGAGCTTTATGTTTATTACAAAGTTGTATAATTTTTTGTAGATGATGAATGTTAATACTTGATACAGATGAGAGTAGCTTACCTGAGTTGAGTAAAATTTAAGTTTTTGCCCCTCATATGTAATATCGATCATCATAAAGTGAACTGTAATTGAATTGGAACTGAAACCCTCATGATTTGAACTGAATTGGAATTGAACATTTGTTTTTGAAAATGATTTGGAATTGAATTGGATTTAATAAATTCACAATTTCCGTTGAATTTGGAATTGATAAAAATGAATTGACCCCAACCTTGGGACAACCACCAGACATTCCGTGCCACCAGCACCTTCTTGCAGGATATCTACGACGAGGAAGAAACTTGGCAGTTCCTGTGGGAACGAGGTATACGATGGAAGTTCCAGGGGGTTGCTTTGAACGATTAATGGGAGTGGTGAAATAAACCCTTGAATATACCTTAAGAAAAAAGTATTCAACTGTGAGCAGATGCAAACTTTCGTGAAGGAGGCAGAAGCAGTTGTAAATAACAGGCCTCTCATGTATGCAGGTGATACCTGGGAGGACGAAGTACTGACTACCTCTCACTTGGTGCGAAGGAAACTAGTGAACTTCATGCTTCCAGTTTTGAACCATGAAGACTTGTTTTGTTTCAAACCTTAATGACCAAGCAACCCAGGCATGAATACTTTTGCTTAACCCTTAAACGCCGAATGGACGTATTAAACGTCGAGTCAAAATGTCCCCCGTATGCTGAATGGACGTACCATACGTCGACTTAAAAAAGTTTTTTTAAATATTCGCGGAAAAATACTTATAGGCCTACCAGCCAAAAACTTTTGAATCACGCGCCTTGGGGGATGCTGGGAGTTCACAGATCAAGGCATTGTTTTGTTTACAATCGTTACGCAGGCGCGCAAGCGCAAATTTCTTTCTTATCGCACTAAAAAGTATCAGTGACACATCTCAAAAATTATTTCGTTACTGACATAATTTTTGCACCGTTTCAAATTATCCGTTACATGAAGTATTATACATGAAAATGTGCGCAATTTCATTTAAAATACAACAAAAAAATACTCATGATTGTAGCTTTTATCAGTTTTGAAATATTTCCATATAAATTACGGTAAGTGCAAAAATTTCAACCTTCGGTCAACTTTGACTCTACCGAAATGGTCGAAAAACGCAATTGTAAGCTAAAATGCTTATATTGTAGTAATATTCAACTATTTACCTTAATTTTGCAACAAATTGGAAGTCTCTAGCACATTTCGATTTATGGTGAATTTATGAAAAAACTTTTTCCTTACGTCTGCGCAGTAACTCTTCTCAAAAAAATCATACATGCGATTGTGGTAATGTTTGCACCATTTTAAAATTAGCCGTTACATAAAGTTTTATATATGGAAATGTGTGCAATTTCATGCACAATACAACTAAAAACAACCAATGGTTGTAGCTTTTATCAGTTTTGAAATATTTTCATATAAAAAATGATAAGTGACAAATTTTCAACCTTCAGTCAATTTTGACTCTACCGAAATGGTCGAAAAACGCAATTGTAAGCTAAAACTCTTATATTTTAGTAATATTCTATCATTTACCTTCATTTTGCAACAAATTGGAAGTCTCTAGCACAATATTTCGATTTGCACCATTTTAAATTAGCCGTTACATAAAGTATATATGAAAATGTGTGCAATTTCATTTAGAATACAACAAAAAATAATTGAAGGCTGTAGCTTTTCTCATTTTCGAAATATTTTATATAAATCACGATAAATAGAAAAAAAAACCATGTTCGGTCAACTTTGACTCTACCGAAATGGTTGAAAAATGCAATTGTAAGCTAAAACTCTTATATTTTAGTAATATTCAATCATTTACCTTCATTTTGCAACAAATTGGAAGTCTCTAGCACAATATTTCGATTTATGGTGAATTTATGAAAAAACTTTCCTTCCCTCTCGCGCGCGGATTCTCCGCCATAAATCTCCGAATTGCGTACATCGCATTCTCGGAAAATTTGCTCCGTTTCATATTAGGCATTTCATAGAGTTTTATATATGAAAATGTGCGCAATTTTATGTAGAATAAAAGGAAAAATATTTGAAGGTTGTAGCTTTTCTAATTTCCGAAATAATTGCATATAAAAAAAAAATTATAAAAAATTTCGACATTTGGTCAACTTTAACTCGTCCGAAATGGTCAAAAACTGCAATTGTAAGCTAAAACTCTTACAGTATCGTAATATTCCATCATTTAACTTCATCTTGAAATAAATTCGAAGTCTCTATAACAATATTTAGAATTATGGTGAATTTAAAAAAAAAATATATTTTTACGTCCGCGCGTTACGAATTCATGCATCATTTTGTGATAATATTTTCTCAGTGTTACTTTTATCGTTTTACAATGTGTTATATACAAAAAAGATTGCAATTTAGTTTACATTACAACGAAAAAAAAAGTAACTTGTTACCTTTAACCGTTTTGCGCACAGCACGATTTGAATACAATTATATATGAAATTTCGTTTTTGCGCTATCATATATCGCATTATTTATATATGATAATGATAATTTTTATCATTTCTGATGGTTGCATACTAAACTTCAGGCAATGACAAAAAAAGGAGCCAAAAATGAACTCTTAATCTTCAAAAGTAAGCGTACTGTGATTTTTTGAAAAAATTATTTTTTCGGCTTCCGTGCTCACTCCAAACTGGCCCCGGCATTCAGGAGAGGTTTTGATTTTTACCGCTTCGGCGTTTAAGGGTTAACAGAAACCCTCAGAATGTTCCTTGACCAGTGGGAAAAAAAATACCTGACTTCGTTACAAGAAAGACACGATTTTCCTGTTGGAAATCATCCACCATTGTGTGTTGGAGATATCGTCCTAGTGAAAGTAATTCTAAGGAAACGAAGTAGTTGGCCCTTGGGATGAATTGCTGCTGTATACCCACACTAGCGAGACATCAAACGATCAGTCAAGGTCCTCTCTGAGGAAGAAAAATGTCTGAGGCCCTTGGAGCACATCGTTCCTCTGGAAATCACTGCAGGAGACGGCGACGACAGTTGCAACGATGAAAAGGTGATCAATGTTGGAAACAACCCAGGTAATGAGTCTGCATACACTCCCCAGAGCACGGTAAATGAGGAAGAAAGTAGTGTTTCTATAGTAACTGATGAACAAGAAAGAAGTGAAGAAAGCGAATACGGTGCTCGTTGCGAAGTCAGACAATGTACAAAGTGGAAATACGAGACCGAAAAGAAAAGCCAGCAGAAAAAGAATGATGGAGTTTGTCAATCGGTACTGATCGTTCCAGAAAGTGGGTGGCCCCTGTTCATCTACACAAGCGATGGCAGCGCCACCGCAAATTTTATTTTTTGACTCCTGTGGTTAGAAAAGCTTACAGTTAATTGCTTGGTAAGTAACATGTAAAATTCTGGATTGGACAACCTATATCTAGTACGATGATTAACACCTTCATGTCAATCTGCTCTGACCCTCAGCAATCGTTTATTTGATCCTTTGTAAGCCCCAAGTATTATTATGTTTGTGGTTCCTTGCAAGTGCAACAGATCTGAATTGTGATTATTAAAGGCAAAAAGGGATTAAGGAACCATAACAAATTAAAAAATTAAAAGGTTAAGGGGTTGGGCCCGACTTGAGAGTGAAGGAAATTAGGTACTCTAAGAGGTTTAGTGTGATTACACATATTTCACTACTCTAAGGAAATTAGGGTAGCGAGATCGTCTTGTGCTGTAGACTGGTTTGGAGGACTGGAATACGTACTTCATATTAGGGTGTATTTTGTTAATGTATGAAAGGAACTGGTCAGCACGAAAAGCTTATTTGAAAAGAGTTAAGGTGTCATCGACATAATGTTTATATACAAGAGGATAAAAACCAAAGGGGCACCTTTCCTACATGCCTTCCTCCAGGGACTGCATAAAAATGTTGAAAAATGTGGGACCAAGAGGTGATCCCGTTGCCATCCCCTCAATCTGTTTCTATAAGCAATCATTAAAGATAAAGGCAGTGTCCAGCACTGCTAATTCCTACAATTTCTTTAAATGGCAGCATTCATAGTTTAAATAAGTGTCATTTTTATTAAACCCAATGACACTTATCTTAACTATGACTGCTGCCATTTCAAGAAATAAGGCCTATCACAACTTTCAAAATTAACTCAGTTCACAAGGCCTATGAATGAAATAATCTTCAATTACATGTACAGTTTTACATATTTTTGTGGTTACTTTATATGTTATTTAAAACATTATATGTACTTTGTGTAGTGACAAAACCTAGAGGTAAAACAAAGACAAATATTAGTGTAGAATGCAAAGTAACCCAGAGCCAATACATATACGATATGATAAACAAAAATTATGAATACCAACTCACCTGTAAGGGCGTTCATTGGTGTGCGTCCGCATGTGTTTTCTCAAGCTACCTGAGTCAATAGACCGATACTGGCAGTTTGGGTGCTGGCACCAGTATGGTTTAACATTAGTGTGAATTCTAGTGTGAACTTTCAATTTATCACTCCGAGAAAAACATGTACCACAAACATCACAACGGTAAGGTTTTTCCCCTGTAAAGATGGAAGGACTTTACTAAACTGACTGCTATCTATATTCTTACACTAAAAAGAGCTATTTTAAGCCTTCTTTTATTGCTTTAGACATGCTTTAAGGATGTCGAAAGTTACCAAGAACCAGCCAAATCCAATTTCTCCATCATCGCAATCATGTCTAAAGCTTGTGTCACCCTGATACATCCACTGTAACCAATTACAAAGTAACCCTTACTGAATGAGCTTGTACTGAACATACTTGATTACTGCTGCTGATATAAAGAGTACTTCAGCAAAAATGTCAAAAGAATCTTTAATAAATCCCGTCAAATCAATCGCTAAAGAACTCACTCCATCACCAATCTTCCAGAGTGTCATTACCTGACATGAATTGTTACCCATCATAACTGCACCTTCCAAGGCCATTAATGACATTATGGTACCCGAACAAGATGTACCTGCATTTTGGTTTTATCACTGCATAATGAAAATAGACTGTTACACTAAAATTTTTTAAGAACTTTATTAAAACCAAATATATATGTATCTAAACATCATGGTGTCTTTGCAGTACATAACTTAAGTCTCTAGAAATTTAAAGTACACTTATACTGTACAATGTAAATTTTCCTTCAGCTTGTTACTTTTAAGAATATGTGCATTTTAGAAAAAATTAAAAATTTTTATTGACATTTGCAACATACTATATTATAAGTTATACACTTCTTTTACTGAACGTTTAAGAATGAAACTACCCAAGAAGTTCAACCATACTCTTTTATTACTGACCAGTATGCTTGCGAATGTGTCTATTAAGGTCTTTGTTGTGGGTTGTGGTGAAGTTGCAACCTTTAACAGGACACTCTTTCTCTTTGCGCACATTGTCATATACAACCACCATCTGGAAAAACATAAAACCACAACTATTAAAAACACACGTGTAAGAGGTGCACTTATATTCCAGAATACATTATACCATAAAACTATATAAGATCACTTGACAAAGGAAAATATAGGATATAAATGGAAAAAAGTGTTTCACAATGATATATGTGTATATATTATATATAGTTATGTGTATATATATATATATATATTTATATAATAGTATATATATATAGATATATATATATATATATATAAATATATTATATATATAATATATCTATATATATACAGGCAGTCCCCCGGGTTACGACGGTGTCGGCTTACGTTCCGAGGTTACGACGCTTTGTCAATAGACGTTATTTGCAGGGTTACGACGCATGTTCCAGGGTTACGACGCCTACAACGCTCATCTGGGAGATGAAATATGACACCAAAATGCAAAATAATCAATATTTGAAGGTTTTTTTGATGAAAAATGCCATAAGAATGCAGTTTACACAGTTTTCAATGCAGCCAAAGCATTAAAGTAAGGTTTTCTTAGGATTTTGACAATGTTCCGGCTTACGACACGTCTCAAGAACGGAACCCCCGTCGTAACCCAGGGACCGCCTGTATATATATATATATATATATATATATATATATATATATATATATATATAATATATATATATATATATATATATATATATATATACAGTGGTCCCCCCGTATTCGCGGGGGATGTGTACCAGACCCCCCCTGCGAATAGTTAGAATTCGCGAATGTTTGAAACCCCCCTCTAAAAATGCTCATAAACTCCTATCCTGAACATGCAAACACCAAAGTATCCCTAAAAAGACCATCCTTCATCAAATATACATAAACTATCCTATTATGGTTCATATTAATCTTTGAAATATTATTAATACTGTTTTAAAGTAAATCTTACATTTTATGTTTATACATAAATACATACTATATACGTACTGAATGACTTAGTTACGTATGTGAAAATAATTCAGTCCCCCATAAGTGTTCAGTCATACACGTTTTCTTTCATACTGTTACTATTTGAGACATCTATTTTCTTTTTACAAGGGAACAATTGTATGTGAAATTACAAATACCAAATGTCTACTTAAAAGTATTATCCTACATCAAATATACCATTGAATTGGTATTATTAATATAATTTTAAAGTCATCTTAAACATTTTACCATTAGAAATATATAAACAGCCAATAGCAGAGAGAGAGAGAGAGAGAGAGAGAGAGAGAGAGAGAGAGAGAGAGAGAGAGAGAGAGAGAGAGATTACATAAAACCATTAAATTCGTTGACCATTGTATGGCATTGTTACTTTCCCAGCTCCGAGCGTCACTGGAGTTGAGGTAGGGAAATTAATACAGGAAAAGACGAAGGAAAGAATTTAATTTGAAATTAGTTATCGTATTATTACTACTTCTATTATTATTATTATTATTATTTGAAAATAAAATAAACACGTGCATCTACCATAAAAAATTCTCTCATCTCAGTAAGAAAGAGGGGTTATCCTTACAAGTGAAATGGAAAGGTCATTTTCATCTTTTTAAAATACTACCATTATGAATTTTGTAATTACAGTTATTATTATTATTATTATTATTATTATTATTATTATTATTAAATAACTGAAATTACCAATAAACATTTTACATACTAGTACCATAAAAATTCTTTCATCTCGGTAAAAGAGAGAGAGAGAGAGAGAGAGAGAGAGAGAGAGAGAGAGTGTGTGTGTTTATCTCTCTCTGTTCTCTCAAAAAATACTTATAATGCTTCCAGCGAAAGAGAGGGAGGGAGTTACCACTATGACACATTATCTTGTGTGGCAAAAGAGAGAGAGAGAGAGAGAGAGAGAGTTAACCTTAATTAAAAGTGACATGGATAGATTAGTATTGTATTACTTTAAAATACTATCACATAATATGAATTTTGTAATTACAGTTATTATTATTATTATTATTATTATTTTTGTACTTAGGAAGCAGACCCTCTCTCAAGCATACTCTATTAAAAGTAATGGCTACTTCAGCAGCATTACACTTGTAGAGATTCTTCTCTATTTTCCGAATAGCGGCTTTTTCCGTGCTACTTAGACAGGCTAGTAGAGCGCCTATGGAGGTCTTGATCAAATACAGAGTCAAAATTGGTGTATATATTTGAATTTTACAGATAAACTATGATACCAAAGTTATCAAAGTCATTAACGATATAGATATATATATATATATATATATATATATATATATATATATATATATAGATATATATATATGTCTGTCTGTCTGTCTCTCTCTCTCTCTCTCTCTTTCTTGAAGCAAGCGAGCTTTCGTCTGGAGCTGCCAGACATCCTCGGGCTGGGAAGCTGAGGGTGGACTGATCTTGGAGCGGTGTCCATCCTCGTTTATATTTGGGGTTGACAGCAGGGTGTCTGCCTCATGCTGATCTCTGATCTACTATTGGCTGGTGGCGGTAGGTCTTCGTTTTCATTGGTGGCTTGAACCGGGTCTCAAGCCACTTTCCACGTGTTGATGGTTGCGATACTGTAAGTCCTGCAGCCGCCTTGACCTCCTTAGCGGCGCGGTTACGTCGATGGGCGTTTCGCTACACTGCGGGACGTCACGGCTAACTTGATTATGGTTGGCTGCAGGAGTATCTCGTTCGGGGGCGTTGTCTTCCGTGGAGTTGTCGTGCTCGGTGGTGTCATTGTTGGAGGCAGGTCTTCTCATACTCGTAGGGAGGAGAAATTCTTCCTGCGTCGTATTTAGTGTAGGTTTCACTTGCTGGATGAGAAGCGCCTCCAGCAGGCGTAACCGACGGGCATCAGGGGCCTTCCCGATGATCTTCGTGTTTTGGATGATCACATCCCGGGAGATGGCCTCTTGATGTTTGGTGCGTGCGTGATTCTTGATAGCCCCCTCTTGGGCGTGGCATGAGAGTCCTAGGACTTTGCCTCAATGGTGACAGCGATTGCCCCGCCAGATTCAAAAGCACGACCGTCAGGGCCTTCGTCAGGAGAGCCCTCTCCCACTGCTCGACCTGGCAGGACACTCATCAGGAACTCGACCGAGCCTCCCAAGTACTCGTAAATAACGGGTATTCAAATAAATTAATAAGCAGAAAAGTCCATACAGCACTGGAGAAATGGTACGGTAGTGAGAGCCCGCAACCCCGGCCCCCGGATAATATCAAGCTGTATTATAAAGCCTTCATGAGTTCACATTACCGTGAAGAAGAGGACTCAGTTAAGAAAATTATTTCTGAAAATGTATCCCCGACCGACGACACCAAAAATATCGACCTAATTATCTACTATCAGAATCGGAGGACGCGCGACCTTATTATGAAAAGTAACCCCTCTCCACAGGTACGAGACCCCCTGAAGCAGATGCATGTGGTGTACCAGTATACATGCCCAGTCCGCGGTTGCAGCGGCGCCTACATTGGTATGACTACCATGCGCCTGTCGAAGAGACTCATGCCACGCCAAGAGGGCTATCAAGAATCACGCACGCACCAAACATCAAGAGGCCATCTCCCGGGATGTGATCATCCAAAACACGAAGATCATATGGAAGACCCCTGATGCCCGTCGGTTACGCCTGCTGGAGGCGCTTCTCATCCAGCAAGTGAAACCTACACTAAATACGACGCAGGAAGAATTTCTCCTCCCTACGAGTATGAGAAGACCTGCCACCAACAATGACAACACCGAGCACGACAACTCCACGGAAGACAACGCCCCCGAACGAGATACTCCTGCAGCCAACCATAATCAAGTTAGCCGTGACGTCCCGCAGCGTAGCGAAACGCCCATCGACGTAACCGCGCCGCTAAGGAGGTCAAGGCGGCTGCAGGACTTACCGTATCGCAACCATCAACGCGTGGAAAGTGGCTTGAGACCCGGTTCAAGCCACCAATGAAAACGAAGACCTACCGCCACCAGCCAATAGTAGATCAGAGATCAGCATGAGGCAGACCCCCTGCTGTCAACTCCAAATATAAACGAGGACGGACGCCGCTCCAAGATCAGTCCACCCTCAGCTTCCCAGCCCAAGGATGTCTGGCAGCTCCAGACGAAAGCTCGCTTGCTTCAAGAAAGAAAGAGAGAGAGATGAGAGAGAGAGAGAGAGAGAGAGAGAGAGAGAGAAGAGAGAGAGAGAGAGAGAGAGACATATATATATTATATATCATTAATGACTTTGATAACTATGGTATCATAGTTTATCTGTAAAATTTAAATATAGTTTATCTGTAAAATTCAAATATATACACCAATTTTGACTCTGTATTTGATCATGACCTCCATAGGCGCTCTACTAGCCTGTCTAAGTAGCACGGAAAAAGCCGCTATTCGGAAAATAGAGAAGAATCTCTACAAGTGTAATGCTGCTGAAGTAGCCATTACTTTTAATAAAGTATTATTATTATTATTATTATTATTATTATTTGAAAGTATTAAAAACAAATAGTAAAAGTACTATAAAAAATCTCGAGTCTCAGTAAATGAGAGAGAGAGAGAGAGAGAGAGAGAGAGAGAGAGAGAGAGAGAGAGAAGGGGGGGGTGAGAGAGAGAGAGAGAGAGAGGGAATTTCATGAGCACTTGATGGCAGCAACAAAACAGCTCCTTCCCCCTCCGGTCACTTAACTTGATACGTATATCTGACAGTTTTAGTACCTGGAGTTAGAGAAACAAGCCTGGGATTTCCTTCATTCTTCCATAATTTTTTAAATTTATAAGCTAAAATCTTACTAATTCACTATGGTATTTTCTTTAATGAATTGATATTATTGCTGTATAAATTAATATTAATATTTGAAAATAGAGAGAGAGAGAGAGAGAGAGAGAGAGAGAGAGAGAGAGAGAGAGAGAGAGAGAGAGAGAGAGAGAGAGAGAGAGAGAATTATTATTTTTATTATGTGATATCATTTAAACTTTAATATTAAACTAATACAGTATTAATCAAAATTAATATTTGAAAATTAGTAAATCATTTTTGTATCATAAAAATGTATTTAGTCATGAAAATAAACATCAAAATACACTAATTAGTGATTATTTTCGTCGGAAAATTCCGCGAATGGGCGAGTCCGTCCGCGAATAATTTCTAGATAGGTTCCAAAGAAAAATCCGCGAATGTGTGAGTCCGCAAATCCAGAGAACGCGAATATGGGGGACCACCTATATATATATTATATATATATATATCTAATATAAATAATGTATATATATAGATAGAGATATATATTAGAGAATTAATAATTATATAATTAAGAGAGATAACTTGATAGATATATTATATAGATAGATAGATATATTAAGTAATATATAATTAGAAGATATAATATAGATAATAGATAATAATAGATAAATAATATAGCTATTATAATATATAATATATATATATAATTATATAGTATATATATATATATATAGATAGTAGATATATCTAGATTATTATATAATATATATATGTATATATATAAATATATCAAACTGCAAATGTCCTTTAATATCTAATTCGCTCTACCCCGGAATTTTCATATATGTTTAACCGAGGGGGGAATTTATTAAGTGATAATAGAATTGCTGACCGACAGGCGCAAACCATCGACCTCTCAATTCCAGGACTGGCAGTGAAGCCTTAGCCAACCTCGCCACCGCAAGAGATATGAGTTTATGCCGCCTCCCATCTCAAATACCTGCTGCGCCCAGGTATTTTTTGTTTTGGAGACTGCATCAAGCCCATCTCGTCCTCGGTAGCGTGGTAGTGCTTTTGCCCGCACGTAGTCATATTATACGTCATATCACATTACCGTGATTCATATACATATATTGAACTACAAATGTCCTTTAACCCTTAAATGCCTAATGGACGTATTTTATGTCGACATTTTTTGTCTCTTGGGTTCCGACTGGACGTAATTTACGTCAATATACAAAAGTTTTTTTAAAAATTCGCGGAAAAATACTTATAGGCCTACCAGCCGAAAACTTTTGAATCACACGCCTTGGGGGATGCTGGGAGTTCACGGATCAAGGTGTTGTTTTGTTTACAAGTATTACGCAGGCATGCAAGCGCGAATTTCTTTCTTATCACACTAAAAAGTATCAGTGACACATCTCAAAAATTATTTCGTCACTTTGACATAATTTTTGCACCATTTTTAATTAGTCGTTACATGAAGTATTATATATGAAAATATGCACAATTTCATGTAGAATACAATAAAAAAATACTCATGATTGTAGCTTTTATCAGTTTTGAAATATTTTCATATACATAACAATAAGTGCCAAAATTTCAACCTCCCGGTCAACTTTTGACTCTACCGAAAATGGTCGAAAAAACGCAATTTAAGCTAAAACTCTTATATTCTAGTAATATTCAATCATTTACCTTCATTTTGCAACATATTGGAAGTCTCTAGCACAATATTCCGATTTATGGTGAATTTATGAAAAAACTTTTTACTTACGTCCGCGTGGTAACTCTTCCGAAAAAATCTCACGTGCGATTGTTGTAATGTTTGCACCATTTTAAAGTAGCCGTTACATAAAGTTTTATATGTGAAAATGTGCACAATTTCATGCACAATACAACTAAAAACAACCCATGGTTGTAGCTTTTATCAGTTTTGAAATATTTTCGTATAAATAATGATAAGTGCCAAAATTTCAACCTTCGGTCAACTTTTGAACTCTTACCGAAATGGGTCGAAAAAAATTGCAATTGTAAGCTTAAAACTCTTAATTATATTCTAGTAATAGTCAATCATTTACCTTAATTTTGCAACAAATTGGAAGTCTCTAGCACAATATTTCGATTTATGGTGAATTTATGAAAAAAACTTTTTCCTTACGTCCGCGCGGTAACTCTTTCAAAAAAATCATACGTGCGATTGGCCATAATGTTTACACCATTTTAAATTAGCCGTTACATAAAGTTTTATATATGAAAATGTGCGCAATTTCATGTAGAATACAACAATAAATAATTGAAGGTTGTAGCTGTTATCATTTTTGAAATATTTGCATTTAATCATGATAAATAGAAAAAAAAACCACGTTTGGTCAACTTTGACTCTACTGAAATGGTAGAAAAACGCAATCGTAAGGTAAAACTCTTACAGTCTAGTAATATTCAGTCATTTATCTTCATTTTGAAACAAATTCTAAGTTTCTAGCACAATAGTTAGATTTATGGTGAATTTAAAAAAAAAACTTTCCTTCCTACACGCGCGGATTCTCCGCCGCAAATCTCCAAAATGCGTGCGTGGCATTATCATAATATTTGCTTGGTTTCATATTAGGCGTTTCATAGAGTTTTATATATGAAAATATGCGCAATTTTATGTATAATATAACAATAAATAATTAAAGGTTGTAGCTTTTCTCATTTTTGAAATATTTGCATATAAAAAAATATATAAAAAAAATTAGACATTTGGTCAAATTTGACTCGTCCGAAATGGTCGAAAACTGCAATTGTAAGCTAAATCTCTTACAGTATATTAATATTCAATCATTTATCTTCATTTTGAAACAAATTGGAAGTCTCTAGAACAATATTTAGATTTATGGTGAATTTTTTAAAAAACATTTTACGTCCGCTTGTTACAAATTCATGCATCATTTTGTGATAATATTTTCTCTGTGTTGCTTTAATCGTTTTACAATGTGTTATATACCAAAATTATCGCAATTTAGTGTACAATACAACGAAAAAATTAACTCGTTAGCTTTAACCGTTTTGCTCATAGCTCGATTTGAATACCATTATATATGAAATTTTGTTTTTGCGCTATCATATATCGCATTATTTATATATGATATTTTTTTTTTCATTTCTGATGGTTGCATACTAAACTTCAGGCAATGACAAAAAAAGGAGCCAAAAATACCTGCCGCGCCCAGGTATTTTTTGTTTTGGAGACTGCATCAAGCCCATCTCGTCCTCGGTAGCGTGGTAGTGCTTAATCTTGAAAATTAAGCGCGCCGTGATTTTTTGAAAAAAATATTTTTTCCCCTTTGGCGCTCACTCCGAGACCCCCTCGGCACACGGGAGACGATTTTTATTATACCCCTTGGGCGTTAAAGGGTTAATATCTAATTCGCTCTACCCCGGAATTAATATATTTTCACATATGTTTAACCGAGGGGGAATTTATTAATTGATAATAGAATTGCTGACCGACAGGCGCGAACCATCGACCTCTCAATTCCAGGACTGGCAGTGAAGCCTTAGCCAACCTCACCACCGCAAGAGATATAAGTTTATGCCGCCTCCCATCTCAAATACCTGCCGCGCCCAGGTGTTTTTTGTTTTGGAGACTGACGTGTGATATAATATATATATCTATATATATATATATATATATATATATATCTAATATATATATCAAGGTATCAGCCACAAAGGGAAGATATACAACAGAGTTCTGCAAGATCTTTTGACTCAATGTCCTTTACTTAGCAGACAAACTGACTTACATAAGAAATTGAGAGTACAGTAAAGGTCGTATAAGTGACAGAAGGGATTATAAGGTGATTAGTACCTAGAATCCAACACACCTGGAGCATGAGTTACCTTTCCAAACAAGCATAAACATGGGTACAATTTAAGAACAAAAAGATTAAGTCCAACTGCTCCAACACAGGGACAAGACAATTAAAGGACTATACAGGGCGGCAGCTGACCACATTCAGATCTTTGGTAAAGAATAACTTATTCACAAAGCATATTAAACATACATATACAAAGAAAATACCTCTAAGGCAACTATTTGTATTTAAGTCTGTAATAATATCTTTGAGGTCATTCTTAAACATGTTACAAATTCAAGGGTCTAAATGAAACAGGCCATGATTAATATTAAAATTACAATGGGAACTAAGTTGTATTATGGCAGATTCTAAAAGATTTCAAGGTACAAAATCTTTTGATCTTGCAATTACTGAACAACCACCGGATAAATTGGATTGGTAGTTCAGTAATTGCAAGATCAAAAGATGTCTTATCACGAAATCTTTTAGAATCTGCCATAACACAACTTACTTCCCATTGTAATTTTAATATTAGTCGTGGCCTGTTTCATTTAGACCCTTGTATTTGTAACATGTTTGAGAATGACCTCAAAACTATAATTACAGACTTAAATACAAATTAGTTGCCTTAGAGATATTTTCTTTGTATATTTATGTTTAATATGCTTTGTGAATAAGTTATTGTTTACCAAAGATCTGAATGTGGTCAGCTGCTGCCCTGTATAATCCTTTAATTGTCTTGTCCCTGTGTCGGAGCAGTTGGACTTAATCTTTTTGTTCTTAAATTGTACCCATGTTTATGCTTATTTGGAAAGGTTACTCATTCTCCAGGTGAGTTGGATTCTAGGTACTAATCTCCTTATAATCCCTATCTGTCACTTATACGACCTTTCTTGTACTCTCAATTTCTCATGTAAGTCAGTTTGTCTGCTAAATAAAGGATGTTGAAGTGAAAGATGTTGCAGAAACTCCGTTGTTTATCTTTCCTTCATGGCTTATACCTTTATTTATGGATTTATCACATTCCAAACTTTCGTGCTTATATATTATATATATATATATATATATATATATATATATATATATATATATATATATATATATACATACATACATACATACATACACACACACACACACACACACACACATATATATATATATATATATATATATATATATATGTATATATATATATATAAAGGATTTTGCCACGAAGGAAAAAATGAAGAAGCGAGATAGCCGAGTACTTTCGGTCTTGTTCCGACCCTTTACGAAGTTTGTCTTAGTAAAGAGTCGGAACAAGACCGAAAGTACTCGGCTATCTCGCTTTTAATTTTTTCCTTCGTGGCAAAAACCTTTATCTATACATAGCATCATGTTTTATATACTTCGTGATCAAGTTATTCATATATACATATATATATATATCATATATATATATATATATATATATATATATATATATATATATATATATATATATTGAGACCAAGTGCAAAAGTGTATCTGGGTCTGGGCACCATGAATACTTGTGGGGGAGGTGGCCAAAGATCTGGGTCTGGACACCATTAATAGGTACTTGTTAACCCAAAGTGCCAAGTATCTGGTTACTACACTTACCATTTGTACTTGTTAGAGCAAGAGACTTTTATTCCTGGGTCTGGAACACCTTTTATATTTGGGGCACAGATTAATCAAGTACTTGGTTATTGATTACCTCACTACAGCCAGACACCTGACCCTTCATCACAAATACTAAACGACTGAATGCTCTAAAGGTAACATTGATCCCTTATAGAACTTAACAGTCAAGAAAACAATCAGTCTAAGTTCATTAAATAGATGTGAGGTAATCTTAATAAAAGGGCATCACTCCTTCAATAATTTTAATCTAAGTATTTCTCTGGTTCTGATTCATTTGAGGGAAACAGTACCATTACGAAAATAGTCAGATTATTGTCACCTACACTGAAGTAAAAATCAGAAATGAGTCTGGAAATTTTTTCCCATTCCAGTCATCTTTAGGAAGAGCTGGAGATTCCTCATATGAAGACTCCCAGAGGACGCAAACTGTTCTATAGAGGCTAGGTTACCCAGCAGGCTCATCCACTCCTTTGCTAAGCAATCTTGAAAGGCTAGCAAATGGTCCACCTACTGAAGGCACGACTCCACTCTTTGTGGGGATGGAAATGCCTGAAAAGCAACTGAGTGTATCCTCATCCACAAATAGACCAAATATTGACAGGAGACTAACTGTAATTTCAAGTTTATCAGAAGTCCCAACTCCTACCAATGATGGAATTTTCTGCAAGTCCTCTGTGTACTTCTCTGAATGTGACCAAAGAAGCCAATCATACAGGTAAAGAGAGACTTTTATCCGTAATAGTAGTTGCAGCCATTCACAATGGGGCTAAGATGCAAGTGAACACTTGTGGGGCAGTTGAAAGCCCAAAGTACAGAGCTCGGAATTGGTACTCACTCTGAAGACAAAACGAAGAAACTTCTTTGAGTTTTGGTGAATTGGGATATGGAAATATGCATCATCAATATCGATGGACACCATCCAATCCCCTTGACGAATGGATAACAAAACCATCTGACTCGTTTCCATTTTGAATGTTGTCTTTGGGGACTTACTAATAGTCAGTTGTAAAACTCCGGGAGTTAGTGAACTACTGCTAACTCTATGGCCTTCTGCAAGAGTGGCGAAAGTTCTCTTGACGGGGCAATAAATGTTTGAATTTTCTGAGTAGGCTAAAGCTATCGGAGAGCTGAATAAGGGTGGAACACTCTTGAAAGGTTTCTGCTCCTCTTGCTTCCCAGTTCATCCAAACTGGTGGACTTGCTCATGCTGGTATATGGAGGACTGCCCATTCACTTCCTAGCAGGGATTTTGGAGGAGGATTCCTAATGGTTCGAGGATTGAAACGTACTCTTCCCCCGATTTAGGGAATGACCTAGAGCTTCCCCTGCCACGAAAGAGCTGAGCGCATATGGAAGGAGAAGGGTGTGAGCTAGGAGTGGTAACACGAGAGCGCTTGGCTGAATGAGAGAGAGAGAGAGAGAGAGAGAGAGAGAGAGAGAGAGAGAGAGAGAGAGAGAGAGAGAGAGAGAGAGAGAGAGAGAGAGAGAGAGAGAAGATACTTGAATCACTATATTGTCAGGAAAAAGGTGTTTACTATCCAGAGGAGAGTAAAGAAGGGTGGGCCCCAGAGTTCTCTCTTCTTCAGAATGCTCATCATAAAGAGAGAAGCCAATTCCATGGAACCATCTCTGATACCTTTATCTGGGTAGGAAGTTACATGTTAAAGGTCCGTAAAAAATCTTCATCCAGCGCCGGACATTCCTTGATTTGCAGCCCAAAGTTCCAAGAGTACAATCAAGGAAGCCCACCACTACAAACACACAGAAGATAATCTTAATAAGATGGTCTAATTCTGATGCCAAAAACATTATTTGTCTGTCGAAAGATGTGACAATGGGAAATTAAATTCAACCTTTCCTGTTCCCTCTTTTCAGAAAGCCAAAGGTTAACTTCCTTCATCGCCTTATGAGAGGAAAAGGAAAGAAGTAGATAAGCAACTTAGACGAATCCAACTTGATTATCTCTCATATATGAAGACACTGGCGAAGTTGGAGCTACTGGCAAGAAAGAGTCAGAGAAATTCGCTAGAAAATACCGAAGAGGGGACTTGTATTTTGTAGGAGTCTTCTTATCTCCTTCCGCCAAAGAAACAGGGAACATGGCTGTTTGCAGCTGGATAGAAGCAGTGTGCATCATAAAGTCTTGGTGAGGAAAAATCTGAAGAATTCGCTACAAAGTAGTAAAGTAACGATTTGTAGGACGTCAGAGATGACTCCTTATCCTCATCTTCTTCTTAGGACGATGAAAACAGCGACAATTTTGTTTAAGGTTGAACAGGAGGTACCCAAGACTTCATAAAACACCAAAATACTGTCCAACTTCTTTTGAATGGGTATAGTCAAAGGACCAGAGAGAGCCATAACTTGTGACAGTCGGTAAGACAGAAGATGTAATTGTTGTCGATTGTTGTAGAAAAACTTCCTACCAATGCAGCTGCGATGCTTGGGTGCTCCGACACTTGTGGAAGCTCGGGTGCTGATGGACGCTCAGGTGCCAATGGATGCTCGGGCACCAATGGATGCTCGGGCGTCAATGGACGCTCGGGTGCCAGTGGACGCTTGGGCACTAATGGATGCTCAGGCGCGAATGGACACTTGGGCACCAATGGATGCTCGGGTGCTAATGGATGCTCAGGCGCCAATGGATGCTTGGACGCCAATGGATGCTTGGACGCTAATGGATGCTCAGGAGCCAGAGAGGGTTCGGGCGCCAGTGGGCGCTCTTGCGCAATGGTAGCTCTTGAACCAGTGAACGCTCTTGAAAAAGAGGTAAAACACGTGCCACTAGGCACTCCTGTACCAATGAGCGCTCAGCCGCTTGTGGAAGCTGAGGTGCCAATGGGTGCTCTTCTCCCTGTTCCCTTGAATTACTGAAGATACCGAAGGCAGGACCAAGTCCCTTTCTGCTCGAGAAGGACGCACAGGCGCCAACAGACATACAGGTAATACAGAAGAACCATCTGGATAGGGAGCACAGGAGGATAAAGGTCTAGCGCCAACAGACACTCAGAACTTGTCCTGCATGTAGCCTCATTTAATGGACGCCCAGAGGACGACTTCCTCAAATCTTAGAGGGTATCCTTTCACTACACTTACCCTCTAAGGCTTCGTCCTAATGTGAAAAGCATTCTGGAATGTCCCAGAAGCTGCAAGAAGGACGTTGGTCCTCTTGTAACACAATGACCTTCTTAGGAGGGACAGGTGAAGGCGACACATTAAGAGTCCTCCTTTACAGTGTACGAAACTCACTAATAAAGCGTCACTAGCGCCTGGGTGACGACTCCTCAGAGCTCAATCCACTCCAGGATGTACTTCTTCAGTAAAAAAAACAAAAAAAACAAGGAAACAACCCTGAAGCTTTCAGCTAAAGCTGTTCCAATTTCGGTTCGTATACCGAAATCCGGTAAGTAACTGGCGAAAAATGCATAACTGCTGCCGACACCAAATGATTACACCAAGTTTCGCTGAAATGGAATGAGCTAATTTGCTGTCGTTCCTAACCTCCTCGCTTGGGGGCGAGAATGGTGTGACATACACACTTATCAGTGTCGCTACCACGAAATCTGAATCTATACTGCTGCGAATAACAGAAACTACAGCTATGTAATCACTGGGTAAGTAGCATAATTAAAATATATGGCTGCAACATTCAAATAGTGTTTTATGGGCCTTTTATCTTCATATACTGTTGGATTACAGTAAAAGACATATAGAATCTATATATATATAGATATATACATTATATATATATATATCTATATATATATATATATATATAATATATATATATATATATATATAATATATATAAGTCATATCACATTTCCGTGATTCATATACATATATCGAGCTACAATGTCCTTTAATATCTAATTCGCTCTACCTCGGAATTAATATATTTTCATATATGCTTAACCGAAGGGGAATTTTTTCTCGATAATAGATTTGCCTGGACCAGGGCGCGGACCTATGGATCCTTTCAACCCAGGAACGTCAGTGAAGCTTTACCTACTACACCACCGCGAGAGGCCCAAAGTTCATGTTGCCTCATCACCTCATATACCTTTCGCGCGCAGGTAATTAGTGGTTTGGAGACAACATCAACCCACCTCGACTCCGGTAGTGTGTGTAGTGCTTTTGACAGCACGTAGCCAATCATTAATAAGTCACTAATCACATTTCCATGATTCATATACATATACGAGCTACAATGTCCTTTAATATCTAATCGCTCTACCTCGGAATTAATATATTTTCATATATGCTAACCGAAGTGAATTTTTTCTCGATAAGAGATTTGCCCTGGACCAGGGCGCGAACCTATGGATCCTTTCAAACCAGGAAAGGCGGTGAAGCTTTACCTACTACACCACCGCGGGAGGCTAAAAGTTCATGTCGCCTCTCACCCTCATATACCTTTCGCGCGCAGGTAATTAGTGGTTTGGAGACAACATCAACCCACCTCGACTCCGGTAGTGTGTGTAGTGCTTTTGGCAGCACGTAGCCAATCTATAAAGTCATATCACATTTCCGTGATTCATACATATATCGAGCTACAATGTCCTTTAATATCTAATTCGCTCTACCTCGGAATTAATATATTTTCATATATGCTTAACCGAAGGGGAATTTTTTCTCGATAATAGATTTGCCTGGACCAGGGCGCGAACCTATGGATCCTTTCACACCCAGGAACGTCAGTGAAGCTTTACCTACTACACCACCGCGAGAGGCTAAAAGTTCATGTCGCCTCTCACCCTCATATACCTTTCGTGCGCAGGTAATTAGTGGTTTGGAGACAACATCAACCCACCTCGACTCCGGTAGTGTGTGTAGTGCTTTTGACAGCACTGTAGAGCCAATCTATAAGTCCATATCACATTTCCGTGATTCATATACATATATCGAGCTACAATGTCCTTAATATTCTAATTCGCTCTACCTCGGAATTAATATATTTTCATATATGCTTAACCGAAGGGGAATTTTTTTTCTCGATAATAGATTTGCCTGGACCAGGGCGCGAACCTATGGATCCTTTCAAACCCAGGAACGTCAGTGAAGCTTTACCTACTACACCACCGCGAGAGGCTAAAAGTTCATGTCGCCTCTCACCCCATATACCTTTCGCGCGCAGGTAATTAGTGGTTTGGAGACAACATCAACCCACCTCGACTCGGTAGTGTGTGTAGTGCTTTTGACAGCACGTAGCCAATCTATAAGTCATATCACATTTCCGTGATTCATATACATATATCGAGCTACAATGTCCTTTAATATCTAATTCGCTCTACCTCGGAATTAATATATTTTCATATATGCTTAACCGAAGGGGAATTTTTTCTCGATAATAGATTTGTCTGGACCATAGGTTCGCGCCCTGGTCCAGGCAAATCTATTATCGAGGAAAAAATTCCCCTTCGGTTAAGCATATATGAAAATATATTAATTCCGAGGTAGAGCGAATTAGATATTAAAGGACATTGTAGCTCGATATATGTATATGAATCACGGAAATGTGATATGACTTATAGATTGGCTACGTGCTGTCAAAAGCACTACACACACTACCGGAGTCGAGGTGGGTTGATGTTGTCTCCAAACCACTAATTACCTGCGCGCGCGAAAGGTATATGAGGGTGAGAGGCGACATGAACTTTTAGCCTCGCGGTGGTGTAGTAGGTAAAGCTTCACTGACGTTCCTGGGTTTGAAAGGATCCATAGGTTCGCGCCCTGGTCCAGGCAAATCTATTATCGAGAAAAAAAATTCCCCTTCGGTTAAGCATATATGAAAATATATTAATTCCGAGGTAGAGCGAATTAGATATTAAAGGACATTGTAGCTCGATATATGTATATGAATCACGGAAATGTGATATGACTTATAGATTGGCTACGTGCTGTCAAAAGCACTACACACACTACCGGAGTCGAGGTGGGTTGATGTTGTCTCCAAACCACTAATTACCTGCGCGCGAAAGTATATGAGGGTGAGAGGCGACATGAACTTTTAGCCTCTCGCGGTGGTGTAGTAGGTAAAGCTTCACTGACGTTTCCTGGGTTTGAAAGGATCCATAGGTTCGCGCCTGGTCCAGGCAAATCTATTATCGAGAAAAAATTCCCCTTCGGTTAAGCATATATGAAAATATATTAATTCCGAGGTAGAGCGAATTAGATATTAAAGGACATTGTAGCTCGATATATGTATATGAATCACGGAAATGTGATATGACTTATAGATTGGCTACGTGCTGTCAAAAGCTACACACACTACCGGAGTCGAGGTGGGTTGATGTTGTCTCCAAACACTAATTACTGCGCGCGAAAGGTATATGAGGGTGAGAGGCGACATGAACTTTTAGCCTCTTGCGGTGGTGTAGTAGGTAAAGCTTCACTGACGTTCCTGGGTTTGAAAGGATCCATAGGTTCGCGCCCTGGTCCAGGCAAATCTATTATCGAGAAAAAAAAATTCCCCTTCGGTTAAGCATATATGAAAATATATTAATTCCGAGGTAGAGCGAATTAGATATTAAAGGACATTGTAGCTTGATATATGTATATGAATCACGGAAATGTGATATGACTTATAGATTGGCTACGTGCTGTCAAAAGCTACTACACACAACCGGAGTCGAGGTGGGTTGATGTTGTGCTCCAAACCACTAATTACCTGCGCGCGAAAGGTATATGAGGGTGAGAGGCGACATGAACTTTTAGCCTCTCGCGGTGGTGTGTAGTAGGTAAAGCTTCATTGACGTCCTGGGTTTGAAAGGATCCATAGGTTCGCGCCCTGGTCCAGGCAAATCTATTATCGAGAAAAAAATTCCCCTTCGGTTAAAGCATATATGAAAATATATTAATTCCGAGGTAGAGCGAATTAGATATTAAAGGACATTGTAGCTCGATATATGTATATGAATCACGGAAATGTGATATGACTTATAGATTGGCTACGTGCTGTCAAAAGCACTACACACACTACCGGAGTCGAGGTGGGTTGATGTTGTCTCCAAACCACTAATTACCTGCGCGCAAAAGGTATATGAGGGTGAGAGGCGACATGAACTTTTAGCCTCTCGCGGTGGTGTAGTAGGTAAAGCTTCACTGACGTTCCTGGGTTTGAAAGGATCCATAGGTTCGCGCCCTGGTCCAGGCAAATCTATTATTGAGAAAAAATTCCCCTTCGGTTAAGCATATATGAAAATATATTAATTCCGAGGTAGAGCGAATTAGATATTAAAGGACATTGTAGCTCGATATATATATATATATATATATATATATATTATATATATATATATATTATATATATATATATATATATATATAAATGTAGATATATATATATATTATATATACAATATTATATATATATATATATATATATATATATATATTATATATATATATATAGTATATATATATATATATATATATATATATATATATATATATATATATTATATATATATATATATATATATATATATATATATTATATATATTATATATATATTGGTACGTTTACGAACACCTCGCCTTCCCAGCAGTTTTTAATTAATTGTAGTTATAAAAGAAGCAGCCATGCCTTCTCCTAACGCAACTGATGTTGGGAGAGAGCATGTCGTAGGAAGGCTAGGGAGGAATTTCCGGTCTGACGGAAGCTTATGGTAAGATAGGCAAGTCACAAGAGTAGCTAGGCCTCGAGATGGATTTTAGGGACCTCTACAATAAGACCTCTTTTCCTTCCCAATTTGCTGGCTGTGTTTACGCTTTCAGGCAGTGCCCGAGGCGGTATATGGAAGCCCTGTGATTCCGAGAGAACCAGTATCTCTCTCAGTTCAACTGCAGTCGTGACCTAGGACGGATGTCCAGCCAGCCAGCCTCCCACACTTAAGCCTAACGGCGTACTGGGGTGCCCGAGCCCCAGACCTGAGACAAAGCCAGGCTGCATTTCTACAAAGATCCACTGAACATGGCATCCAGATTCCCTGAGTCACGTGTCAAGTCTGTCTGCCCGCAAGTGTTGCATTACCGCAAGATTTCGAAACCAGCTTTATCCCGTGAATTTCATTTTGCGCCAGCTATCATTCACTTGAGAGATATTATTAGTCCCTGTGGGGACCAGTTGCATTTACTTAACCTTGGCTGTTAAGCAGCCTCTTGTAAATAACTAGCTGTAAAGTAATTAGCTGAGTTTCTGGCAACCTTTCCTCTAGAATAAATGTTCACTTTAAATCCTTTCTTACGGTAAGTTCAAGCAATTCACTATTTTTCCCTCAATTATTCATGTTTACGTATTGGAGTCCTTTCAAGGCCGGGCTCATACGTAACAATGGCGACCTTGCCAGGATCGAATCTGGGCTTGCTTAAAAAAAACTTGTAAATCGCGTTATCCCTTGTAAAACGTAAGATGTAAATGTTTTTACAAAAGAGCAACAAAGCACACTTGCAGCGGAAGACACTGACTCACGGTAAGGTATACCATTCATATAATATGATTATTTTATAACAAATGTTAGCTTAAGGTACGTTTAAGTATTTTTATTACGAAGTGTTTTAAATAAGTGTTAAGTGAGAAATATTATTATATTGTAACGGCCGGAGCGCCAAGTGAATCTGTTATTTTGCATTGTTCTCGTCTGACGAGACACTAACACGTGTGTAGATAGATGCCAGAAAGTACCAGATCAAACTAGGAAGTGCTTTGCCAGGGTTTATTGTTGTGTTAGAAAGCCTAGCTAGTTAGGAGTGTTCTACTAATAGTTACGGCAAAAGAAGTGTACAATTCTTTTGTCTGTGATATGTTAGGGGAATTCATTTTAACGTAGGTTTCATTCCAAGTGTTGGTAACCGCTCTCTCAGGCCAGCTTTGTAAGCTTCGCGCGTGCGCTTTCCCAGCCAACGTTCCGTCTCACAAAGCGGCAGCCATGTTTTTTATCCCTTTAAGCATTATCTAAACGATTTAAGCAAAGTAACGTAAGTCTTGAAAGTTTAACGTAAATAATATTAATCTCGGTACTAGTATCTATCGTTCTGCCAGAGAAATTAATGTAATTCGCCTTGAATAAGAAATTAGAATTTCGTGTTGTAAATCGCCTCCGCGTTTACAGAGATTCAGCTGTTTGAACGACACGCTGCCCAACCCGCTCACACGTTTCACCTAGCATCGCTCACTCGCTCGCTGAGCGAAAGTTTCATTTCACTTCGGACTTAACGTAACCTCTTTTACAAATGTTTGCTAACATCGTTTAAAATCCTTACCGTCATTTCACTTGTCACAGGGACCTAGTATCCTTACGAAAGTTAACGTAAATCTTCAAAGAGCAAATCACAAGAATTGTTAACGTAAAACGCGTCATTGTTGTAAATTCATATTGAAATGCAAATCATTTCATATAAGCGCAAGCCACTACCATTAACGTAAACATCGTTCACCGCGAGCGCGTTATCATTTTCATAAAACGTATTCAAAAGCAATTCTTTCAGTAAACGTTAACGTAAGTAAATCATTTAACGCAAGTTGCGTCATATTAAAACTAAAAGTATTAGTTCAATTAAATACAAGGGAGTTCATTCATATCATCATTTTCACCCTCTCCGAGAGAGAGAGAGAGAGAGAGAGAGAGAGAGAGAGAGAGAGAGAGAGAGAGAGAGAGAGAGAGAGAGAGAGAGAGAGAGAACCCATTATTCACGAAGCCAAGAGTACTACATCGTACCATTACGCATGCAGAATTACCATTGTTTTAGTCTCTTGTGTCTTTTATTTACACTGAGCGTGATATGTACGCGCCTGTGTCCATTGCAGTTTTGCAAGCATTTATTTAATTTACCGAGTACTTCAGCAAAGGACTGAGCATTTTCAAATTACCATTACCTGTCGTTGCCCGAGTGGTCTTTTCCATTTTTATCACAAAAGACTTGCGTATACCGCAAGCACAAACCGCACAGTGTGCCACCGCAACCTTCATTACTTCCAGACAAGGAAGCCTACCAGTCTAGGACTGGCCACCACCAGTGCACCACAGGTCGTATCGTTTTACAGTGCCACTAATCCTTGACACTGTCCATCGACTGGCTGCTGAAGTACTCCCACCTTTTACTTTCTCTCCTCCACCATTACACTCTGCCACGAACAGAGTGCCATTTCATTTCAGTATTCTTGAGTATACTGCATGTAGTGTCGTCCGACGGGACACACCAGCACGATACCAGTGCTCCAAACAAGGAACGCCTCCTCATAAGTGCCGTGCACCTGTACAGGCCGTACAGGTAGCCCTTTACCTGCGTGTCCGTCCTACGGAACGCCCTATTCATTAGTGTGTCCATGTACGAGGATCAGAGATCCTTCGGACCACTCCACAAGGGAACGCCTCCCGAAAAGTGCCGCAATACCAGCCCTAAGTGCTGTCAAACCTGCGTGTCCGTCCTTACGGAACGCCCAATCCATTAGTGAATCCGCTATCCCGGATCACCCAATCAAGGGAACGCCTCCCGAAGTGCCGCAATACCAGCACTGCCCAAGGAATGCCTCCATAAGTGCCATTGCACCTGTATTGGACCTACAGGTTGCCCATTCCAGCGTCTCCCAAGTGAGGAACGCCCTTAAGTGTGACGTACGCCGCACACTCCATGTGATTGTTCCGCCTCATCAGAAGGTGCCAATCCCAAAGTGCCACAGAGCACCCAGTCTTTTAAGACCTTCCATTACTTATTGCAGAACCCATTTCCAAGTGAGTGCCCCTTTACCCAGTAGGCACTCCTATTCCATTCAGTACCCTTCCTGGCCATTATTTTCATTTTCATCAGAGCCTCTACTGCAGCCTAAGGGAAATGTCTTCCCCTGCTTCCCGCAACTTCTTTGCCATAGAGCTAGAGAAGCTCGGAGCCCTCATAACTCTGGGCAAGGAGGCCGGTTACACTGGACCAGCACTTGACCAGTGGATAAAGGCGCAGCAGGATGCCGCGCGGCTGCAAGAAAAGGAAGAAAGAGACGCAGAAAGGAAGGCACGTGAAGAAGAGAGAAAGCATGAGCTAGCTCTCAGAGATGACGCAATCTCTCGGCAAGTATCTAAGCCCCAGACCATGAGCTGGACTCCCGGTAAGAGGTGGTTGCGGAGGTTCTGCACCACTTGTTGTGTGCGTGGGCATGCTGTGGATTCAGACCGGTGCCCAAGTCAATCCCTACCTTGGGATGAGAGCTTCCAGGGTGAACTTCTCCAAGGCTACCATGTAGCCCTGCCTGATGAACAGTCTCCTGCGGCCTATCAGTGGGTACAAGTCATGGCCGACACCGAAGCCCAGGTCTCCCTCATTGCAAGAAAGGCATTGCCTAGGGGTGCCAAAATCCAGACGGACGAAGATATTCAGTTTGAATGGATTGACGGTAACCTCTATTCTGTTCCTTCGGTCCTTCTGAATGTAGAAATGCCCTTTCTGGACCAGGAGACCAGGGAAACCACCTTGTGCCACCTGGGCGTAATTGACCAATTTCATGATGTTTATCAGGTAATATTGGGCCGAGATCTACTTAAGCCGTATCTCCCCTGGACGCAGCTCCCACTACCAGATGCACCGGATCCCTGCAGCATGCCTCATTATCAAACCTCAATTTCAGGTTCAGAGGCTAGTGCCTCCGATGTCCCCGACATCCTTTCTATTTGCGAACCTGGCCCTGACCCAGTGTCAGAGCCCGAAGTTTCTTCCGCACCACCTCAGCCTCTTACCATTTTACCGCCTACCTCCTCCACTTTGGAAGAGGTACGCCCACCAGTTAACCCCGGACTTGTTTCCGAGGGTGATCCAACAGAGGACTCTTCACCTGTGCCAGAGCACACTGCCAGCCTTGGTGACTCCACAGATTCGCAACCTGTGGGGCCATCTCGGCCTTACCATCCAGTGCCACGGAAGAGGTTCTGGAACAAGTTCTGCCGTGACTGTGGCCGCAAGGGTCACATGTCTGCCAACTATGGAGGGTGCGCAAATTTTAATATTCCTGCCATCGCAATGGCCGTTACCAATCCTTCTTTGCTAGGACCCCCGGCTAAGGGCCCTATAACTGTCGCACCCCTCCAAAGCCATTATCCGCCAAGCCACGTCAGAGCCTACGACGACTCTGGCGCTCAAATCTCCCTGATACGGGAAGACCGAATTCCCCGAGGGGCTACCGTCAATAGACGGCAACTAATCACTATTGAAGGCATCAATCATATTAAACTTGATCCTTCCAACCGTCCAATTGAGGGTCACCAGACCTCACTTCTCCAAGGTTTGTACCCTTGCAGTTGCAAGCTACATTCCAGGAGGTTATGACCTCCTCCTAGGGCAAGACATGAAGTCTCCCTCACCGTTCAAAAAGCCTAGGGGTCCTAACCCCACGACAAATAACTCCAAAGCAAGGAGTCATCCAAGACCTACTTCCTCCCGGAAGTACGTCCACCAACAGTCTCCCCCATTACCAAGGAGGGAGATTGATCCTTCACAGTTCCGTTGCAAAACCTGTAACGTAATAGGGCACTCCACTAATTGGCCTAGGTGCCCTAGCAAACTACCAGCAGCGGACACTGTCCAAGTTCCACAAGGCTTAGCCTTCCAAAAGAGACAGGACCCTCTGTCTCCCATTTCCAAGGGCACGCTGAGAGGTATTGCACCTCCGGTACCCGTCACAGGTCCAGTCGACCTCAACTCTCTGCCAGTGCCACTTGGCAGCACTGGGCAGTGCCAAGCTCCGTCCAGCCTGGACGTAGAGCCACCACCGATTTTGACCTCTGCGCCTGGCCCTGAGCTAGCACCAGCGCCTAACCTTATCAAGGATCTTCCTACCGGAGATCCTCCAACAGGCATGGAGCTTACCGCAGCCCATGGCCAATCTCCAGCCCATCATTCTTCTTCACCCTCACCTCTGTCGCCCGAGGATGAACCTCCGGCAGACCTTACCTTCATACCTCCTCTGGAAAACCAGGAACTGCCCGACCAGGAGTCAGCCTGGAGTCTTACCCTTACGACGGCTGTCGCAGCAGCCGAAGTTAGGGCCTCCCCTGCAGTAGGTTCCACCTCTACGACGGTTGCTGCAGATACCGAAGTAGGGTGTTCTCCTGCAATCCCTCAGGCTACCACTGCCTCTGCTCCTGACGGCGTTTCTGGCCTTACCCCAGAGCCGGTGCCTCCGTCTACTCCTAGGACTGGTATAGCCAGGCCCTGGAGGAATAAGAAGAAGGGACGTAACAAATCATTAACCCTTAAACGCCGACTGGACGTATTTTACGTCAACATTTTTTGTCTCTCGGGTGCCGACTGGACGTATTTTAAGTCGACATACAAAAGTTTTTGAAAAAAATCGCGGAAAAATACTTTTAGGCCTACCAGCCGAAAACTCTTGAATCACGCGCCTTGGGGGATGCTGGGAGTTCACGATCAAGGTGTTGTTTTGTTTACAATCGTTACGCAGGCGCGCAAGCGCGAATTTCTTTCTTGCCGCACTAAAAAGTATCTGTGACACATCTCGGAAACTATTTCGTCACTTTGACATAATTTTTTTACCATTTTAAATTAGCCGTTACATGGAGTATTATATATGAAAATGTGCGCATTTTTATGTAGAATACAACAAAAAATACTCATGATTGTAGCTTTTATCAGTTTTGAGATATTTTCATATAATAACGATAAGTGCCAAAATTTCAACTTCGTCAACTTTGACTCTACGAAATGGGTCGAAAAACGCAATTGTAAGCTAAAACTCTTATATTTTAGTAATATTCAATCATTTACCTTAATTTTGCAACTAATTGGAAGTCTCTAGCACAATATTTCGATTTATGGTGAATTTATGAAAAACTTTTTCCTTACGTCCGCGCGGTAACTCTACCGAAAAAAATCATACATGCGATTGTGGTAATGTTTGCACCATTTTTAAATTAGCCGTTACATAAATGTTTTATATATGAAAATGTGCGCATTTCATGCACAATACAACTAAAAACAACCATGGTTGTAGCTTTTATCAATTTTGAAATATTTTCATATAAAAAAATGATAAGTGACAAATTTTCAACCTTTGGTCAACTTTGACTCTACCGAAATGGTCGAAAAAACGCAATTGTAAGCTAAAACGCTTATATTCTAGTAATATTCAAGCATTTACCTTCATTCTGCAACAAATTGGAAGTCTCTAGCACAATATTTCGAATTATGGTGAATTTATGAAAAAAATAACATTTTCTTACGTCCGCGCGGTAACTAACCCTTCTTCCGAAAAAATCATACGTGCGATTGTGGTAATGTTTGCCCCATTTTAAATTAGCCGTTACATAAAGTTTTATATATGAAAATGTGCGCAATTTCATGTATAATACAACAATAAATAGTTGAAGGTTGTAGCTTTTCTCATTTTTGAAATATTTGCATATAAAATCACGATAAATAGAAAAAAAACACATTCGGTCAAATTGACTCTACCGAAATGGTCGAAAACGCAATTGTAAGATAAAACTCTTACAGTCTAGTAATATTCAGTCATTTATCTTCATCGTGAAACAAATTCGAAGTCTCTAGCACAATATTTAAATTTATGGTGAATTTAAAAAAAAAAACTTTCCTTCCTCCGCGCTGCGGTTATTCTCCGCCACAAATCTCCGAAATGCGTAAGTCCCATTCTCGGAATATTTGCTCCGGTTCATATTAGGCATTTCATAGTTTTATATATGAAAATGTGCACAATTACATGTAGAATAAAACGAAAAATATTTGAAAGTTGTAGCTTTTCTTATTTCCGAAATAATTGCATATAAAAAAAATATATATAAAAAAAATTCGACATTCGGTCAACTTTAACTCGTCAGATATGGTCGAAAACTGCATTTGTAAGCTAATACTCTTACAGTATATTAATATTCAATCATCTGTCTTCATTTTGAAAGAAATTGGAAGTCTCTAGGACAACTATTAGATTTATGGTGAATTTTTGAAAAAATATTTGTTTACGTACGCACGTTACGAATTCATGCATTATTTGTGATAATATTTTCTCTGTGTTGCTTTATCGTTTTAAAATGTGTTATATACCAAATTGATCGCAATTTAGTGTACATTACAAAAAAAAAAAAGTAACTTGTTACCTTTAACCGTTTTGCGCACAGCGCGATTGAATACGATTATATATGAAATTTCGTTTTTACGCTATCATATATCGCATTATTTATATATGATAGATATTTTTTTCATTTCTGATGGTTGCATACTAAACTACAGGCAATGACAAAAATAGGAGCCAAAAATGAACTCTTAATCTTGAAAACTAAGCGCGCTGTGATTTTTTGAAAAAAATATTTTTTTCGCTTCCGCACTCACTCTGAAACACCTCCGGCACACGGGAGACATATTTTTTTTTACTGCTTCGGCGTTTAAGGGTTAATTGAAGTGACATTATGCAAAGCATAAGTCTGCATGAGCATTGGCAAGCTCTCGCTCCATTTTTTGCACAGAAAATCTCTAGATTATGCTATGATTGTTGTCTCGCCTGTGGACGGAACTTATTTCCCTATCGAAATAATTTTTAGCCGTTCTGATGAACACTGCCATTTTCTATCTTAATACAATCCTGTTCCTTATATGATGCTCATAGTAGAGACCCATTTTTTCATTATGATTCCCAAGGGGAACATTGCATTCTGATCCATAACAAGCTAATTCTGCTACTGTGTATTTGACTGATAATACTGCCTTATTAAATGATTACAGTATTATGCACTGATGGATGAAGTCGCCTTGCAGCTTGATTTTGAGTGTTGCCTATTTCCAGTTGCTGATGTGCTAGCCTATTGCACAATTTGATCATTGCATATTTCAATTGCTATGTACCTTATTGCATGATTTTAAACACTGCCTGCTTTTTTTGATGAGCTGCCTTATTTCCTGATTTATGCAGGTTAGGTGTATATGTTCTGTTTTAGCAAACTGAGTGATCACTACGATGATGTGTATGTTGTTACCGTAAGCTATATTTGAGTCGTAGTGCTGCGAACGAGCCTAGGCCGCAACCGGGAAGACCCACTCATCTTGCCTCACCTGTTTAAACCTTCTCTTGCGCTTCAGTCCCGGCCCCCTCCCCACCTCCTGGTTGCGGAGGTTGTCATGAAAAAATGTGTGCACCATTTTCTCTAAACTTAAATCTGCCGCGTCCCAAATACAAAAACATGAAGGAGAAAGCTGGTGGCAGGGGCGATGATCCTTCCTCTCATGTGTGATGGATTTGTGTGTTTTTGAGTCTGCTATTTGACAGAGTTGTGGGAATTTCTTCCATATTTTGTTTTATCATATAATTTGTATTGAAATTGCCACATTAACAAATGACTGAGTGGAACTTGATTTCGAAAAATGTCAACCTGGTTCCCCAGGTAGTGTTCCTGGCTGAGAGGGGCGCCCTTCCCCTTCAAGAACCATCGAGGTAAGACCGTTCTGTTGCTCTCTCATGTTGCCGGTTGGATCATTACGCACCATACATTGTGATATTGTGATTCTCATGTTAGTGGTCAAAATTCATTAGATTGCGTTTGCTGAAGGTGTGGATTAGTCATTATTTACATACATACTGTTCCCCCTACTCGTGTTGTTCTTTCCAGTGATTTTGATGTAATTTGTGGTTCGTTGAGGTAGCTGGACCACAGACCCCTTTAGGACCACATGGTCTTCGAGCCTTTAAGAGTACAGGCAGTCCCCGGGTTATGACGGGGGTTCCGTTCTTGAGACGTGTTGTAACCCGAAAACCGTTGTAAGCCGGAACAGGGTAAAAAAATCTTAAGAAAACAGTACTTTTAATGCTTTGGGTGCATTAAAAACTATGTAAACTGCTTTCTTATTGCATTTTGCATCAAAAAAACCTTCAAATATTGATTATTTTGCATTTTTGGTGTCATATTTCTTCTGCCAGATGAGCGTTGTAACCCTGGAAATAATTTCTGATGAATATAATTGAAAAGCGCCTTAACCTCGGAACGTCATAAGCCGAGCCCGTCATAACCCAGAGACTGCCTGTATAACTATATTTATTTTTGATTAATTTGTAAGAGTAGTCATGAGGTATTTATTTTTTAAATAAAATTATGTGAAATTTTTCCATCTTCATTTGTCCTGTGAGTGGGGACCGAAGTCTGGGATTTCCTTCACTCTTACATAATTTTTCAAATTTATAAACTAAAATCTTACTAATTCACTTTAGTATTTTCTTTAATGAATTGATGTTATTGCTGTATACATTAATATTAATATTTGAAAATAGTAAATCAATTATTTATCGTACAAAAAAACCATACATCTCTGTAGGAGAGAGAGAGAGAGAGAATTATTATTTTTACTATGTGATATCATTTAATGTTATTAAACTTACTAATACAGTATTAATCAGTGTTAATATTTGAAAATTAGTAAATCATTTTTGTACCATAAAAATGCATTTAGTCATGAAAATAACATCAAAATACACTAACGCAAATACGGGGGGAACACTGTGTGTGTGTGTATATATATACTATATATATATATATAACTGAATCACGAAAGTTTGGAACATGATAAATCCATAAATAAAAGTATAAGTCACGAAGGAAAGATAAACAATAGAGTTTCTGCAGAAACTCCGTTGTTTATCTTTCCTTCATGGCTTATACCTTTATATATATACACTATAGACGGGGTTCCGTTCTTGTGATGCGTCATAAGCCAAAAATCGTCGTAAGTCAGAACATCATCAAAACTCCTAAGAAAACCTTACTCTCAATGCTTTGGGTGCATTCAAAACTGCATTCTTATTGCATTTTTCATAAAAAACTTCAAATATTGATTATTTTGCATTTTTGGCGTCATATTTCTTCTGCCATATCAGAGTTGTAGGCGTCGTAACCCTGGAACATGCGTCGTAAACCTGGAAATAATTTCCGATGAATATAATTGAAAATCGCCTTAACCTCGGAGCATCGTAAGCCGAACCCGTCGTAACCCGGGGACTGCCTGTATATATCTGTATATACCTACTATATCTACATACACAGTGGACCCCCTGTATTCATGGACTCATACATTTGCGGATTTCTCTTGGGAACATTTCCCAGCATTATTCGCAGAAAATTCACCTATTCGCGGTATTTTTCTGAGAAATATCCACAAATTCCAGTTTTTTTAATCAATTTCATCATAAAATGCACTTTTTGTGATAAAACTATTAAAATAACCAGGTATAAAAACTTTTAGTAGGTTTTTCTTGAATTTTAACTAACAAAATAGGAGGTTTTAAGCATTTTTATAGGGGTTCTCACTATTCGCAGATTTTAACTATACACGGGGGGGGGGGGGGGGGGGGGGGGGGGGTGGGGGGGGGGGGGGGGGGGTCTGGAACGCATCCCCCGAGAATACAGGGGGACCACTGTATATCTATATTGATAGACAATCTACCTGGCAAGAGAAATCACTTATATAATTTCATTGGCTTGGTTATATGAAAGCAAATGGAAGAAATGTGAATTACGTGAACAGCTTCAAATGAATGCTTCAGGAATCATAAATTCAACAAACATTTAGTGATTTCTGTGAGCTGCATATAGCAATATAATGACAAAATGTGAGGCTCTACTGTTTTCCAGTAAATAAAAGACTGAAGTGCCTAGATTATTCAGAGCAACCAAGTGGGCTAATTTAAGTGATGGGTTTGTGGTGAAAGAAATGACTGAATATATCCATATCCTAAAATTAATTTGACACAAAATAAGAATTGAAAGATTATGAATCCACAAGCTCTAAACAGCCAAACAAATTACAGAAAAGATTAAAATAATTAACAAATTCACAGACTAAACCTGGCACTGGGGGAAAGATGAACAATGATCCAAAATTTGTTCTACTCATCTTCAACTGTGAATTAGTAAAAGGGGAGATAACTTCACTACTAAGCAATACCCAAATAATTTCTTTACAGCAAATGATTCAAGACTACTTCCCTATTTCCAAACACAATTAAATGTAAGCCAAATAAATTTCTCCGTAGTGTTCAGCCATTTTCCACTTACTGGCACCTCCTTTTCACTAGTACTTTCATTTTTCTTCATTGTGGCAGCTGATACCTGATTCTGTTCACCACCAAGACCACCTTTCATGGATTTCCGGGAAGCTGGAGTCGATTTCACCACACTTTCAAAGGATACAGCCTGTCAAGGGATAGAATGTTCCTTCGTTTCACATCCAACATGTACAATAGCCCACTTTGTTGGTCTTCACAAAACCTAGACGCAACATTCTTGAATCTGATGGAAAATATAATCTGCTAGAGGGTTGGCTGTCACCTTTTAGGCACCCCATTGGATTCTAGGTTCTTTTCTATTATCTAACTGACCTAACATTATTTATCTAGTATATTTGTTCACCTTTCGCTTTTCTGTTTGTTCTAAAATGGTAAGTTGGGAAGAATTGTTAATTCATTAATTATAGACACTATCTAATCAACAAAGATACTTCTCCAATTTGGGTTTTATATCAGTATGAAAAAGTATAACAAGTACTGTCTTCAGTTGATTTCAAGGGTAAATGCTGCTTTGATTTATGCCTACATGATTTCCTGTGTAGCAAAATTACTTGATTTTTTATTCCGGTCCTTAGTAAGCTCATGATTATTGAGCATTTGAATCACTGGGCATTTTCTTGTGAACACACTTACTTCTTCTCCTAACTTAATTTTTCACTCAAATGTGTACTATTGATACTGTTTATCTACTGTATATTCATATACTGTTTTATTCAACTCCGTGGCAATAAGCTGCTTGTGATGTGTGCTCACTAATCACTGGAATGCATAATACTTTTCCTTTATATGAAGCAAGTGCTTCTCTTTGCTTATGTGAATTTCTTGTGGTTGTACTTGACCTTGTTATTCATCATAATTTTTCATTCTTACTGAGAGTAGAAGAAATACTTTTTCATTCGCTTTACAGAATTACCCGTCTTTTATTTTACAAATATATAATGTATTCCACAAATACTGAAGTACATAACACAGTACTACAATCCACAGGACCTGGATTTGCTCAAAATCTCAAGTCAAGACGTTAAAATTGAATTTTTATAATAAAATGTTTTATTCATATTTACCAAGAAATTATTCAGCTGTAGGATTCTTATGTATGGCAGACCAAACTTCAAATTTTTGCTGTAAACAGGTATGACAATGTCACACCTCTCAATTGGATTTCAGCCGCAAACTCCACCTGTGGGAGGAGGAAGGGCTCGAATCAAATAATTGCTTGGTAAGTATGAATAAAACATTATTTTATTATAAAAACATAATTTTCAGTCAGGGCCTTACCAAGCAATCATTCAGTTGATTACATATTGAAGATGGAGAGTAATGGAAATAACACCTTCTGAAAATAATGTCAATTCTCAAAAGGGTTATAGTGTGATAACATAGAACCCATGCTTGCCATACCTTACGTTCAAGCGAGATGCTGCAGGCGAGTACTGCCCCTGATTGGTGCTCAGCTTATTTAGTAGAGAGAATGTGAGTCTTCTCTACAAAGTGGAATGATCCTTAATGTTGTGCGCCTAATGGCTGACTTAGCAAGGAAACAACAAAATTAACAATGCCCTTGCCCTGGGTGAGAACCAGACACAACAATGAAAACAATGAGACAGTTACCTACACCAAATAAAAACCAATACCATCTGTTCCAAACTGACTGGAGGGTACTCCAGGTACCAAGTACCTCCAGACTTCCCAACAAACCAACAACCTTGATACAAGTTGAAAATTATGGAGGGACAGAAAACCTCCATGTTGCTTCTCCTAATACGGATAAAGGCCAGAGAGTCCTACAGTTTTCAAACATGGTCTCAACTTCTTTCAAATAATGCGTTGCAAACACCAACTTTGATCTTCAAAACGTTGACTATATGATCGCCAATAACAATAAGTTATTGTGAAATGCCAGGGAGGTAGCGACAGCTCTCACTTCGTGTGCCTTAACCTTCAACAGTGGGAATGACTCATCATTAACTTGGGCATGTGTCTTGATGATGAGAGATCTTAAGGACAGAGTGTTCTTGGGAAGAGGACGAGAAGGATCCTTCACCAACCACCATAAGCGTGAACAAGGACCTCTCACTTTCTCTGTTCTTTGAAGATAATCTTTCAGTGCTCTAACTAGGCAGAGAAGTCTTTCATCCTCTTCTGGCCCTAGAATATCCATGATAATTCTTAATGATGAAAAAGTGAGGCTAAGGATCTGAAGGATTCTCGTTCTTCACCAAAAAGTGAAGGGCTAAGGAACAAACTGCATTTCCTTGAATGAAACCTACTCTCTTGTCCACAGCATGAGTTTCGCTGACACATTTCGCTTAAGCTAAGACAATAAAAAAGTTTTCATAGTCAAATTCTTCAGGAAAGATGACCGAAGAAGCTCAAAAGGAGGTCCAGAAAGATACTTCAGGACTACATCGAGATTCCATGTTATACAGTCCTTCCTTAGGCACTTTCGATGTTTCAAAGAACTGAATAAGATCTGTCAGATCACTATTCAACGACAGATCAAGTGACCTAAGTTTAAACACTGAATTGAGCTTAGCTTGATATCCCTTAACCGTAGAAGGTGATAACTTTCTTGTAGAACTCACAAAGAGAAGGAAGTCAGCAATCGGCAATCTGACTCACAGTGGTGTCAGAAGAAAACTTTTGCCTGTCTACACCATCTTCTGAAAATGTTCCACTTCGATTCGTAAAGACTGTTAGAAGTGTGTCAGCATCTTGCAATTGCTTCTGCAACTCCGCGTGAAAACCTATTGCTCTGACAAGGCTCCTGACAGTCTGAAGCCTGTCAGAGCCAGAGCAGACAACCCTCGTTGGAAGCGATGGAAGTGGGGTTGTCAGAGAAGACTTCTTTTGACAAAAGTCTCTCGAAAAATCCACCAACATATGAATAAGGCACAGAAACCACTCTTCCTTGGCCAAAAGGGAGCTATTAACCCTTAAACGCCTATTGGATATATTAAACATCGACGAAAATTGTCAGTTGGGTGCCAAATTGACATACGAAACGTCACGGCAAAAAAGTTTTTTTAAAAATACACGGAAAAATAGTTATATGCCTACTTGGCGTAAACTTTTGAATCACACACATTGAGGGATGCTGGGAGTTTACAGATCAAGCTGTTGTTTTGTTTACAATCGTTACCCAGGCGCGCAAGCGCTAATTTCTTTCTTCTCGCACTAAAAAGCATCAGCGACACATCTCAGAAATTATTGCGTCACTTTGACATAATTTTTGTACCATTTTATATTAGCCGTTACATAAAGTTTTATATATGAAAATGTGCGCAATTTCATGTAGAATACAACAAAAAAACAACCCATGGTTGTAGCTTTTATCAGTTTTGAAATATTTTTATATAAATAACGATAAGTGCCGAAATTTCAACCTTCAGTCAACTTTGACTCGACCGAAATGGTAAAAAAACGCAATTGTGAGCTAAAAGTCTTATATTCTAGTAATATTCAATCATTTACTTTCATTTTGCAACAAATTGGAAGTCTCTAGCACAACATTTTGATTTATGGTGAATTTATGAAAAAAAAAAACCTTTTTCCTTGTGTCCACGCGGTAACTCTTCCGAAAAAATAAGAAATGTTTTCCTCCGATTGTCGTAATGTTTGCACAGTTTTATATTAGCCGTTATATAAAGTTTTATATATGGAAATGTGCGTAATTTCATTAAGAATACAACAATAAGCAACTCATGGTTGTAGCTTTTATCAGTTTTGAAATATTTCCATATAAATAATGATAAGTGCCAAAATTTCAACCTTCAGTCAACTTTGACTCGACCGAAATGGTAAAAAAACGCAATTGTAAGCTATAACTCTTACATTCTATTAAAATTCAATAATATACCTTCTTTTTACAACAAATTGGAAGTCTCTAGCACAATATTTCGATTTATGGTGAATTTAAAAAAAAACTTTTTCCTATGTCCTTGCGGTAACTATTCCGAAAAAATAATAATTTTTTTTGTCCGATTGTCGTAATGTTTGCACAGTTTTATATTAGCCGTTACATAAAGTTTAATATATGAAAATGTGCGCAATTTCATGTAGAATACAACAATAAACAACCCATGGTTGTAGCTTTTATCAGTTTTGGAATATTTTCATATAAATAACGATGTGCTAAAATTATCTTACAATAATAACCTTCAGTCAACTTTGACTCGACCGAAATGGTTGAAAAACGCAATTGTAAGCTAAAACTGTTACATTCTAGTAATATTCAATCATTTACCTTCATTTTGCAACAGATTGGAAGTCTCTAGCACAATATTTCGATTTATGGTGAATTTATGAACAAAACGTTTTCCTTACGTCCGCGCGGTAACTCTTCCGAAAAAATCAGAAATTTTTTCGTCCAATTGTCGTAATGTTTGCACAGTTTTATATTAGCCGTTACATAAAGTTTTATATATCAAAATCTGCGCAATTTAATGTAGAATACAACAACAAACTAGCAATGGTTGTAGCTTTTACTAGTTTTGAAATATTTTCATATAAATAACGATAAGTGCCAAAATTTTAACCTTCTGTCAACTTTGACTCGACCGAAATGGTAAAAGAACGCAATTGTAAGCTAAAACTATTACATTCTAGTAATATTCAATCATTTAACTTTATTGTGCAATAAATCGGAAGTCTCTAGCACAATATTTCGATTTATGGTGAATTTATAGAAAAAACTTTTTCCTTACGTCTGCATGGTAACTCTTCCGTAAAAATCATAAATTTGTTCGTCCGATTGTCGTAATGTTTGCACCATTTTATATTAGCCGTTACATAAAGTTTTATATATGAAAATGTGCGTAATTTCAAGTAGAATACAACAAAAAAAACAACCCATTGATGTAGCTCTTATCAGTTTTGAAATATTTTCGTATAAATAACAATAAATAGAAAAAATTCGACCTTCAGTCAACTTTAACTCGACCGAAATGGTCGAAAACTGCAATTGTAAGGTACAAAACTTACAGTCTAGTAATATTCAATCAATTACCTTCATTTTGCAACAAACGGGAAGTCTCTAGCACAATATTTCGATTTATGATGAATTTTTGAAAACAACTTTTTTTTCGTCCTCGCGTTACGAATTCATGCATCATATTGTGATAATATTTTTTCTGTGTTGCTTTGATCTTTTTACAATTTGTCATATACCAAAATCATTGCAATTTAGTGTACAATACAACGAAAAAATAATTAACTCATTAGCTTTAACCGTTTTGATCACAGCACAATTTGTATACAATTATATATGAAATTTTTTTCAGTGCTGTCATATATTCTAATATTTATATATGATAATAATGATATTTTTTCATTTCTGATGGTTGCACACTAAACTTCAGGCAATGACAAAAAAAGAAGCCAAAAATGGACTCTTAATCTTGAAAATTTAACGTGCTGTGATTTTTTTTGAAAAAAAACTTTTTTTCCGCTTCGGTGCTCACTCGGGAACGCCACCAGCATATGGGAGACACTTTCGGAAATACCGGCTCGGCGTTTAAGGTTTAACGTTATGTGAACATTTTGATGTAGCTTTATTTTGTTGCTGACATCCCTGATCGTCCCAAAGGGGGGAAAAGCATAAGCATCTAGCCCCAACAAGTCCAGCAACATCACATCTACTACCCAGGCTAGAGGATCTGGAACTGGGGAGAACCACTGAAGACAGTTGTTTTTGGATGTTGCGAATGAATCAATGGATGGTTTTCCTGAAAGCTTCCAAAGATCCAGACATACTTCTGTGTTCAACGTCCACTCCGGTGGCAGAACTTGATGTCCTCTGCTGAGTTCGTCCGTCAGTATGTTTATCTTCCCCTGAACAAATCATGGAACAAGACTTATGCAATGTTCTTCCACCCAAAGAAGAAGACCCTATGTCGTCATGAACTAAGTGAACGAGTGAGTTCTTCCCTGCTTCTGAATGTAGGATAGGGCTGAAGAGTTGTCTGTATGAATGGCCACCACCTGACCTTCGACTAGGTGCACAAAGCCTGAAGGCCCAGGAACACTACCAGAGGCTCCTTGTCCAAACTCCCGCCACTCTGTGATCCTGAAGGAGGGCTCCCAAAGGTCGGGTATTCTTGCACAAGTTTACCATCAGTCCACCCACGACCATCTGACAGATGAGTGCCCACACATAAAGAGTAGAACTGTAAGTAAGACAGTCAACTCGAGGTCACTGCCCTCATTTCTTCCCTAGCCTTCATCGTGGCAACAACTCTATGGCAGCGATGGAAACACCTCTGGGTGTTAAGGAGTTGGAGCTACTTAAACTAACTGCTGCAACAGTTCACTTTAAAATAGGAAAGCAAGAAGGTGTAAAAGAGTATATAGTCGATTCATTTAAGGTAGATTCTTGCGCCTACGAGACGTTTGTTTGGCGGCCTCTGATTGGCTGGTAGCGGGAGGCAGACTGCTCGCTCAGTGGGTCATATTTTCGTTTGTAGCTTAGAAAACTAGCAATATGTTTACATTTCTTCATTTATCTCACGTTTTACAAAAGATAGGAAAGTTTTGGTCATACCTAAGGATTCGATATTAAATGTACAATTAAATAATCTTTTCCTGAAATCAATAAGTTAAAATACAAAGGAATTACAACGAGTAGAAGTGAAGGAGAAACATTTCATTCTTTATACCTGTTTTTATTCATCATCGGATTTTGCATAATTCATGAGATCAAGATAAAATAAAATCTTGTGTTATTAAACAATAAAATCACCCTGAATACGCTGGTGCTTTCAGATTTTAGATGCGTGTAATATGTAAAGAGAAAATGAAGAATATGTCTTATTATGTTGCACTCGTGCTTGACTCGGTTTGAAAATAGTGCCGAGACACATCGTTGGGTCTGGTCCTCTCAGCTAGAGCCGTTGGCGTGTTGGCAGTTGCCAATTGGCGATATGAGAAGTTTGCAGTTTCGAGACTGTATTCACCGAATTATTATGTCATTACATTTTCTATAAATAAATGCATAGAATTCCCATTATGACTTTCGAACATTTTTACTCAAATATCATATATGTCCGTATTTCTGGACATATCTGATAAAAAAAGTAAATAATCAGATGGGATGCATCTGGTATCGTTGGAGGTGTAGGCTGGCCACGGGCGGGAAATTCAGTCCAGGAAGAATTTGAAATCTACGGACCTACTTCGCCCTCTTCAGCTCATCCTTAGTTTTAATGAGGTTGGTTTCAAACATATTGCTTCTAATTTTCTTATATGAATATATTTTCAAACGAAAGAGATATCAGAGACTTAATTGAGTGATATGAAATAATAATCTCAGTGGAGCAATAAACAGCAACGAACTAAGCAAGATTTTTTTTTCTTTTCAAGCAGATGTCTCAAGATGACAGCATCATTCGTCGCACCGTTTCCAGATTTGCAAGTCAAGCTCGCAACATTATAATGAATGTTCATCGTTACTTCAGCTCACAGTGGGGAGCAGACTCAAGAAATGAAGTATTTGAGAAGACCGCCAAAGCTAACGGAGTGCCAACCAACACAGTGGAAAAAATCAAGCGACAGTCATCTGAGTGTGGTAACGTCCCCTTCGCTTCACCTGTATATCCCAGGAAGAGGATCCGAGTGAAGGACAAGGTGGATAGTTTTGAAAATGAGTGTATTCGGAAGGAGATTTTGTCTTTTTACGAGAGAGGAGAGCTCCCAACGTTAGATGCCCTACTGGAAAAAGTGAAGGAAGACCCGGTGAAGTTTAATGGTGGAAGAACGTTATGGAAAATTGTGAGAGGGCTTGGATTCCGGTACAAAAAACAAGTGACGAGTGAAGAGCAATTTTAATGGAACGTGATGATATAGTGGCAGCGAGAAAACTGAATACATACGGTTAAATTGAAAAGAATAGGAATTGTAGTCCAACTGAACGTAAACCTGAAGTATTCCTTGATGAAACTTGGATAAACCAAAATGAATGTGTACGTCAGTGTTGGACAACGGGTGAAGGCGAAATAGGACCCAAACTTAAGACTGGAAAGGGGTCAAGATTTATTGTGGTGCACTCGGGGAGTGAGAAGGGGTTTGTCAAAGATGCGCTATTGTTGTTTAGGTCAAAAAATGGTGCCAAAGGGGACTACCATGATTTCATGGACCATGAAAGGTTTTTTAAAGTGGTTTAAGGAACAACTATTGCCTAATATAGAAGACAGATCTCTAATCATAATGGACAATGCTCCCTACCATAGCAAAATAGAAAATAAAGTGCCAACAACCAGCAACAGAAAAAGTGAAGTCATAGAGTGGCTTTCTTCTAATAACGTCACCCACGACCCATCAGCAACAAAGCCAAAATTGTTGCAGATTGCCAAGTGTCACAAAGAAAAACAGAGGTATGTGATAGATGAGATAGCCTGTGCAAATGGTCATGATGTCTCAGACTGCCACCATATTATTGTCAGTTTAACCCCATAGAACTTATATGGGCTCAAATAAAGGGGGATATCAGAAAAAATAACTCTAATGCAAATCAATCTTTGAAAACTGTTGAGCAGCTACGAGGAATGGCGATAGACAAAGTTACAACAGAAGACTGAAGAAATGTTTTCACCACGTTAAGAAATTAGAAGATGATTATAGGAGGAAAGATGTTGCTAGAGAGCCATATGTTTGAAAGTTTTTTTATTGACATTGGGGATGACGAAACTGACAGTGATGATATTGATATTAGGGATGGATGACACTGACAGTGATGATATATATCAATGATTTTCCATTATTTTTTTTTTTTAAGTTGAAGACCTAACAGTGTTTCTATAGTTTCCAATTTTTAGATAGGCAATTTCATAACTACAGTATATCCATATGAGTTTCCTTTTTTTTAATATTTAATGGCATAACAATGTACATATCGTTATAATTCTTTTACTTGGTGTTTTAATAGAAAAGGGGATATCAATGTATCTTTATAATTTCCCATTCTTTTTGTTCCAATAGGTAATGACATGATTATGTATATATGCATGATTTTCCTTTATTTATTTTTTAAATAATGATGACGTAAGAAAATTTGTTAAATTTTAATTTCTTTTTGTTCATATCGATAGCCTAATGACATACCAATGTAAGCCTACTGTGTATGAGTTTCTTTTGTGTTTATGACATAATATATCTGCATGAATTTCCATTCTTTTTGTATAAAAAGATGATGATATAACAGTCTTCTGATTAGTCTCATTATCCTACATGCACTATATATATATATACAATTATGCAGGGCTGTGGGAACGGTTACGGGAGCTATTCTAACTCAGGTATGAATTAAGTGATTCAAGAATAATCAACTACCTCAGGAGAAAACTAAGCAAATTTTTTCCTAAACATGTTGTAGACATGTTTTCAAGTGTAACATGTATATAAAGGAGATAAACATTCTGGAGTAAGAGTAACTCAAGCAATTCTGAAAAAGACAGTATATTATATTCGTTAACATCGTCAACAATTTTATGGTAAGAAATAAACATTTGTACTTTTGTTTATTGAGTGAACATATAAAAACCATAAGCTTTTGATGTTATTGGCCAGAGAAACAAGTTCTGTTATTTTTCAGTGAGCCTCATAAAGCATGTACATTTCTCACTTAGACTAAATTGAAGCCAACACCCAGATGCATCCATCTGATTATTTACTTTTCTTTTATCAGATATGTCCAGAAATACGGACATATATATATTTAGTAAAAATGTTCGAAAGTCATAATGGGAATTCTATGCATTTATTTATAGAAAATGTAATGACATAATAATTCGGTAAATACATAGTCTCGAAACTGCAAACTTCTCATATCGCCAATGGCAACTGCCAACAGCTCTATCTGAGAGGACTAGCCCCACGATATCTTGCGTCTCTCGGCACTACTGTCAAACCGAGTCAAGCACGAATGCAACATAATAAGACATATTCTTCATTTTCTCTTTACATATTACACGTATTTAAAATCTGAAAGCACCAGCGTATTCAGGGTGATTTCATTGTTTTAAAACACAAGATTTCATTTTATCTTGATCTCGTGAATTATGCAAAATCCGATGATGAATAAAAACAGGTATAAAGAATGAAATGTTTCTCCCTTCACTTCTACTCGTTGTAATTCCTTTGTATTTTAACTTATTGATTTCAGGAAAAAATTCATTAATTGTACATTTAATACTGAATCCTTTGGTATGACCAAAACTTTCCTATCTTTTGTAAAACGTGAGATAAATGAAGAAATGTAAAACATATTGCTAGTTTTCTAAGCATACAAACGGAAAATATGACCCGCTGAGCGAGCAGTCTGCCTCCCGCTACCAGCCAATCAGAGGCCCGCCAAACAAACGTCTCGTAGGCGCAAGAATCTACCTTAAATGAATCGACTATAGTCTAAATATTGCCAATTAAAGAGATGTCTGTTCTCATACAATATTAATAAATAAGGTTAAATTAGACATGGGGAGTTGGTTATTTATGAAATAGAGTGTGAAGCCTACTTTCACTAGTAACACCTTTCATAAAAAGGCAGGTTATTGGTTTAGGCCTATACCAAATTGTCTATCACATGGAAATATTTTATTTTATTTTTCATCATAAGATTTGGACTCACAACAGTCAACAAATAGCACCGCATGGTCCAACAATGAAATGAATTAGGTCTATACATAGTTTATTCATATTCTGGTCTGTGCAGCTGAGATCCTTCCCAGGTGAAATACAGCGGTGAACTGTCATAAAATCGTTGGTTACCCGTCCACACGTGCGATCACCTGTCAGTCAGTCAAAAGAACTTTAGGTAATTCCATCAGTTCTTCAGTTTGGTGAGCGGACTGGCTCCACACACAAACTGTCATCCACACGTTTTAACGTCAGTTTCGATGAGCTGATAGGGAGACTGACAGGTAAACCTGTGTGTGAATACCAGGCCTAACCTGTCCGATGCATCTGAATAAAACTGTAGGCAGGGGCTCATTAGAAGAGGAGACACACCTTCCTGAAGTCTTTCTCTTGAATTCCACCACGAGAGATCACTCCATATCTCTCGTGTTTGGAAAACTGTCGAGTCGGGTTGGGTCTTCCCGCACCAGTTCACCTTGAGGAAGAACTGTAGAGTCCTCGAGTGTAGCCTTCCTAGCTTCATGAACTTCTCTACTAATGAGAGAGTACCCAGTAAACTCCTCCACTGTACTGCCGAGCACAACAGACTGGAAAAGAACTGTTGAACTGCCTGGAGGCATGACTCCACTCTTTTTGGGAAGAGAAAAGCCCAAAGAGTCTGAGTGTCCATTGTCATTCTCAAATAGAATATCTTCTGTTTTAGAATACCTCTGACGTGTTGGTGACCTCCTCCACTGCACGTTTGAGAACCAAGGATTTTACTTCCTCCTTGAGTACCGAAAACTTTTCTGAGCCGATGGATTATACTGTCAACATGATGGGGACCTTGGAAAGGGGAGGTCTTTCTCTGAAAGGAATGGCATAGCCCAGACCTAAAACTTATAACCCAGGCTTCTACACCCCTGTTCTTCCACTCCTCCCAAAACTGGTACAGCCTGGCGCCTACGGGAGTGTGAAGGACAGGAACATCACTTGTTTGCAGGCTTAGCTGCAGTTCTTGATGTGGACTTAAAGGGTGTGTGAAGGTTGGCACGGGGTCTGGTGAAAGGGCACGACTTTCCCCCATGTAAAGGCTGCTTCTGAAGTGGCAAAAAGGACTTATCTGGTGTCACAACTTAGGGCGCTGAGTAGATTGCGCAAGGAAATCCATAGAGTACTTCTTTTCGAGTGCCAATAGGATACCTTGCACTACATCTTGAGGAAATAGGTGCGACTTAACTGGGGAGGAGAACAAGAGAGCAGACTTCTGGATCGTTGTTACTCCTTAAGTGGTAAAAAAGCACCACAGCTCACGGTTTTTCAACACTCCCATGGCGAACAAGGAAGCTATTTCTATCTGCACCATCTCTACAAGCTTTATCCAAACAAGAAAACATTTCCAACCAGTCCCCCTAAAGATCAGAAAGCGAAGGGCAGTCTTCCAACTTCCTTGCTATGCTCCGATCTACCAGTCCATAAACGAAGATTTCCAAGACCTTAAAGAGGTTGTGAATTAGATGGCCAATCTCTGATGAAGAAAAGAACGTCTTCACAGCTGAAATGCCACCCTTCAATTGGAGTCCACCAGCCCAAGAAGTCCCCCTGGGAGGAGACAGATGTTGCCAAGGAAGAAGCTTCACCAGTTACTCCTCAAAACCACTCGTAGAACTTTTCTCCTCTGAAAGGTTGCTCAACGTCGGGATCTCTCTCTCTCCCCGACTATGGACAACTTAACTCGTTTCCGTTCACACTCTCTCTCATGCTTCCTCTTCCTCTCTTAACCTTTGTCTCTTCCTTCTTTTCTCTCTGATGATCTGATTTCTCTACTTTCTCAGTCATCTGGGGGCGGGGCTGAAAAGGGCTGAGCTTAACCACCGAACATGGACTCCTGACAGGAACTTTTTAGAAGGATCCAAACGAAAATTTACATTATAATACGCGGCGTTTCTAACGACGCGACAGCGCGTGCTGAGTTCCATAACACACCTGGGAAATTTTGAACAATCATGAGAACAGGCGCCTCCAACACGTGCGCGAATGCCTCATTGCTGCAGACCTACTTGAAGAAGATGCATTTTCCTTTCCTTTAATATATAATTCTTTGCTATAAAGCGATTGCCATGACACATTCCCCCCCAAAAAATAATAAAATCAACTGATTTTATTTATTTTATTTTTTTAAGAAACAAGAATCAAATAGCAGGAGAACCATTCTGCATAAAGCTTTAACTCAGTTAAACAAGCACACTTCTCCATTCTTGTTCGCCTTTGCTAGTTGCCAAGCATTTCTCAAATTGTTTTTATAACACTCTAGATTAGTTATGAAATCTTCTCTTCCTTCCTTAAGCATTAAATTACATTTTAACATTTCCAATGGAGCTTTAGCAGTGTGACTGAAAACCAGCTCGAAAGGACTAAATCCTGTAGTGTCATTCGGTGCCAACCATAAAGCTAATAGAACAAAAGGTAACTTTTCTTCCCAGTCGTGTTCGAAGTTATTACACAATTTTTGTAAACAACTCTTTAACGTTTGGTGAAACCGCTCCACAATGCCTTGTGATTCGGGGTGATAAGGTGTGGAAGTTACGAGTTTAATGCCTAACTCTTTCATTCTATCCCTGAAATATTTGGATAAAAAATTATTACCATTATCACTGTATAATACGAGGCAGACCAAACTTTAAAAAATAATCCAACAATTGTTTAACTACGGTCCTTGCGTTACAGCTTCTTACGAGTATCCCCTCTGGATAGTGAGTTAGTCTATCAATGATTGTCAACAGATATATACTCCCTCCCTTACTTCTAGGCAACGGTCCAACCATATCAATAACTATATTCTCAAAAAGTTTGCCGACTGAAGGAATATTACACAATGGAGCTCTGGGAATTACTTGATTCGGCTTTCCAGCAATTTGGCATTCATGACAGCTTAAAACATACCTCTTCATGTCACTTCTCATTTTAGGCCAAAAGTACGCCCTACTAATACACCAGAAAGTTTTATTTACTCCCAAATGTCCTTGCTCATTATGTGCTAACTTCAAAATTAGTTCGTGAAGCTTCCTGGGAACCACTAATTGTTCAGTGATTTCCTCTTTACTACCTGACTTAGTACGAACATAACGACACAAAACTTCGTCTTTTAAACAAAATGTTTCCTTCCACACATTATCGAGATCATCACCCAGCTCACTTTCAAAAATTTGGGTTAGTCTCATCCTCTCTTTGAAACTTGACTAGCTCATCCTTATTCAAAAGGTTAGTGCTTAATTCATCACAGTAACTATTACTTGATTCCACTACATCGACTATGTTACTCTCGACAGCTACACCTTCTGCTTGGCTATCACTGTCAACACCGATAGAGTCAGGTCTCTCAGCCACACTCATGCCAAGATCAACCTCGCCACCTCTATCACACTCGTTCGAATCCACGAACAAACTATGACCATAGTCTATGTCTGTATCTAAACCTGACCTAGTTACTACCATTTCAGGCACTGGAATCTCACTCACAACAGGATTCACATTCTTGGATAAAGCTAAGTCATTACCGACAATAATGTCAACGCCATCAACAGGCAAACTGTCAACAACTGCTAGGTTCACTTCTGACACTACCTAACTTTCCAAGTTCAACTTCACACAAAGGACAAAGAACACAAGTGTTAGGAAATCTACCTAACAAGACTTTTTCTTCCCATATTGATTTCAGCCCTGTTTGGCGCACTCTCTCTCCTAATTAGTGAGACAGCAGCTCCTGTGTCTCGAAGCAAGACTACGTCTCTCGAATCTACTCGTCCAAGAGAGGAAACTTCACCTTCTGACAGAAATTCACCAAAAAATGTCCTAGTTTCTCTCATCACATCATTCCTACTTGACGAAAGGTTAACTAGAGACACTGGTTTCTTAATGTCCTTCCTTTCTACTGCACAATTTCTTGCTAAATGCCCTTTCCCATTACATCAGAAACAAGTAAATTCTGAGCCACTAGATGCCACTTTATTCTTACTAACCTTAAGACATATGACCAGGTTTTCCGCATGCATAACAGTAATAGTCACTTTTACTTGCATTGCTATTACTAGAACTGAAACTTTTACTGCTTTGTACTCTACCAGACGAAGGATCATTTCGCTTCTTACCGACACTTACATTATGAGTCAAGCTATATTCGTCTGCTAACCTACTATGAGATTCAGGGCCTCTGTAACACGGTTTTTTGGACTTTGCTCCTTGTCAAAGCATTGGATGTAGCTGAAAGTTGACATATGTATATTTTACAACCACACACAAATTTTGTCAGCATTATCAATAACCTAAACCCGATAGTTTTAATTTTTATAGAGTAAAAATTATCTAGCCGACGCCATGGCCAATGATTACGAGCCAAGAGTCGAAAAACATTCATTACGTAAGCAAAGTAAACACCTTTTGACGAAATGTTGCCCCGCCCATCCACTAGACAGAAACTCATTCTCCTTGTTCCATCGGCTCTGAAACCTTATGAATGGCGGAATGATACATAGATGCGGGTGGGGTATCTGTGCTAGCATAGTAATAATACTGTAGCAGTAGTGCCACAACAGTATATGCGTAATATACATGAAATAAACGTTTAGGCCAACTGCTGGGATCCTTGAGGATCATTTAGCACTTCTTACAACTACTCGAGAAATGAGTTTTTATAGCCAGAAGTTGAATTTTTTAATTCAACAATGCCCATGATAGCCTTCAGTTATCCTGAATTATAACGAGGCCAAAGTGGGTGGAGCCTCATGAAGTTATCATTCTGACAATAATTACTGGTGATGGTTTAAGAGCCTCATGAAGTTATCATTCTGACAATAATTACTGGTGAAGGTTTAAAGCCAAAATACGGTACCGGCTATTTTTTTCAGTAAATAGGTAGATAGCCAATAAATAAAAATTGCTTGACATTGGATATAGCAGTTATCAAATCAAGCTTGTTTACTATGTTTTTGAAAATTACCAACTATTCCCTACATCTTGTCAATCTGATTGTGACCTATAAAGTAGACTGTAATTTCTTAGGAAACTTATTTTGGGAGTTAAACTAATAATCAAAGTGTTTTTGTATTTATTAACATATTTTGTTGGTTTGTTCATTATGACAATTATCACTGGAGAGGTTTCAGATTTCATAAAGGTGTGCTGCTTTGCTTGTATTTAAATTTGTTTGTCATTGTTGCTAGAGGTATAGCCTTCGTTACGTATAGCCAATCATCCATCGGGAAAGAGGGAAGAAATGCTGTCATAAGTTACGTAACGAGTGCGTTCAAGACTTTTTCACTTTTACATTGTAGTACCAAATTTATTCAACCTACGTAATACAGAATGCAGTAAAAATTTATGCGTAGATATAATGTGTATTCTGAATAAGCGTTATATTTATGAAATGCATAGATACAAAGTTATTGCAAAAAAACCGTGTTACAGAGGTCCTGAATCTCATAGTAGTTGCTCCTGCAAAAAATACTTCTCGCCTATCTTCTATATAAAGCTTAATCTCAGGGGATACGTTACCTTTGAACTTTTCTAACAACACTAAGTTCTTCAAACCATCAAAATCATCAACTTTAGCAGAAGTTAACCAATCAAAAAACAGCCTTTCTAACTTCTTACCGTATTCTACATATGTAATATTCTCGTCCTTTCTCAAACTTCTAAATTTCTTACGGTATGCCTTGGGTACTAACCTGTATGTGCTAAGAACAGTTTCTTTCACAATGTCATAATCATCAAATTCCTCCTTAGACATGCAACTATACACAGAAAGTGCCCTACCACGCAAAGCTGACAGTAAATACAGAGTCCACATTTCTTTAGGAGAATCTACTCTATCCATTAACTTCTCAAAACACATGAAATATGTTGTTACATCTTCCTCATCAAACTTTGGTACTAATTTCAACACTGCACTCATACCTAAACCATCAGCTTTGTTTTCGTTCTCGCCTGTCTGACTGTTAAGAGTACTCTGTCTTAACTGAGCAATTTCCAACTCATGCTTACGTTCTTCTCTCTTTCTTCCTGCTGCATTTTCATTACTTCTCTCTCGTCCTTCTTTTCATTGCTTCTCTCTCTTGCTGCATTTTCATTACTTCTCTCTCTTGCTGCATTTTAATAACTTCTCTCTCAGCTGCTCTTTCATCTCTCTCATACTTTTCTCTTTCTTTCCTTTCAACATACTCATGGAGATCGTTCCCCTCCAGACCTAAAAGCTTACCAGACTCAATAAACTCTTTCACCATCTCACTCATTATGGTTGTTTCTATATTCTCCCTGTTTCAATCTGTTACGGTGCCGAATACCCTAGCAAGGTCACCAAATGTTATGGACCCAGAAGTCCTCTCAGTTTCTTTATTATAATAAACAAATAGGGTTCAACATCAACAGGTGAAACTCGGGATACGAATATAGAAAGAAACTCAAAAAGAACAGAAGTTTATTTACAAGCTCACTAACAAAGATAAATGAAGAATGGTTTCTCCTATTTACATAACAAAATGAAACCTTTCAATATGTGAACTGGGGAAACAGTGCAGTAATGAAATACTTGCTGGCCAATTTTGCAGCGGTTGAAATCAGTGCTCGAAGCGAGGGCTTCACAAAAGGAGATTGCAGAAACTTCGGACGGCTTCTCGACTTCGTACTGCAGAAAGAAATGTCTTAGTCTTGATACTCAAAGGGCAGGTTACTCCTCAAAACCACTTGTAGAATGTTTCTCCTCTGAAAGGAGATCTCTCTACCTCCCCGACTATGTACGACTTAACTCGTTTCCGTTAACACTCTCTCGTGCGTCCTCTTCCTCTTTTATCCTTTGTCTCTTCTTCTTTTCTCTCTGATGATCTGATTTCTCTACTTCCTCAGTCATTCATATATATATATATATATATATATATATATATATATATATATATATATATATATATATATATATATATATATATATATATATATATATACTATACATATACATATACATATTACATATATATATATATATATATATATATATATATATATATATATATATATATGTATATATATATATATATATATATATATATATATATATATATATATATATATATATTATATATATATATATATATATATATATAAACATATATATATATATATATTATATATATATATATAATATATATATATATATATATATATAATATAAACATATAAACATACTATATATATATATATATATATAACATATATATATATATATATATATATATATATATATATAATATATATCTATATAGCCACCAGACTACTACGAATGCGGCATCCAGTTTTTCCTCGCCTCCCAGCAACACGGAAGTGCCCCGTTCCGAGGGGACTGTGACCCCCAAACTCTTCTCCCTCCCCAGTGCCTCCGGTGGAAGATATATCCCCGGTGATGATTACTAGCCCTCGTAATCCTCCCCACCCTATCTCTCCCCCCCAACCCCCCATCGTAGATACAGATGAAACTGATCATGAGGGGTCTGGCGGCTGGCAGATACAAACAAGCAGAAAGAAGAGAAGAACCTCCCGTTTGGCCGCTGGACGGAGCCCAACATTCGTGTTTCACCATCACCCGACACCTGAGAAGAGATGCCACGTCGTAATTCACAATCTGCGCTCATCGGTGACGCTGGATGCCATAGTGGAGAGAGTCAAGTTTCTCACTGGCTCTGACCCACTCATCTCTCACGAAATCCCATGCAGGATTAAACATAAAGTGGCTTACAGGATTACCTGCCATATTTCAACACCTCGACGTTCTTAAAGGCAGAGAATTTCGGTCCTAATATATTAGTTTCAAGATACAGACTAATCCGGTTTCAACCTCCCCCATGCGAACATACCTACACTCCAACCAGGGTCATTTCCACCGCAAGTGCCAGCCGCCAACCCCCCACGGCGATTGTGACTGCCCACTCCCCCTGGCTAACCACCATCCACCCAAATGATCAGCGCTTTCATCTCCCATCTTCGTGAGTAGTCATGGATCATTAAACATAATCTCTTGGAATATCTTTGGCCTCAAGCGGAACATTCCTCTTCTAAACATGTTCTGCAAAAACTTCAAAGGCATTATTGCACTGCAAGAAACGCTCCTCTGGCCACATGACCTTGCCATATGCGATTCAATTCATGAAGACTACAGAACCTTCTCGACTTCATCGATGCAAGTTACAGATCAAATCCT
>NC_061104.1:35170175-35261879 GCF_015104395.2 Macrobrachium nipponense
AAAAAAAAAAAAAAAAAAAAAAAACAAAAAAAAAAAAAAAAAAAAAAAAAAAAAAAAAAAAAAAAAAAAAAAAAAAAAAAAAAAAAAATTGTACGTCACCAATATCTAGGAAAGACAAAAAAAAAAAAAAAAAAAAAACGACCAAATGATGACGAAGAAGGTCTGCAGATCTACTAATGTTATTTGGGAGCTGGTAGAAATCCAATTGAGAGGCGTGACGCCGTCATACCTGTTTACCAGAGGTGGTCAGTAACTGGTTACCTACACTAGCGATGGTGGCACCACCGCAAAAATTTGAAGTTTGGTCTGCCGTGCGTAGGAATCCTACAGCTGAATAATTGGTTGGTAAGACCATGAATAAAATTAATAATGATATAATGCTATACCTTTAAAATTAATTAAAGAATAAAACAAATATTAATATGATTGTACACAAAAAAGGGAAATCAGAATCCATACGACACAACAAAATACTGAAAACTGTTCAACATGGAGGAGCCAGCACCTCACACAAAATGAAGTATCTACCAAGATAGCCACTGGACAGTAGTAATTTTGAAAATGAAAGTCATCAAAGAAAGTCGAGTAAATATAAGGATGAGGCAACCTCTTGATAAACCACCACACACCCTTAGCTCTTCAGGTAAGCCTGCACAACAAACCATTCCAAATAAACAAAAGGCAATTCAGAGAAAACTATGCTAAACTGTACCTTCAAACAAGAGAACTCTAATCCAAGACAAAGGAAGGTCATGGGACACAGGCCCTGTTAAAGACTAAGAGAACAATGGACTAATTATAAATTGACTTTCTAAAATACCTGCTTGCCATAGCTAGTCTCCTCAACTCTAAATATGATGAGAACAAAAGATGTTACTAGGTGTGTCAGGAGGGAAGAGAATGTGTTAAGAATATGCAAGACAGTTAAGTGCATGTACAGGCAGTCTCCATTTATCAGCGGACTCCGTTAATGCAACCTAGTTTTATGGGGCTAGACCGGCGATTCATGGCACCATAACGTGCCAAGTTTCGGTTATCGGTGCCATAAGGTGCTGATAATAGAGTTATTGTGCCATAACATAACTAACAGAGGCGCCATTAACCGGTCATCGGTGCCATTAACCAAAACTCGGTGCCATAAACCAAAACTCGGTGCCATAAGCGCCATAAATTACAGAGGTTCAATGGCGGTTTTCGCTTATCAGCACCCAGCTGAGAATGGAACCCCTGCCGATAACCAGGGAATGCCTGCATATGCAAAGGAAAAGGATTGTACCTACTAAGGGCTCCACTACTGGACTATCTAGCCAATTATTGCAGGTAGGCAGAGTCATGTCTTCTCATTTTTATTTGTTCTTTCTGTTTAAAGATGATATTTGACAAAACTATGTTGGTCAGAGTTTTTGTTTTACTATACATAGTGGAAAGTAAGGCCTGACACCAATTCTGTTTACTTATGAGGGTTATATATACAGTACTTCCATTTACAGATCTCCAAGTTTTATGCAAGTTACAAGGTTCTGACCTTTATTTTGTAACTACCTATTTACCTTAAAGTTTTGAGTTCCTTGCTTATCATCTCAAACACAAGTGCTTTAAGAGAGATTGATTCTGATCAGTAGTTCTAAAGAATTTTTCAGCATCTCATTCCTCCTGCTTCACTAAAACTCTGAGTTTTCAAAAAAGTTTTATAAATAAAATAATTTTTCTATATAATCCCATCATTAATATCAAATTTACCACCTCCTAATTCCTTTGCCTGCTTGAAGTCATAATACAGACTAAATGAAAAGTAATGTTCTTTCTAACCTAAGTCATTGCCCACCTGGAATCCAAGACCCACTGAGGCATCTGAGTCTTGGTGGCCACCCACCCAGCAAATATTCTTCATGTCTGGATTTAGAAATGATGAGTCTAAGAATTATGAAGACCACAAATGGAAGGTAATATATAAGAATTTGTATTGAAATTGATTAAATTTGATTTTATAAAAACTACAGATCACTGTGACTGATTAAATTTAGAAAAAACTGAAATATTAGGCAATAGTTTTTTAGTGATATTCAATTACATTTAAAATTATAGGGTAACCACCATAATATTCAACCAAATTATGTGTATCATGATGCAAGGCTCCCAATCAACTAACTCCTCTCAATGCAGCATACTGTCCATCCTGCAGATGGTTCGAACAAGGAAGTGGCACTTGTTAGCAATCCCTGTCACAGCAGATGGCAATTTTGACTGAGTGAATGCTGGACAAACCCTCCTTCCAAGTGACTGTCACCTTGCTTCCACATCAAGAAGGGGGCTACTTTGCTACACATAAAGAACTATCAACTTCAGAGTTTGGCATAGATTCCACAACAGAAGTCTTAGCTCCCTCCTTTAGTTCTGTGCCAAAAGAAAACTACTCCTGCAAGGGCTTCCATTAATTGGTCCTTGAATAAGGCAATTGTTTCATAAATTTAGTGGTCCAAGTCCAATTAGGACCAATATACTACAACAGGCAGTCTTTTTAATCACCTTAGCAACATGAATAATTGATATATGGTCATGAAAAACTGGCATCACAAAACATAAATTTTCATGATAAAATTTATTTTCTGGGCTCAGCTCGTGTCGCTGCGCGAAATATCCTTTAATCTATTATTTCTAGGGTAAATGTACTAACACATACCAGAGAATAAATAAAATAAAGAAAAAGGTCAGTATAACTGACTCGCTCACCCTCCAGGAGGGTGTCGGTATGAACACTAGGCGAGTGAGACCACTACCACGAGCCAAATGCCAATAGAAATCTCCCACTACAAAAACCCTCCAAGAGGGGAGCCGACCCACAGAGTGAGCAGCTCGTACTACTACTACTCCATCCCATGCTGCCGACTGCTGCGCCTCTGGTGGCCATCCTTTTCAGTTAGCGCACACGAGTCACACGTGTTATTTTTCTCTCTGTGTTTTTTGTGCCCTTTCATTGGATTATCTATCATGGAGCGTGCAGCTATCGCAGCAGCTAAGTTAAGTACTCAGTATTTACGGTTAGTTGGTTTTTTCGGCCCCTGAGACAGTATTTGCCGTTTTTTAGGTATAAATACGATCTCGGGGTCGGAAGCATGGCAGCATAGTTCTGCCTCGTGGTGGGTTCGTTCTTGGTCTCCCATACCTAGAACATCCCCTTATTTATGTACGCTCTATATTATTATCCGCTTTACTTAGGATACGGTCTACTCAGGTTATCATGCATGCATGGATTTTACCTTATGTAGGCTTCTTCTATCCAGACCCTAGTCCAGGTTCTTAGTATCGGCCTCTGACTAGCTTTGAGTGGTAGACTTGCCTTCGGGTTAGTCGTACACTCCTGGATTTTTTCTCCTGCTATATTGCTTTCTTTCTTTCATTTTTATTTATTTATACTGTGTATTTTGTTATAGTTGGGTTAGTTAGGCGTCTGGCTTAGCCTAGGTCCTGGCTCATTGAGCCTATACTACCGCTCATCAGTTCGGTTGCTTCCCTATAGCATCTCTCTGATCAGTTGGTTTTGGCCCAGTGGGCCTATATGCTACCGCTTTTCAGTTCAGTTTGCTTCCCGATAGCATCTCTCTGATCAGTTGGTTGTCCTAGGCTTAGTTGTCGTATTTGGTCTTACCGCCTCGTGGTCACTTCGTGATCACGGGACAGCCAGACGCCTGTCCAGTCACCCTTCCCCCCCCTCCCGCTCTTCCATAGAGTCGGGCGGGGGTGGGTCGGTCTGCCCATGCTCGCTCCGCATACCCGAGCCTGCCTCCCTCTCTCCCCTCAGGCGGAGGGGCTAGGGAGTCGGGACAGACCCAGACTGGTCTCGACCTCTCCGGCTTCTCGGTCCGGCCGGGTGGTACGTAGTGGGGGGTGCTGGCCTTTCCCCCCCTCCGCGCTTCCTTGTCGCTCCGGGCTAGCTCGAGCCTGTATGTCTTCTCGCCTTTCCCGCCTTACTAGGGCTCCTTCCTGATCGGAGTCCTGGTATCCAGCGGAAAGATGTTAGTCCACCCAGTAGAGTGGACCGGAGCATACAGTGGGTCTCTGCTAACCTTACCGTATTGCTGAGTTACTACACTCCGCTACGCACTGGACTTAGTCCGGTTCGCTTGTGTTTTAGGTTTAAGTTATCTATAAGTTTATCTTAAGTACCTTAAACCATCCCCTCCCTTACATGTTTTACCGGATCTCTCCGGGATTATAGCCTATTCAGGCGATGCAGGGAGGGGTTATGCCCAAATTTTTTCCGAGCTCCGGCATGCAACGGAGTTCTTCTGTCCTTTAGTCTGTAAGTGATGTTTTTTAAGATACTCATGTGTCTTCCCACTTACAGGCCACCAACTGTGAGCATCCGGGATGTTCCGCCACACTTCAGGACCCATGTGGACACGAAGTTTGCCGGTCCCATGCTCCATGCGCGACTCCGCACGGGGACATCCAGGTCTGGTACCATGAGACGTGTACCATATGTTACGATCTGGTGAGCCAGCTTTTGGAAGGGGTAAGTATTCCATCTCCAGTAGCTGCTCCGCTTCTATTTTAGTGCTTAAGTTTTCATCATTTACTTTAACTTAAGGCATCTAGTTTAAGTTATACTTTAAGTTTTAGTTTTAAGTGACTCTTAAATCTAAACTACGCCCTCTCTTCCAGGCGCCGGCAGTAAGGGATACCGCACTGGCTACCCTGCGGGCCTGGGTCGGCGGTTTTGGGAAAAACGCCGCTAAGGGACAGCCCTACATCCTGGAGAAGCGGTTGGCATTATTAATCTTCCCCGGAGGCAAGGCGACAGGATACGTCGACCCGGTAGATGCGGCTCCGACTATCGCCTTCATCCAACAACAGCTGGCTGCCTCATTAACTGATCAAGACCAGGATATCTCTACGGATGTCGCGACCTTGGATATTAATGTTGAACCTATGGTAGGTATAGACGACCTGTTGGTCGAGGTAGGTAAGGTGGACACCCAAGGATCACCCTTGGGCGTGACTGTTTCTTCTACCCCTGCAACCTCTCCATCCTTCCAAGGCTTTACGGGTGACGAAATATATTCTCCTCCTGACGCTTCGGTTAGACCTAAGGTCAAGGCTAAAGTGATGACCTTGACTAAGACGTCGTCGTCGTCTAAGAAGACGACTTCGGCTTCATCCTCCTCCCGTAAGTCTCCGGCTGGCAATCCCGGAGCAGACAGGTCTAAAGCTTCTAGCTCCGGCTCTAAGTCCTCGAGGAGTAAATCCTCCAGAGAGAGATCTCGCACTCCGGCAGAGTCACCAGTTCCGCTACCATTGGTTCCAATTCAGAGCCTCCCCTCCACCTCCGCAGCAGCTCCGGCTTTGGACTCCAATGCTGGCCTGTTGCAACAGGGTGGGCGACCTGGTTGGGTCCCTAAAGAGTAGCATGGAACAAATGATCTCTCGTCTGTCGGATAGGATTACTTCCCAGGACTCCATTATAGCCGGGCTGAGAGAAGCTCCTCTAGCCTCTCCTCCACTTTCCAACACAAGTGGAACTCAGCTTCCTCCGTATGACTCACTACCTCCGTTCTCTATGAACAACCCGTGGAGAGTAGCGTCATACGCCCCCTTCCAGGACGGTCCTCATCTCTATACCGGAATTTGGGACTCAAAGAATAGAGGACTTCGAGTTCTACCCGGAAGACCTCCAGCCTCCGTTCATAGGCTACGCAAGGCTCACACCCTCGGCTATGGTTCGGGACATAGGGGTACCTAAGGAGACAGTCCTCTATTCACGTGACCAGGCTCAGAGAGAATGGCTCAGGTGTTTTAGAGACATGGATTGTTCTAATACAAGATACAACCGTTTAAGAGTCCCTTTACCATTTTCACAATGGATGAGAGTACCCCGCTCCGTTCCGTCCTAACCAGATCGCGAGGTCGACCATCCCAGCAGCCCAGAGGGGGTTGAAACCTATAACCGCAGTTGAATGGAAGTCAGATCCCACATCTCCGTTGCTCCTTCAGTTGGAGAATTGTGGGAAGACTTGCCGAACACATTCTCAGCTGGCAAACTCAAAACCGGACTGTGCTATGGAGCAGTTTGGTGAAAAGCTACCCAGGCTCCCAGATAGCCTTATTCAGGCTGAATTTGACGCAAAATCGCGACTAGCCAGATCGATCAATTCTATGGCTATGTCTGAGGTAGCAACCATGGCTTATGGATCAGAACCGATTTTTAAGCTCATGACCAAAGCCCTGACTCAAACGGTACAGTCAGATATGTTTGAGTTTGCCACTGCTCGGACGAATTGTAGGAAGCATGTCCTACAAGAGGCAACCATTCGGCATGAACTGAATAGGTTACTCTCGTCTAGCATCTGGGGAGCAGATCTCTTCCCAGAAGCTATGGTTAAGGAAGTCCAGTCAGAGGCTACGAGGTTGAACCAGAGCCTTAAGGACCGTTGGGGCCTTACGGCTAAAAGGAGGCAAGACCTGACAGCTAAAGGTAAGGGACAAAGGAAACCCAGGCGTTTCCAACCTTACCAGAAAAAGCAACCACGCTTTTCTCAACAAGTTTCGGCGGTACCGTTAGTGCAGACAGCCCAACCCTCCACTTCCAAAGGTCAATCACAGCCAATTTATGTGATATCCCCTCAGCCTCAGCCCTCCACCTCTTACGCCATCTCTCCAGCTTACAATCAAGCCTTCGAGAGTCAAGCTTCTCAAAAGTATGACCGCTCGGGTAAGGGAGGCAGAGGTAAAGCGGTCCTTTCGTGGGAGAGGATCGGGAGGTCCCTTTAATAGGGGAAAACACCTTCAGAGGAGGCCGAGGCGGTTACCAGAACCAATGAAGAACTTCAGGTAGGAGGGAGGCTGTTCACTTTCGCCACCGGTGGAACTTCAGCCAATGGGCTCAGAGCATAGTGTCAAAAGGGCTGGGTTGGAGCTGGTTGAGAACGAACCCACCTCCAGCCAGACCCTTTCCGTCAACTTCCTTCCAAAGAATTGACAGAGTACGCGGAGGACCTCCTTCCAGAAAGGAGGCTGTAGCGAGAGTCAAGAGATTAAAATTTCAAGGTCGCTTGTTCAGCGTGCCAAAGAAAGGCTCACAAAAAAGAAGGGTAATCTTAGACTTGTCCCGCTTAAACTTAGCCATCCGCTGCGACAAGTTCAAGATGCTCACGATCTCACAGGTGCGGACCTTACTTCCCCGTGGGGCCGTCACCACCTCTATCGATCTTACAGACGCCTACTATCATATCCCTATTGCAAGACACTTCCGTCCGTATCTGGGTTTCAAGATAGGAGACCAGACATTCTCCTTCAAGGTAGTTCCATTCGGACTCAACGTGGCACCCCAGAGTGTTCACGAAGCTAGCGGAAGTGGTAGTGCAACAACTCAGATCACAAGGGATTATGGTAGTAGCGTATCTCGACGATTGGTTGATCTGGGCCCCAACAGTCGAGGAATGCAACAGAGCTACACTGAAAGTGATTCAGTTCCTGGAATATCTAGGCTTCAAGATAAACAGGACCAAATCAAGATTCACTCCAGAGTCATACTTTGCAGTTTGGCTGGGCATTCAATGGAATCTATCCTCCACACTCTGTCGATTCCATCAACCAAAAGGAAAGAAATAGCGAAGTCAGTCAAGCAATTTCTAAGTCACAAACTAGCGTCAAGGAGAGCTCAGGAAAGGATCCTGGGTTCTCTCCAGTTTGCATCAGTGACGAACGTCTTAATGAAAGCCAAACTGAAAGACCTAACCAGAAATCTGGCGCTCGCGAGCAAATGTCAGGTCCAGGGACAAACTATCCTCAGTGCCTCTGATTCTAAAGAATCGACTTCGGCCGTGGGCGAGAGTCAAGAATTTGTCAATGTCAGTACCCCTTCAGTTTCCTCCACCAGGGATCACCATCCACACAGACGCGTCCTTAAGCGGCTGGGGAGGGTATTCCCAGGTCCAAAAAGGTTCAAGGGACTTGGTCACCTCAGTTCCGTCAGTTCCATATAAACGTACTGGAGGCAATGGCAGTGTTCTTGACTCTAAAAAGGTTACGCCCACCAAAGTACTCCCACATAAAGCTAGTCCTGGACAGCGCAGTGGTAGTACATTGTATAAACAGAGGAGGCTCCAAGTCACGTCATCTAAATCACGTCATGATAGCCATCTTCTCCCTGGCAGACAAGTTCAGTTGGCATCTTTCCTCCACTCACATAGCTGGAGTGAGAAACGTCATAGCAGACGCCCTATCCCGATCAGTACCCCTAGAGTCCGGAATGGTCACTGGACAACAGTTCGTTCCAATGGATCCTTCAAAGAGTCCCAGGGCTACAGGTGGATCTCTTCGCATCCCAAGCGAACCACAAACTACCGTGTTATGTAGCCCCCAACCTGGACCCTCTGGGCCTATGCCACGGACGCCCTGGCTCTAGACTGGAACAAACTGGGAGAAGATTTATGTCTTCCCTCCAGTGAATCTCCTTATGAAAGTATTGAACAAACTCAGGACATTCAAGGGTCAAGTGGCTCTAGTAGCCCCAGACTGGCCGAAGAGCAACTGGTATCCTCTAATTTTGGAGCTGGGCCTTCGTCCTCTTCGGATCCCCAGTCCCAAGCTCTCCCAGTCAGTACAAACGAAGACTGTGTTCGCTTCCTCAGGGATTCTCAAAACCCTAACTTTATGGATTTCATGAAGTTTGCGGCAAAAAGAGATGCGAATATTGACCCTCAGAATATTCTCTTCTTGGAATCCGATAAAAGGGATTCAACTTTGAGACAGTATGATGCTGCTGTCAAAAAGTTAGCAATCTTCCTGAGAGAATCGGATATTAGAATCATGACAGTTAATTCAGCTATATCCTTTTTCAGATCCTTATTTGAAAAAGGTTTAGCAGCTAGCACGATTACGACAAACAAGTCAGCTTTGAAAAAGATATTTCAATTTGGATTCAACATAGACTTGACGGATTCTTACTTCTCGTCTATTCCTAAGGCATGTGCTAGGCTTAGGCCTTCTGTAAGGCCTACGTCAGTTTCATGGTTCTTAAACGATGTTCTAAAACTGGCTTCCGAAACCGTAATGACACATGCTCGTTTATAATGCTCTTAAGAAAAAACCCTATTTTTATTAAGCTTAGCTTCAGGAGCAAGAATTTCAGAACTGTCGGCTCTATCCAGGGACCCGGATCATATTCAATTCCTTCCCACAGGGGAAGTCCTACTTTCTCCGGAACGTAGCTTTTTAGCAAAGAATGAAGATCCTTTGATGAGGTGGGAACCTTGGAAGGTACTGCCCCTTCCACAAGATGTATCCCTTTGCCCAGTTTTAACCTTACGAGCCTTTCTGTCCAGGACCTCCTCATCTTCATCGGGTCCCCTCTTTAAGAGGGAAAAAGGTGGAACTTTATCCATTAAAGGCATCAGGCAGCAAATCCTGTACTTTATTAAGCAAGCCAATCCTGACTCTTTCCCGAAAGCACATGATGTCAGAGCAGTAGCCACCTCAATTAATTATTTCCAACATATGAACTTCGATGAGTTGAAAAAGTATACTGGATGGAAATCACCGACAGTGTTCAAACGTCACTACCTTAAATCCTTGGAAGCTCTGAAATTCCCAGCAGTAGCAGCGGGTAACATAGTTTCCCCTGACTCTAGCTAATTTGTAGTAGAAGATTCAGTCCTCCTTTCTACCTGCCTCACCCAAAAGTTCGTCTATTCCTACCTTGTTCATTTGCATTCACCTTGTGTCTTAGCTGCTTTTATGATAGTGTAGTGGGTGCCCCTTATTGTCTGGCTAGGGACACTCACAAATGATTATAAACATTGATCTCATGGATGTTTCCCCTTCCTTTTTATATGCTAGGGGATACATCATATTAAATAATGGCTTTAAGGGGTTTTGTATATTAAGTCATATACATTCCTTATATATTATTATCGTTGGTTATTTATATTAATTGCTATTATACTTTTGATACATGCTGTTACACAGATATCATTTGATACTTGTAAGTCATTTTACCTGTATATATGTAAATTACCTTATGTTAACAAACATGATTAGATTTAAGGGTAATTTAAGCATATTTATAATTTTATACCCCTGTGTATATGTATCTTTTAGCAATTATATTCTCTTTATATATATTTTATCTTTTATTTGAGACCTATTCTGATTTATTTTAATTTTTACTTTTGTTTACAATCTTGTGCTATTTCTCTGGTACGATTTCGCGCAGCGACACGAGCTGAGCCCAGAAAAGGGATTTTGACGTAAGGAAAAATCTATTTCTGGGCGATTGGCTCGTGTCGCCAGCGAAATCCCACCCTACCCATCCCTTCGCCCAAGATTGTCTGCTAACTTCAGGATGGCCACCAGAGGCGCAGCAGTCGGCAGCATGGGATGGAGTAGTAGTAGTACGAGCTGCTCACTCTGTGGGTCGGCTCCCCTCTTGGAGGGTTTTTGTAGTGGGAGATTTCTATTGGCATTTGGCTCGTGGTAGTGGTCTCACTCGCCTAGTGTTCATACCGACACCCTCCTGGAGGGTGAGCGAGTCAGTTATACTGACCTTTTTCTTTATTTTATTTATTCTCTGGTATGTGTTAGTACATTTACCCTAGAAATAATAGATTAAAGGATATTTCGCTGGTCGCACGCCATCGCCAATCCCCAGAAATAGATTTTTCCTTACGTCAAATTCCTTATTTGGATACTTACCTACTGTTAAAGTTAGCTATTATCTCCATGCCAATAGGCGCGTTGGCATTCAAACAAAAGAAAAACGATCGCTTGGTTCACCCGGAAGACTGTCTAGTTCACCTTTTCTCCACCAGGTGTGTTCAAATGTTTTAGCTCTAGTCAGAATTCTCCTTGACGGCCCACTAAATGTAGGGAGGCTGGGTGGGGTCTACTTTAACAGTAGGTAAGTATCCAAATAATAAGTTTTATCATGAAAATTTATATTATTTGAGATGATTCTTACCTATTGTTAAAGTTAGCTGATTCCCACATTGAGATAAAGGATGGTGGGTAGTGCAGCTAGACAAATTCTGCTCAGCCAAGCGAGCTAAGAGCTTCTTGTATGAAACTCAAAACATTCTTACCCGATCAGGAATCCTTCCTGGATAATATTGCCGCCAGGAGGTGGATTCCCTTCAGGGTGCAAGGCTCCCATGTGTGTGCAGTCAAGAGCAGCCTTGCAGAAAAAAACACTTTGTTTTCAGTCAGAATGAATAGAAGTGGCATGGTGGGACCCCTGTGCCTGGGTCCGAAAGCCCCCAAAAATGACAGTCAAATACAAAGTAAATACCTATGATACAAAGGTATGCTCCTTTACAACAAATGTACCTTCATGCTCCTATAAAAACCAACACCCGGGATTAAAAGAGAGCCTAAAAGATTGCTCTTTCTTTCAGTTCAGGAAAAGACTTTACCCGCTATTACTAGAGGGTTAAGGGTTTTACAGTTTTCAAACGCGATTTCTACATCTTTAAGATAATGAGCAACAAAAACCGAACTACAATTCCACTGAGATGCATTAATTACATCCTCAAGAGACAAATTCTTTAAAAAACTAAAAGCAGCAGCAACTGCTCTTACACTGTATATTTGCCTTCAATAAAGGTAAGATATCTGGGTTTAGTTTTTCATATGCTAGTCTTATTAATGCTTAACAAAAAAAGACATTGCATTCTTAGATAAAGGAGCGTTAGGTTTACTAACATCACAAAATAAATTATTAACTCTGCCCCTCACAGGCTTTAATTTATCTTAAATTTGAATAGCTCTAACAAGACAGAGGAGGGCTTCTTCTTCATTCCCCACCAATGAGGTCAAATTTGGAATTCTTACCATTCTAGGTAGAAGTTTAGCCTTGACATCATTCTTAGCCCTGAACAAGGGCATAAATGATAAAACAGCATCTCCTCCTTTACAAAAGCCTGCCTTATTGGAGAATGCTTGTAACTCTCTTACTCTTTTGGCTGTCGCTAGCGCTACTAAAAAGAGCGTCTTCTTGGTTAGTTACTTCAAAGAAGCAGATTCCAAAGGTTCAAATGGATCTGCAGATAAGAATTTTAGCACTACATCCAAGTTCCATGATAGAGATTGATACTGAACTTGGGGACTTCAATTTCAAATGATCTCAACGCCTCCTTAAGATCTGGATCGTTAGAAATATCTAATTGTACATGCCATAGCACTGATGAAAGCATGGATCTATATCCTCAAATAGCAGCTACAGAAAGCTTCTTACTATACCTAAGATATCGAAAGAGCTTTATTATGTTGTTTACAGAGGTATGTGTGCTGGAAATCCCTCTAGAACGACACCAAGAACAGTACACAACCCACGGTCTCTGATACAAGGCCAAGGTTGTTGTTCGTCTTGATTTAAGGATAGACTTCCGAGATACTTTAGAAAACCCTCTCGCTCGAAGGAGACAGTCGAGTCTCCAAGCGGTTAAGTGTAGAATGTGGAGGCTTTGGTGGAACTGCTTGGAATTCGGTTGAGTGAGTAGATCCCTCCTTAAAGGGAGAACATGAGGGAGATCCACTGAAAGTGCTAGAAGGTCCAGAAACCATTCTCTCTGAGGCCACCACAGAGCTACTAGTGTCATTCTGTAATGATTCGATTCTTGAAACTTGCTCAGCACTTTTCTTATTGTTGCAAATGGAGGAAAAGCGTATGCATCTAGGTTGGACCAATCTTGAAGAAATGCGTCAACTGCCCAAGCCTGAGGGTCCTGGCATGGAGAGCAATACACTGGGAGTTTCTTGTTCATTGCTGTTGCAAATAAGTCCACATTTGGAGCTCCCCATAGACTCTGCTATCAAAAACATTGACTTTGATCTTGTTCCGCCCTGGTTTCTGATGTATGCCAAAGAGGTGGTATTGTCCGAAAATACTGCCATTACCTTTCCTCTCGCTATTTGTTCGTACTAAAGGAGGGACTTCCATACTGCCTATAGTTCTAGACTGCTAATGTGCAATTCCCTCTCTTGCGGTGACTATACCCCGGACATCTGATGGCCTCCCAGGTATGCTCCCCAGCCTGTCATTGAAGCGTCTGAAAACAAGGTTAGGTCTGGGCTCACTACACTTAGGGATGACTCTGTTCCCAGTCTTTGACAATCCTTCCACCATGATAACGTCTCCCAAAGACTAACTGGGATTGAAATTAAATGGGAATCTGGCAGGGATTTCCTGTCCCAAGATTCTCTCAAGTAGAGTTGAATTGGTTGCATTCCGAGCCTTGCTAAACTGACAAATCTTTCCAGAGATGCCATGTGTCCCAACAAAGACAGCCATTGCCTTGCTGGAAGCTTCCTTAAGGGCTGAAATTTTCCTAGAAGCAATAAAAAATTGTCTATCTGTTTCTCCGATGGAAAAGCCTGAAAACTGCGAGTGTCTATCCTCATCCCTAGAAAGAGAATGGTCTGAGTTGGAATCAGAGGAGACTTCTGAAAACTTAGCAATATGCCCATTGATTGAGCCAGGCAAAGTAACAGATCCTTGGCACTCAGAATTCCCTTGAAAGAGTTGGCCAACATTAGCCAGTCGTCTAAATAGAGCAAAATTCTCACTCCTATCAAGTGACACCATCCCCTACTGGTGCTAAAATCCTCATGAATACCTGCGGTGCTGTGCACAGGCTGAAGCAAAGAGCTCTGAATTGAAATGTCTTCCCTGCGAAGACAAAACGCAGGAACTTGTGAGACTGAGGATTTATTGGAATGTGGAAATAAGCGTCTTGGATGTCCACCGATATCATCCAGTCATTCTTCTGTACTGCCACTAGTACTAGTACTGTGCTGGATGATTCCATGGAAAATGGGGTTAGACGAATGAAAGTGTTGAGTCTCGACACATTCAGTACTGGATGCCACCCTCCAGATGCTTTGGGTACCAGAAAAAGACGGTTGCAAAACCCCGGCGAGTTTCCTGACACCTGCTCTATCGCTTTCTTCAAAGACGACGACAGAGGAAGAGGAGACAGAAAAGGAATTTTGTGGTCTTCTTTCAGTACCTCCGCCACCCAAGGTTCTGCTCTAAGTCTCTCCAAACATGCCAGAAGATCTGCAGTCGACCTCCTACTGGAACCTGAGGGCATAAAGATTAATTTCTTTCTAAAAAACTTAGATTTGTTTTTATTGGAGCCTGGTAAAGACCTACGAAAGGGCTTGGTAGCTGAACTGTTCATGAGATGAGGAAGGACGAATTTTTGCTGGAGGGCCAGAAGGCAAAGAAGGAGCAGGTCTTTTATTCCCCGCTTTAAAAGATTGTCTGATAAATTCCCTATTTTCCTGAATGGAAATATCCTCCCTTATTTCCTTAAATAGAGATGGATTCAGAAGGCAGTCCACAGGAGAACCCAAAACTGCAGCTATCTTCTGAGAAGAAGAGACCTTAGTCGAAAGATAAGAGCACAATTGTTCTCTTTTCTTCAAGATTGAATTAGTGAAAGCATGAGAACATTCGCTTGCTGCGTCTGAAATAGCCTTATCCAGGCAAGACAAAAAATCAAGACTCTTCCCAAGTTTTGATACCCGCTGGTGTAAGCTGACACAGAAGCGGCAATAGTACTTGGCGAAAGTTCCGCAAAAGACAAAACCTCAATAATTCTAAACAAAAACTTGCACAAAGTCTCTGCCTTTGTATTAGATCAAAGCACCTTACCAGTTCTCAAGAGCACGTTTTTTTATAGGATCAAGACATGCAAAGAAATCAACATCGTCGACTGAGGATGGTTTCAGTACCGGTAACGAGGCTGTATCGTAATAACTGATTCTCTGTGATTTCAAAAACCCCGGAATACTAGAGCTGGCAGACTTACCAGAAGCTTTGTGCGCCAGAAGACGAGATATTTTGTCATAACGTCCTCTAATTGAAGGCGAAAGTTTTGGTTTTTTCAAAGACTTAATGGGAGTCGAAATGCTGGAAGACAATAACGACCTATTCTACAGAATTTCTTTCCGCCACCAAATGAGGATAAGAGAAGAGCAACGTTCCAGCAAGTACCGAAAGACCAAAGGAGACTCTTCCGACTCATGCTCTTCTTCTGCAAGTTGCAGATTTGAGACGACAGCAGCAGACTACTCGCAACGAAAATTTGCCTCGATAGGCGTAGAGCCTCTGGGAGAAGTAGTCTGCAGTTGTCTACTAGCGTTGACACCAGTCGGCTGGCCAAGCTGAAGCAGAGGGGATACTCGTCGGCAAAGAAAATGGGACTTGTAAGAGAGACAGAGAAGATTCATCGACACCGAACTGTACCACTTCGTCCGAATGTGTCTCAAGCGGCTTGGGAACGATCCCAGACAACACATCTTTTTAGAGTAAAGAAGCTAGAATAGCATCTAGTTTGGAAACAACAGTAGAATCTGTAACCATAGAAGGAAGAGAAAGAGAGACATTAGCAGTCCACCTGAGACTCTCCAACAGCAGAAGACCTAGGAATAGCCAAGAAAGATTTAGAATGAGACGTAGATGCAGACGAAATAGGTTCAACAATTGATTGAGTCAATGTAAAAGAATTAGAACCCCCTACTGGGATATCATTATTAATAAAGTCCATACAGTGGAGCCCCCGTATTCGCATTCTCCAGATTCGCGGACTCACACATTCGCGGATTTCTCTCTGGAACATTCCCCCGCATTATTCGCTGAAAATTTGCCTGTTTTTTTTTTTTATCAATTTCATCATAAAATGCACTTTTTGTGATAAAACTATTTAAAAAAACCAGGAATAACAATTTTTAGTGGGTTTTCTTGAGTCTTAACTAACAAAATAGGAAGTTTTAAGCATTTTTATAGGGGTTCCAACTATTCGTGGGTTCTAACTATTCACAGGGGGGTCTGGTATGTATCCCCTGTGAATACGGGGGGGACCACTGTAATTAAATTCTTACTCCTGTTGGTTCTAGAAACCTCATTGCTAGCTCCGGATTAAGGTGAGGTTGAAATACTGTGCAAAGACTTACGCTTACCAAAACGATCTTTTGGCGAACGCGTTAAGCGTGACTGCACGTGAGCGTGAAAAAGGAGAGGTAGGAGTCGGAGGGCACAGAACCCCATCGCCCCAAGAACCAACCCCGGCAGCAGACTTTTCCAACTGTCGCAGGGCAGTCCTAGGCTTGGGCTGATTAAGGGCGAGGGCAAAAACACCTTACCTCTACAAGAGGGAACGCGAAAAAGAACGTTCACTATGGAGGGACTCGGAACAGTTTGTTATCATAAATTCAGTTAAACTTTTAACGGAATCTAAAATAAGACTTACCCATATCTTTTTTAAGTTTCTCAATACGCTTTTCCTGTACCGAAAGGGTAGCGGAAGTCGGAGCCACAGAGGAAACGCTAGTACTATCATTATCAGTATTAGGCCAAGTATAGAAAAACACTGTAGTTTGAGTAGGGGTAACTGCAGACGAGGGCTCAACAGGAATGGGAGAAAAGGTAGCTTTATGCCCTGATCTAATTAAATGTTTTCACAGTCTCTCTGCTTCCCTTCTTTTCCGATATCTAATACCTTTGGGCATAATATCATTAGGCCAATCCTTGCATTCCTCACACCTAATCTCTAGATCACACTCTGTACCCCTGCAGCTAGTACCATTATGTTGATCTATCACAAATTTAGGCATTCTTGTTACACAATAATCATTCCTACATAACCTGATATTGGTTGACTTGCTAACGGTGGAAGTCATCCTAGTATGATTAAATTTACAGTAGTACCGTGATAGGAGAAAAAGCATATCTTAGTTTTACCAGACCACTGAGCTGATCAACAGCTCTCCTAGGGCTGGTCTGAAGGATTAGATATATTTTTACATGACTAGGAACCAATTGGTTACCTAGCAACGGGACCTACAGCTTATTGTGGGATCTGAACCACATTGTATCGAGAAATGAATTTCTATCACCAGTAATAAATTCCTCTGGTTCCTCGTTGGCCGAGCCGAGAATCGAACTTCAGACCACCGGAATAGTAGCCGAGTGCGAAATGCACTTGGCCAACGTAGAACTTCCTGATAGGAGAAAAACAGCCAAGTTTCACCAAATACCAACATTCACCTAGAACTAATGGCAGCAAGGAGAATTCTGACTAGAGCTAAAACATTCAAACACACCTGGTGGAGAGCAGGTGAACTAGACAGTCTTCCGGGTAAGCCAAGCGATTGTTTTCCTTTTGTTTGAATGCCGACTCACCTATTGGCATGGAGATATGAGCTAAGTTTAACAGTAGGTAAGATTCATCTTATATAATCTATCTATCTATCTATCTATCTATCTATCTATCTATCTATCTTGCTATCTATCATCTATCTATCTATATATAATATATATATATATATATATATATATATTATATATATATATATATATATATATATATATTATATTATAATAATATATATAGACTATATATATATATATATACACAATATACAGGCGGTCCCCGGGTTACGACGGGTCCGCTTACGACGTTCCGAGGTTACGACGCTTTTTCTTAAATATTCATTGAAAAATCCGCCCTGGGTTACGACGCTTGTTCCGAGGTTACGACGCTGACGTTTCCGACGCTCCGAGTTTACGACGCTTTTAAAAAACGCATACTATGATAAGAATCCTTTATAGTTTAGCACAGTTTCTCTCTGTCTCTCTCTCTTTCTCTCTCTCTCTCTTTGTATTTTCCGACGAAAATAATCACTAATTAGTGTATTTTTGATGTTTATTTTCATGACTAAAATACATTTCATAAAATATAAAAATAAATCAGACTGTGATCATGAAGCCAACAAATATGAATGTATTTTTTTAGAATTCTTCTTCTGTTTTAATATTACGTTATGTATATGTTTTTTCATTTAGCTGTCAGTAACTCGGTATCTCCATAAAAATAATAATTCTCTCTCTCTCTCTCTCTCTTTCTACTACAAAGATGTATGTTTTTTTGTATGATAAATAAATGATTTACTGTTTTCAAATATTATATTAATTTATACAGCAATAATATCAATTCATTAAAGAAAATACCATAGTGAATTAGTTATGATTTTAGCTTATATTTAAAAAATTATGGAAGAATGAAGGAAATCCCAGTCTTCTTCAAATAACTTCCAGTAACCTTTCCTCGAGATCCAGGTACTAAAACTGTCGGATATATCAAGTTCTGTGACAGCCAGGAGGGGGGAAGAGCTGGGGGAAGAGCTGCAGTGTTGCAATCACGTGGCCTGAAATTCCTGTCTTCTCTCTCTTCCACCCCCCCCCTCTCTCTCTCTCTCTCTCTCTCTTCTCTCTCTACCTGCTATCTCTCTCTCTCTCTCTCTCTCTCATTTACTGAGACTCAAGATTTTTTATGTACTTGTACTATTTGTTTTTAATACTTTCAAATAATAATAATAATAATAATAATAATAACAACTGTAATTACAAAATTCATATGTGATAGTATTTTAAAGAAATACAATACGTACTAATCTATCCATGTCACTTTTAATTAAGGTTAACTCTCTCTCTCTCTCTCCTTCTCGCTCGTCTCTCTCTCTCTCTCTCTCTCTCTCTCTCTTTGCCACACAAGATAATAATGTGTCATAGTGGTAACTCCCTCCCTCTCTTTCGCTGGAAACATTATAAGTATTTTTTCAGAGCACAGAGAGATAAACACTCTCTCTCTCTCTCTCTCTCTTTTACCGAGATGAAAGAATTTTTATAGTACTAGTATGTAAAATGTTTATTGATAATTTCAGTTATTTAACCCTTAAACGCTGAAGCGGTAAAAATAAAAAACTCCCCCGAATGCCGGAGCCGGTTTTGAGTGAGCACGGAAGCGGAAAAAATATTTTTTCAAAAAATCACAGCGCGCTTAGTTTTGAAGATTAAGAGTTCATTTTTGGCTCCTTTTTTTGTCATTGCCTGAAGTTTAGTATGCAATCATCAGAAATGAAAAATAATATCATTATCATATGTAAATAATGCAATATATGGTAGCGAAAAAAAAAATTCATACATAATTGTATTAAAGTCACGCTGTGCAAAAAACGGTAAAAGCTAACGAGTTTCTTTATTTTTCGTTGTATTTTACACTAAATTGCAATCATTTTGATATATAATACATTGTAAAACAATAAAAGCAACACCGGAAAAATATTATCACAAAATGATGTACGAATTCGTAACGCGCAGACGTAAAAAAATGTTTTTTTTTTCAAAAATTCACCGTAATTCTAAATATTGTTCTAGAGACTTCCAATTTGTTTCAAAATGAATACAAATGATTGAATATTACTATACTGTAAGAGTTTTAGCTTACAATTGCGTTTTTTGACCATTTCGGTAGAGTTAAATTTGACCGAACATGGTTTTTTTCTATTTATCGTGATTTATATGCAAATATTTCGAAAATGAGAAAAGCTACAACCTTCAAAGTGTTTTTTCCTTTATTTTACATGAAATTGCACACATTTTCATATATAAAACTCGATGAAATGCCTAATATGAAACAGAGCAAATTTTCCGAGAATTCGATGTACGCAATTCGGAGATTTATGGCGGAGAATCCGCGCGCAGAAGGAAGGAAAGTTTTTTCATAAATTCACCATAAATCGAATATTGTGCTAGAGACTTCCAATTTGTTGCAAAATGAAGGTAAATGATTGAATATTACTAAAATATAAGAGTTTTAGCTTACAATTGACCAAAGTTGACCAAACGTGGTTTTTTTTCTATTTATCAAGATTTATATGCAAATATTTCAAAAATGAGAAAAGCTACAACCTTCAATTATTTTTTCAGTTGTATTCTACATGAAATTGCGCACATTTTCATATATAAAACTTTATGTAACGGCTAATTTAAAATGGTGCAAACATTACCACAATCGCACGTATGATTTTTTCGGGAGAGTTACCGCGCGGACGTAAGGAAAATGTTATTTTTTTCATAAATTCACCATAAATCGAAATATTGTGGTAGAGACTTCCAATTTGTTACAAAATGAAGGTAATGATTGAATATTACTAAAATATAAGTGTTTTAGCTTACAATTGCGTTTTTTCGACCATTTCGGTAGAGTCAAAATTGACCGAAGGTTAAAAATTTTGTCACTTATCATTTTTTATATGAAAATATTTCAAAACTGATAAAAGCTACAACCATGGGTTGTTTTTAGTTGTAGTGCATGAAATTGCGCACATTTCTATATATAAAACTTTATGTAACGGCTAATTTTAAAATGGTGCAAACATTACCAGCAATCGCATGTATGATTTTTTTCGGAAGAGTTACCGCGAGGACGTAAGGAAAAAGTTTTTTCATAAATTCACCATAAATCGAAATATTGTGCTAGAGACTTCTAATTTGTTGCAAAATTAAGGTAAATAGTTTGAATATTACTACAATATAAGCGTTTTAGCTTACAATTGCGTTTTTCGACCATTCCGGTAGAGTCAAAGTTGACCAAAGGTTGAAATTTTGGCACTTACCGTAATTTATATGGAAATATTTCAAACTGATAAAAGTTACAATCATGAGTATTGATAAAAGTTACAATCATGAGTATTTGCAGGCGGGCATGAAGGATGAACCCCTTCCACAACTAAGGGAATCGGACCCTACGTCCCCTCTCTTCCCTGCTTTCGGTGATTTGTGGGAGAACCTACCGGCCACTTTTACGGTAGGTAAACTCAAGCTGGACTGTGCCATGGAACAGTTCGGGGAGAGGTTACCCAGATTACCAGAAAACCTCATTCAGGCGGAGTTTGAGGCAAGAACCAGGCTAGGCAGAACCCTCAACACCCTGGTTATGACGGAAGTGGCTGCTTTGACATACGGCACGGAGCCTCTTTTTAAGCTCCTAGCCAAGTCGCAAACTCAGACAGTTCAAGCGGACTTGTACGGGTTTATAGTGGCAAGAAGGAACTGCCAGAAGCACGTCCTTCAGGAAGCAACGATTCGGCACGAACCGAACAAGTTGCTTTCCTCCAACATCTGGGGGGCGGACCTCTTCCCAGAATCGGCAGTTAATGAGGTCCAACACGAGGCGACGAGGCTTAACCAGAGCCTCAGAGCTCGTTGGGGTCTCTCGGCTAAGAGGAAACATGAGAACTCTTCCTCCTCTAGCAAAAAGCTGAAGAAGACAAAGAGGTTCCAGCCATACCAGAAGCAGCAACAGCAACACTTCGTACAAGCTGTTCCGGTTGCTCAGACAGGACAATCGGCAGCACCAAAAGGACAGAACCAACTGATTCTCCTGCTGTCCCCACAAGGTCAGCCCTCGACCTCTTACGCTGTTTCCCCGGCATTCAAGCAGGTGTTTGAAAGCCAAGCCTTCCAGGGCTAGAGGTGCCTTTCGGCAACGAGGCGCAGGAAGAGCTACCAACAGGGGTAAGCACTTCTGTGGAGGACGCGGAGCTCATTCCGCCACAACAGCAGTGAGATCTCCCGGGGTGGGTAGGAGGGAGGCCTGTTCCTCTTCCGGCACAGGTGGGTTCAGCAAATGGGCACAGAGCATTGTGACCAAAGGACTGGGTGGAGTTGGATCAAAGGTCCCCCTCCACCCAAGTCATTCCTTCAGTTACCATCAAAGGAATTGGCAGATTACGCAGAGGAGTCCTTCAAGAAAGGAGTAGTGTCGAGAGTCAAGCATTTAAAGTTTCAAGTACGCTTATTCAGCGTGCCAAAGAGAGGCTCATTAAAAAGAAGAATAATCTTAGACTTGTCCCGGCTAAACTTATTCATTCATTGCGACAAGTTCAAAATGCTGACCATCTCGCAGGTGCGGACCTTACTTCCCCGTGGGGCCGTCACCACCTCTATCGATCTTACAGACGCATACTATCATATCCCAATCGCGAGACACTTTCACCCATACCTAGGCTTCAAGCTGGGAGACCAGGCATTCTCTTTCAAAGTGATGCCCTTCGGGCTGAATGTAGCCCCCAGGGTATTCACGAAAATAGCGGAAGTAGTGGTACAACAACTGAGATCACAAGGGATAATGGTAGTAGCGTACCTCGATGATTGGCTGATTTGGGCGCCAACCGTCGAGGAATGCCTCAGAGCCACAAACAAGGTACTTCAATTTCTGGAGCACCTAGGGTTCCAGATAAACAGGACAAAGTCCAGGCTCACATCCGGAGTCCGCGTTTCCGGGAATGGCTCGGCATTCATTGGGACTTAACCTCTCACAATCTGTCAATTCCTGTGGACAAGAGGAAAGAAATAGCCAAGTCAGTAAGGCAATTCCTCAAGAACAAACGGGCGTCAAGGAGAAACCAAGAAAGGATCCTAGGTTCACTCCAGTTTGCGTCAGTTACAGATGTTCTGCTGAAAGCGACTCAAAGACATAAACCGAGTTTGGCGCTCAAGAGCAAATGCCGAATCTCGGGACAAGTTGTCAGTGATCCCACAGATTCTTCTAAATCATCTCCGTCCATGGGCGGAGACAAAGAACCTGTCCAAGTCAGTTCCTCTTCAATATCCTCCTCCGGCGTTGATCATCCACACAGACGCCTCGCTAAGTGGATGGGGAGGATACTCTCAGTTCAAAAAAGTTCAAGGAACTTGGTCACCTCAGTTCCGCCAGTTCCACATAAACGTATTGGAGGCTATGGCAGTATTTCTCACTCTGAAGAGGCTCCTTCCACCAAAGAATTCTCATATAAAGCTGGTATTTGACAGCGCAGTGGTAGTACACTGCATCAACAGGGGAGGATCCAAATCAAAACATGTGAACCATGTTATGATAGCCATTTTCTCTCTGGCGAACAAGTACAAATGGCATCTATCCTCCACCCACCTGGTGGGAGTAAGGAACGTGATAGCAGACGCCCTATCCCGATCAGTTCCTCTAGAATCAGAGTGGTCCCTGGACAACAAGTCATTCCAGTGGATACGCCGGAGTGTTCCGGGGCTTCAGGTGGATCTTTTCGCATCTCAAGCAAACCACAAGCTCCCTTGCTATGTGGCCCCCAACTTGGACCCTCTGGCATATGCCATAGACGCTATGTCCATAGATTGGAATCAGTGGAGGAAGATATACATCTTTCCTCCAGTGAATCTTCTATTGAAAGTACTGAACAAACTCAGGACTTTCAAGGGACAAGTAGCTCTACTAGCCCCAAACTGGCCCAAGAGCAACTGGTACCCTCTGCTTCTGGAATTGGGTCTTCGACCTCGACGGATTCCCAATCCCAAACTATCTCAGTCAGTAAAAATGAGGACTGTGTTTGCTTCCTCAGGAATTCTCAAAACCCTAACTTTATGGACTTCATGAAGTTTGCGGCTAAAAAAGATGCAGATATCGATCCTCAGAATATTCTTTTCTTAGAATCAGATAAGAGACAGTATGATGCTGCTGTTTACCATCTTACGCCGAAGCGGTAAAAAAAAAATTGTCTCCCGTGTGCCGGAGGTGTTTCAGAGTGAGCGCGGAAGCGGAAAAAATATTTTTTTCAAAAAATCACAGCGCACTTAGTTTTCAAGATTAAGAGTTCATTTTTGGCTCCTTTTTTTGTCATTGGCTGAAGTTTAGTATGCAACCATCAGAAATGAAAAAAAATTATCATTATCATATATAATAATGCAATATATGATAGTGCAAAAACAAAATTTTATATATAATTCTATTCACATCGCGCTGTGCGCAAAACGGTTAAAGGTAACAAGTTACTTTTTTTTCGTTGTAATGTACACTAAATTGCGATCATTTTGGTATATATAGCAACACAGAGAAAATATTATCACAAAATAATGCATGAATTCGTAACGTGCGGACGTAAACAAATATTTTTTTTGCAAAAATTCACCATAAATCTAAATATTGTCCTAGAGAACTTTCCAATTTCTTTCAAAATGAAGACAAATGATTGAATATTACTATACTGTAAGAGTATTAGCTTACAATTGCAGTTTTCGACCATATCTGACGAGTTAAAGTTGACCGAATGTCGAATTTTTTATATATATATTTTTTATATGCAATTATTTCAGAAATAAAAGCTACAACCTTCAAATATTTTTAGTTTTATTCTACATGAAATTGCGCACATTTTCATATATAAAACTCTATGAAATGCCTAATATGAAACGGAGCAAATATTCCGAGAATGGTATGTACGCATTTCGGAGATTTGTGGCGGAGAATCCGCGCGCGGAGGGAAGGAAAGAATTTTTTTTTAAATTCACCATAAATCTAAATATTTTGCTAGAGACTTCGAATTTGTTTCAAGATGAAGATAAATGACTGAATATTACTAGACTGTAAGAGATTTAGCTTACAATTGCGTTTTTCAACCATTTCGGTAGAGTCAAAGTTGACCGAACGTGGTTTTTTTTCTATTTATCGTGATTTATATGCAAATATTTCAAAAATGAGAAAAGCTACAACCTTCAATTATTTTTGTTGTATTCTACATGAAATTGCGCACATTTTCATATATAAAAGTTTATGTAACGGCTAATTTAAAGGGTGCAAACATTACCACAATCGCACGTATGATTTTTTCGGAAGAGTTACCGCACGGACGTAAAGAAAATGTTATTTTTTTCATAAATTCACCATAAATCGAAATATTGTGCTAGAGACTTCCAATTTGTTGCAAAATGAAGGTAAATCCTTGAATATTACTAGAATATAAGCGTTTTAGCTTACAATTGCTTTTTTCAACCATTTCGGTAGAGTCAAAGTTGACCGAAGGTTGAAATTTTGGCAATTATCGTTATTTATATGAAAATATCTCAAAACTGATAAAAGCTACAACCATGGGTTGTTTTTAGTTGTATTGTGCATGAAATTGCGCACATTTCCTATATAAAATTTTATATAACGGCTAATTTTAAAATGGTGCAAACATTACCACAATCGCATGTATGATTTTTTTCGGAAGAGTTACCGCGCGGACGTAAGGAAAAAGTTTTTTCATAAATTCACCATAAATCGAAATACTGTGCTAGAGACTTCCAATTAGTTGCAAAATTAAGGTAAATGATTGAATATTACTAAAATATAAGAGTTTTAGAACTTACAATTGCTTTTTGTTTTTCGACCATTTCAGTAGAGTCAAAGTTGACCGAAGGTTGAAATTTTGGCAATTATCGTTATTTATATGAAAATATCTCAAAACTGATAAAAGCTACAATCATGAGTATTTTATTGTTGTATTCTACATAAAAATGCGCACATTTTCATATATAATACTTCATGTAACGGCTAATTTACAATGGTACAAAAATTATGTCAAAGTGACGAAATAATTTCCCGAGATGTGTCACAGATACTTTTTAGTGAGGCAAGAAAGAAATTCGCGGTTGCGCGCCTGCGTAACGATTATAAACAAAACAACACCTTGATCCGTGAACTCCCAGCATCCCCCAAGGCGCGTGATTCAAAAGTTTTAGGCTGGTAGGCCTATAAGTATTTTTCCGCGAATTTTATAAAAAACTTTTGTAAGTCGACGTAAAATACGTCCAGTCGGCACATGGGAGACAAAAAAATGTCGACGTAAAATATGTCAAGTCGGCGTAAGAGGGTTAAGAAGTTAGCATCTTTCCTGAAGGAGACAAACACCACAACCATGACAGTCAATTCAGCTATATCCTTCTTCAGGTCTTTATTTGAAAAAGGATTAGCAGCTAGCACTATTACCACTAATAAATCAGCTTTAAAGAAAATCTTTCAGTTGGGTTTTCAAATAGACTTAACAGACTCTCACTTTACGTCTATTCCTAAAGCTTGTGCTAGGCTCAGACCTTCTGAAAGACCTAGCTCAGTAGTATCATGGTTTTTGAATGATGTCCTCAAACTGGCCTCAGACACTGACAACACTTCTTGCTCATTCATAATTTTACTAAGAAAGACGCTATTCTTTACGGAGTCTGGCCTCAGGAGCTGGAATATCAGAACTGTCGGCTCTTTCCAGAGATGCGGGACATGTAGAATTCCTCCCTTCAAGAGATGTTCTACTTTCCCCAGATCGTAGTTTTCTGGCAAAAAATGAGGATCCTTTGATGAGGTGGGCCCCTTGGAAAGTCATCCCTCTTCCTCAAGACTCTTCTCTTTGTCCAGTGATGACCTTACGAGCCTTTCTGTCTAGGACATCCTCTAGATCCTCAGGCGCCCTCTTCATGAGGGAAAAAGGTGGCACTATCTCAATAAAGGGTATTAGGCAGCAGATCCTTTACTTTATTAAGCAAGCAAACCCTGAATCATTCCCAAAAGCCCATGACATCAGGGCAGTAGCCACCTCTATTAATTACTTCCAGCATATGAACTTTGACGATTTAAAAAAGTATACTGGCTGGAAATCGCCGACAGTTTTCAAGCGTCATTATCTGAAGTCCTTGGAATCTTTAAAATTTCCGGCAATGGCAGCGGGAAACATAGTTTCCCCTGACATTGCACAGTAGTTGTAGTTGAAGATCCAGATCTCCTTTCTACCTGCCTCAACTAATATTTCACCTAACCTACCGTTATGCTCTATATGGTCCTTTAGCCTTAGCTGCTTAAGATAATGCTTATAGTGGTGTCCCCCTTATTTTTTTGCTAGGGGCACCCACAACTTTATTGTAAATATTATGATTCTGATTGGTGCTGCTCCCCTTATTTTTATGCTAGGGTAGCACAGCGACATTTATTAATGTACCATTTATTAATAATAATTATAAGTTTAGTGAGTAATCTTCCCTATGTGCATTGTAACTCACTAATATAGTTAAGTTTATCATAACTAGTATAAGTTTAATTTTAAGGTTAACTATATGTCTGGTTTATTTACTTTAAGTTAACTTTATCTGTATGATAACTTGTAAGTTCTCAATAACATTATATTTATTTGTTTTGCTTCTTAGTTTTATTGAGACCTTCCACTTTTATTTTACAATCTTGTGCTATTTCTCTGGTACTATTTCACGTAGCGACACGAACTGAGCCCAGAAAAGGGATTTTGACGAAGGAAAAATCTATTTCTGGGCAAGGGTTCATGTCGCCCAGTGAAATCCGCCCCTATGTCCCACCCTGCAGCCCAAGATTGGCATCTAACGACAAGGATGACCACCAGAGGCGCTGCAGTCGGCGTGGTGCGTAGCGTAGTAGTAGTAGTTGCTGTCTCCGACTGTGGAGCGGCTCTTTCAGGAGGGGGATTTTGGTGTGGGAGAATTCTAAATGGCAAGAGGTTCGTGGTAGTGGTCTCACTCGCCCCAGAAACCATACCGACACCCTCTTTTATTTAGGGTGAGCGAGTCAGTTATACTGACATCCTCCTGAATTTATTTTTCTCTGGTATGTTAGTATCATTTACCTAGAAATAATGAAATTTAGGATTATTTCACTGGGCGACACGAACCCTTGCCCAGAAATAGATTTTTCCTTCGTCAAAACCCCTTTTTTGTGGTAGTGGTTGGTTTGATAGTGAAACTTGGGGAATATTATTAGTGTTCTGATGATCTAGAGATTCAGCAGAGTCCTAAATATGGAAGGTTTATTTTAAGTTGGACAAAATGGCGAATTGATTGATTGATTGTGTCTATTAAACCTGGCATCACAACATCTAGCTTATTGACACCGAAATAAATTTAAATAGAAAAAATTAAATTTAAAATAAATGTCATAAAAAAATAACTAAAAATATATGTACATAAATATATTTGCTCATATATATAAACTCTTACATAGACAATCTATGTATAATCCAAATTTTCTTCAGGAGGCCCGCCTCCCACATAAAGATATATAACTGCTCAATATTTCAATCCTTTCTGAGAATTGTAGCTAGACTAAAATTACTTTCACTGTCACATCCTCAAGACAGGAACCTGTGTCTCAAATTCCTAAATCTGGGACATTCAATCAGCAAATGTTTCACAGTCAAGGGCACAGTACAGTTCTCGCAAGAACCCATGAGAGAGTCTTGTATGTCCAATCCTCAATCTACACAACATCATTTCCTGTTTCCTTGGCATAAAAAGGATATGACCAAGAAGACACTGATGACGTGATACTGCACATTTTTTGAATGGTTAAAATATCCTCCCCCTGGGACTGCCAACATTTTTTAATTCTCTGACCTACTAGAGGATTAAATCCCGTTATGGTAGTAGGCATCTTGTGGGTTCTCGGGAGCTGACTGCTGACTTTGCAAGTTGGTCAACTTTCTCATTCCCAACCACCCCAACATGGGAAGGCACCCAACAGAACTTTACTTCTTTCCCTCTTCTTTTCAGTAAAAGCAGCCATTCCAAAATATCTAAAATCAGAGGGTTTAAAAAGTTAAAAGATTCCAGTGACTGAAGAACTTGGGTCACAATATATAATAAAATTATTTTCATTCCGAATCAAAACTTCCTTTAAAGCCTTTAAATTTGCATATAATTCTGCTGTAAAAATCAATGCAACAGATGATAACCTCCTGTTTCTTTCTATACCAGGGAAGGCTACACCAAAGCTGATGCCAGCATCTGACTTTGAGCCATCTGTGAAAACTGCAGTGGAGTTATCATGTTGCAAGGAGTGTTCTAAAAATATTGACTGCATGGCCTCACTGGACAATTCTGTCTTGGTAAAATTAAAATATCTACAGAATTTTACCTCTGGAAAGTTCCAGGGGGGACTAACTGAATATTTTGCTATTAAAATCTTGATTCTTGGCATGTTTCATTCAATGCCTTTCCTTTCTCATACAAATGTTGGTTAAAGACTTAGGTAGCCCCTGCAATCTATACCAGCTCCAAACCAGCAGACGCTTGTAATGAAGATCTAGTGGTACCTCACCAGCATCTACAAGCATGCTCTCGGTGGGAGATGATTTAAATGCTCCTGTACATAACCGTATTCCTCCATGATGAATTGAGTTGAGCATTTTAAGGTTTTTTGGCTTTGCAGAAGTGCACACTTCACACCCATAAGTTAATTTTGAAAAGCCCAAGGCTTTATCTAATCTCAACATCTGAGTTTGGTCTGCACCCCACGAGGTGTGAGACAGGACTTTCAGCAAATTCATTGCTTTCAAGCATTTTGCCTCAATATATTTCAGATGTGGAATCCAGGTCAGCTTGCTATCAAAAATCAAACCAAGAAACTTTGTTTCACCAACACATGGAATTCTCTGCCTATGAATGAATAGATCTGGATCAGGATGGATTCCCCTTATGGGACAAAAGTGCATAGTTACTGTTTTACTGACAGAAAATCTAAAACCATTAACCTCAGCCCACTTTACTATATTATCAATGCAGAGCTGAAGGCGGCGTTCAGCCACTGCCATCCTTGATGCAGCAAAGGAAATCAACAGGTCGTCAACAAAAAGGGTATGTGTTATATCTGGAGGAATTATTTTGGAAACCCCATTGATTGCCAAGGTGAACAAGGTTACATTTAAAACACTTCCTTGTGGTACTCCTTCTTGATTAAATACATCTGACACTGTTGCTCCAACCTGAACCTGAAATAATCTATTTTTTAAAAAAGCCTTAATAATGAGGGGCAAATTGCATCTCAGGTTACATTCATAAAGGACCCTCAAAATGCCATCTCTCCATGTTGTATCATAAGCCTTCTCTAGATCAAAGAAAAAAGGGATATGATGCTGCTTGTCGGCAAAATTTTCACATATTGATGATTCCATTCGAACCAATACATCAGTTGTGGAGTGCATACTTTGAAAACCACACTGAGGAGGCGACAGATTTTTACCCCGTTCCAAGTACCACATCAAAGTACTGATTCAACACTCTCTCTTTTGCCTCTCTAAATGTGATACGTTTAGTTACCCTAATGTTTGAATTTCTTTTTCACAATTAAGTGAAGATGATGGATGATTGTCTCCACAATGTATACACCTGGCTTGTTTATTACATATGCCATGCTTTGGTTCACTGCATTTGACACAAGTAGCTGGCTTGCCTTGTAGTTTCTGTCTACAAGACCCTAACATATGTCCGAATTCTTGACAATGAAAACATCTCCTTGGTCTTGGGATATATTGTTTAACCTTGAAACGTAACCAGGCTGCTTTCACTATACTAGGCTATCGGGTAAAATTGAATGTAACAATTAAATTGGGAAGTGGGACAAGGACTCCATTTATCTTCTTCATTCTTGCAATTCTTATTACACCTTGATCTTTTAAATTCTTCTAAAGCTTTTCTTCAGAGTATGTCATAAGCTGGGGTGTATATATCATTCCCTTGGAGTAATTCAAAAAAGTATGTACTGCACACTCTACTTTAACTCCTCCAAGGTGTGATAATGTTTTTAGTTTGTCACTTTCTTTTGCTGAGGCAGATTCTACTGTCAGCTTTCCTCACCCCTCCGAAGAAATCTTAGGCTCTCGGCCACAACACTTTACAATATCTCTATATACATTACTAAAATCACAACTAGTCTTCCAAATTAGAAGTCAAATATTTATCATAAGCGTTTTCAAATATTCCGGGTCCTATTTCAGATACTATATTCCTGCTCAATTTCCCTTTACTCAGTACTGGAGCATAGGGTTTCAGTGTAATTACACTGGAAGGTTTGATTGATTTTTCCAGAGAAAGGTTGTCAGTGGAGGTTTCTGCAGTCATCAACTATTCTGATTCACTACCATCAAAGGGCCCAGGAGTACTTGTATCTTTATTTGTATTTATCATAAAGATTAAAGTTAAGGAAAAAAACCTGAAAACCTTAAAAAGATATCATCAGCCTTTCATGGAGTTTATTCTTCCACTAATGGCACAAGTTTGAACCAACTCCCAAATGTCCACATCCCTACCCTACTCCACCCCACAGGAGATGGCACAACATGATTAGAGTGGCCCAAGTGTAAGCCAAACCGCTTGATAGGACTGAGATTATTACAAGAATACAATCATCCCCACCCTAATCACATTATAGGCAAACCGGACAGAATGCCGAGAGTCTTATCCACAAAACTAGAACCCCCTGGAATCCGTGGTCCAGTCCTGCAAAACAGTTCCGCCTGATATCACTCAGGTCCGAACATTATTGGGCAGTTGATGGTCCTGCCACGGTTCCCACTATTTAGCTTCAGATATAAACCCAGTCCCAGCTATGATATCTTTTCTGTTTAAAGGTCCAGTAAATTTTAGCAAAGGAGGAAAATTCCACAAAAATTAATCTAAACATTTATTTATATATAGTATATAATGTTTGGGACTTTTGGGTGTGAACTCGGGAAAAAATTCCTAGGGTTCAAGAGCCCCCTCACCACGTCAAGGTGATCCCAATTAGAGGGGGCAAAATGGCGGAAGGAAATAATGAGGATAATACTTTGATTCATAAAGTCATAACAATTGCATAGGGAGTTCACCCTTTCCAAGGCATTGTAGACGGTATTCTTTCTTGACCAGTGCAGATTTCTATTGAAAGAGTTCATAATTTTTTAAATGCCAAGGGAATTAAAAATGATGTTGAGGTGTTCAGAGAGGCAAAGACCTTGTTGGATTTCAATAAATGGAACTTAGCACATCACTGCTGTCGCTTTTAGTATACAAAATGCCGGTCATGGACTGAGTTACAGACATTTCTGAGGACAGCCTATGGGAGAATTGATACAGAAATTGAAAAAATCCACATGGGTAAATGGTAAAAACTCCCTTGATAGCTTGCACAGATTTTTACATTTTTCCTGGCTTCTACATGAGGTCCCGGACGTCATTGTAGATAGCTTTGATCACAAGATGGAACCTGCGTCAGATGAGGAATTGATCTATTCTCAGGTTTGGTAGCACATGTCAAAATGTCCCACAGTTGATAATACATTTGTTAATGGGACCGTTCCAAGGAATTCAACACAAAGGAATTTAAGTTTCACTTCCCCCAATTGTGCCAACGTGGATTACAATAGAGGATCCATGGATCCAAGGAAACAGTTGCATTGTTTCAATTGTGATAGGCAACGGTACACTAACAAACAATGCAGAGTAAAATACTGTGAAGCCTAAAAAATTCAGATAACTTTTGGTGGTCTTGTCCGTCTCAGAAATGGAGGGATACAAGACCTACACCTCAGAACTCTGGAAGTTCAAATACAAAAGCTCCCCAAGCAGGTAACCCAAAGGGATCAAAAGATCAGCGAAATTTTCAGAAACCCGATCAACAAAAAGGGTACAGCTGACTTGTATGTGCAATTGTGGTCTTGTGGGGGACACCCCAGAGCCGAGGCCAATAGTACAAGAAACAGTGGGTGATGTGGAGTTCCCAATTTCTATATAGATACAGGAGCTTCAGTTGATTTAATGGACTATGGTCTACATCAGTCCATGTTTTCCCAATACCCTCTGAAGCCCTCAGCAGAGATACTGTGTGATGTGCAAGCCCATAGATTAAATACCTTGGGTTCTATAAGGATGCAGTTTGCACTGGGAGATCAGATGTTAGTAGAACCATTTTTGGTGATAAAAAGGGTTGCATCGGACACCAGACTTTTGTTGGGCCATCCTGCATGTAGGAGAAACTGGATATCAGTCCATAGAGATGTTAGTGACATAATTTATAGTTGGGATACTGGGTGTTTTTATTCCATATGTGGGTATACATGAAACTGAGGTAAATAAGGATACGAAGAGAATTGTACTGAGGTTAGCATGTTGATACTAATAATAATGGTGACACTGATGATAATGGTGACACTGGTGATAATGGTGACACTGGTGGTAATGGTGATACTGGTGGTAATGGAGATAATAATGGTGACAATACTGATGGTATTGTTGATAATGGTGATATTGATAACAATGGTGATACTGATTCTAGGAATGCACACTATAATCACTTTCTTCAAAATGCTTTGTTCCGTGCATGTGGGATGTGTCCCATTCAATTCAAGATGATACGTATTTTGGTTAATGGCTTTGTGAAGAACTAGTGTTCAGTTAAACAGAATTTCTTAATTCACTGAAAGTTTAACAATGCCACATAAATGATTTATCATGCTTTATAAAACAGAAAACAATTTCAAAGGCTTACAGGCTGTTGTTGTTCATGGGCTGACAGCTGCATTTCCTGGCTTGATGGATGAGGCTGCGTTGGAGCTGATGTATACTGTAACTGTGGATCAGCTCCCTCTACACCATTAACCACACTGGATATCAAGTGCTCACTGACCAAACCTATAATAAAGGTAACCAAGTTATATACATATGATGAAGAGAGATGATGCAATCCATCTTTTATCTAGAACTGATATCATGTGAAGAGGGAACAATAAACTAAGATTGTGAAAAATCTGACTGAAGTATTTTCTAAATGTCCTCATAAGGGTTAAACACCATCGCCTTGATTTGAGCTAATTCCAACTCAGTTATTTAGTTAAATACATAAACAGACCATATACATAATGATGAAAGAGCAGAGATTCCCAAAAATTCAGCTCTATATACAAATATATATATATATATAAAAAATACACAGTAGTCCCTTGATTATCCATAACTCGACGTAATCTGCGAACAACCAGCATCCAGGCACCCAACATATAGTACGTATACAATTCATAACAATTTTTAAAAACAGAGCTGCAATGGTTGGTAATGCTGCATGGGCCTTAAGAAGTATTGGTAACATTGCCCACAGGCATAAACAGGCTGAGAAAGGGTTTGGTAGGGGTGGGGGAGTCAGAGACTGGGAAAGTTTCCAGGGTGGGGGAAGAAGGCTGGGCAGGATAGGAGGGAAGCACTTGGTAGAGCAGCATGGAGGGAGAGAGAAGTGTTAGTAATGCTGCTCACAGACACAAGCACACAGAGAAAGGGTTCTCGGGGAAGGAGGGGAGGTGGCTGGGGAAGGAACTTTCCTCAATGTGGGATAGGTGGAGAGGGGTAGATGGCATTCGACTTCTTGCAGTTGTTAGAAATACTTTTTTTTTTACATTTTATCAAAGGATATTAAATTGTAATAAAATAATCAAGCACAATGGAAACGAGAGAGAGAGAGAGAGAGAGAGAGAGAGAGAGAGAGAGATAAGCTGCTTAATGTGTTGCCATCACTTATAAAAAAATTTCCTGACAAAATTTGCATTACAAACATATAAAATAAATATTTTACTATTATGGGTGTCATGTTCCATGTGTGTCATGCATCATTATAACATGTCACCAAAGCATAAAATTAATATATTCTTATAATAAAAATGAAGTTTTCATAATAAAGCTAATATTTTAATACCTACTGAACACCTGAATTAGCCCTGGTCACTACCAGCCCACAGATTTAACCACAAAGTGGGTAATTTAAACTGTCAGTGCTGCCAACACTGCAGGTAAAATCTACGTCAAATGAGTTACCTGTGATACCGTAGGCAACGCTGCTGCAAATACCGCTGTCAGAGGCCTGCCTCCTCAACTGAGTCATTCACTATCAAACTGAAGTGGGGAGGAGGGTGGGAATCATTCAGTAGTTCAGGTATTACAATATTAATGTTATTATGAAAACTTCATATTGCAATACACTCCCTGAACATCTAAATTAGCCAAATTTACAAAATTTAATGGTGGTGAGATCAATCTAATTCAGCCCGACCTGTCCATGGAGTATATGTGGTAAATCATTATCAACCTACCATGTGTAAATGTGTCCTCACCTAGTTACCTAACTTGGAAGGTGTTGAATCTAAGGTACCGTCTGAGAAATACCTCCCATGTGGTATTCTTTACTTCTCATTCATGGAGGTAAAAGCAAATTTCCTCAATCAGTTGTCTAACTTGGTAGGTGAGGATGCTTGCAGAGAAAGTACCCCAACGTCAGTGTTGATTCTGAGGTACCGTCTGAGTCAGAATTGCCTCCTATGTGGTATTCTATACCTCTTATACATGGAGGTAAAAGCAAATTTCCTCACCTAGTTGACCAACTTTGTAGGTGAGGATGCTTGTAGATGAAGTACCCTAACTTCAGTGTTGAGTCTAAGGTACTGCCTGAGTCTGAAGGACCTCCCATGTGGTATAGAATACCTCTCATGTATGGAGGGGAAACAGTAAACCTCCCATCCAGCCTCTCATGTATGGAGAAGTTGAGTGTGAGTGTGCAGGACCTTCGAGTTCTCTACTGCTCACTGACGCAGATGACTGTGCGGAAGAAGTTGAAATTATTCCAACATAACCATCAGGATCTGCCTAAACTGAAGGACCTAAAAGAACAATACACTCAGTCTAAGCTTGACCAACAGAAACTCCTAAGATCATTTAGACTACCACTGACTACCTACTTTTAACACCCTAACGATACCAAGCAAATTACAAAATTGAGTTGGCCACAACAACAGGACCCAGCGAGTAATGTTTCTCTGAAGAAACTGAAAATCCCTAAGGTAGAGCGTTGTGGAAAGCCACACCAACTCTCAAGTAGCTGTCTCCAAGATCACTGACACCGAAAATTCCTCCAGAAAGCCGAAAGGGTAACCATCCGCGATACTTTGCACCCTTGGATGCAAAGAACAACTTAAAGGCTCTGAAAGTGAAGAATCACTCGATGCTTTGATTAATAACCTCTTGCATGAAGAAGCTCATTGCATTTTTGGAAATGGAACAAAATGGACACCTAGGGGGAACCAAATAAGGTTCTCGGACATGGTAAGTTCCTCAGTACGTGACAAATAAACTTTGAGAGCTCGAACCGGACACTGCAGCATTTGAGATCTGTCACCTGCTATGCAATCATCCAACAATGCTGCTGCATCTCTACTTACGACGACGACGACACAAAATGACCATCAAGGAGACATTTTGCTCTTTAAAAGACTGTTACTGAGTGCAAGAGGTGCCCTCAACAGAACCCTCTAATGAATGTCTTGATAGTGAGGAGGCAGATGATTTAACAAGGATTTCCTCTTCTTCTTGACAAGAACGTAGAACAGCCAGCCAAAATGTTAGTCTGGTATGCCAACCCCTTCAAAACCTAAGTGATAAGGTTGTCAAACAGTTCAGGATCAGAAGGAGCATACCAACCATGTTTGAGAAAATCCCCATCAACTCAGGCAACATCCACATAGAGTGGGACAAGGCCCCCGACTTGCTGTGAAAGGTGTCTTCCAAATACAAGCCTCAATGAAGGCACCCAAGAGAGAAGAGCCTCAACAGATTCGAAGAGTGGAGCTCTGACACCAGTAGAAGGGTTACGCACTACCTCATAAAAACCAGATTAGCTTACTTGATGCTTGAGAGACTACTGGTTTAGTTGAATACAATGTAACAAACATTGCTTGAATTGACTGTGTAGGTTCCTCTGGAGCCTGGACTGCGGAAAGAGAGAATGGACGAGGTCCACCATCCGTTTATACTTGCTTTCCTTTGCTGGAGAAACAAAACCCCCAACTATTACTGGATTCTCTCTTCAGAGGGTATCCTCTGTCAGTCCTGTCTCTGACCCCACCAGAACAGGAAAAGGAGAAGGCTGAACAACTGCAAGAGCAGCACCCAATAACCTGGAACATACTACACCTGGTAGCTCGATACCAACACCTGACACACACAATCCCATCATATCTGAGCCAACCGATCCGGTTGCGGAACGCTATACCAACAAGACGACGATAAACTCCTGAGCTAGTCGTTCTCGACTGCGGAAACCCACAGCCCCTAGACACAATGACCTAACACCAGGCCGACCACCACCCACCCCAAGAGCCAACCGGTCCCGATTCCGCAACCGTGTACAAACTTAAAGACTATAACATAACCCTGAGCTAGTCTCGCTTCATTACGCAAACCTGAACTACCCAGTGATGATGACATAACACCTGGGGTGAACATACCTCTAAGAGCCAACCACACTGTTGCGCCAACCGTGTACCAACCAAAGATGATGACATAACCTAGAGCCAGTCTCATTCGACTGTGAAACCCCGCACCAGCAGGTGACTATGACATAACACCTGGCTGACTACAAATGGGCAACCAACGCCTATCCCTAAGAGCAGAGAGGCTGCAAAATACGATCCAACAAACGGCAGTTACACCAACACCAAACCAGGATGGTGAGGGAAGGGAGTACTCCTGGAAACCCCGGAACCAAGCTGAACCCCCATTGAACACCTTGAAGGAGAAACAGAAATAGCTGCAAGAAAAGGCTGAGAAAGAAGCAAGAGAAGAAAAAGGAAGACACCACACTCGGAGTAACCACCGGAGCACCTAACGACGACGTTGTGCAGATGGAGAAAAGCAATTTGTGCAGCACATAAAAGTGCCTTTAAGGACAGGCTACGAACAGCGGAACCAATGGGAGCTGAAGAAGGAAATTACCAGCTACCCTAACAGTAATAATGATGGTGCAGATGAACCGGCACAATAACCGCAGTAGGCACGTTATGTCTCAAACCCAGAGAGCACGAAATGGGAACCAGAGAAGGAAGATTACAAGCTACCCTAGTTAAAGGAGAGGCTGAGGACACAACCGGTACTGATGCACTTACCAATGGCGCAGACAAATCGCCAACTGCCATAGCACTCACAAGAACCGTGGGGGACACAACACGTCTCAAATCCAGCAAGGATGAAATACAGAGTTCAGGAAAAACTCAATCACTGCCTGTGAAACCTCCAGCCTAGCAGCCTGAGAACTATAGGACCAGTGGGGGGTGGTGCTAAGAAGACAGTCCCCCCAAATGTACACATTCCCTGAACTCCGAAGAGAGAGAGGGAGCCGCTGAAACCCTCTAATTACAGGATTGAACTGACAAAAATTCTTTGCTTTGCAGTGTTAATGGCAAAGAAACCTTACAAATCCCTGTTGTACTCAGATATTTGTAATTAGAATCAATTCCCAACCCCCTCTGCCATGTTAACTAAGTCGAACGTGTCGCATGTAGCCATTTATGAATTTTTATCACAGCACCATGATTCATATACATGCATCAAGCTACAAATGTCCTTTAATATCTAATTCACTCTACCTGGTTTGAATCCTTGAGAAGGCGAAATAATTTTCAAACTAAAAAATTCCCCTTCGGTCAACATATATGAAAATATATTGATTCCGAGGTAGAGTGAATTAGATATTAAAAGACATTTGTAGCTTGATGCATGATATGAATCACGGTGATGATAAAAATTCATAATATGGCTATGTGCGGCAAACATTTGACTTGGTTAACATGGCAGAGGGGGTTGAATATCGATTCTAATTTCAAATACCTGAGCTCAACAGTGGTTTGTAAGGTCGGAATCTGTATCAACTTATACCTCACTTGTTGGCTGATTCGATAACATCACTGAAGTCCTGATTTCTCCTCAGTCCGCTGGACACTGGTTTGAAACCCGACAGGACAAAATTATTATTAACTGATTATTAACTGAAAAACTCCCCTTCGTTTAACATACATGAAAATATAATGATTTAGAGGTAGAGCGAATTAGATATTAAAGGACATTTGTAGATTGATACATATACATACATACTATATAACATATATATATATATATATATAATCTATATATATATATATATATATATATATATATTATATATTATATATATAATATTAATTGACCTGATCTCGGTCATTTGTGGGTTCGGGATATGAAGGGAAAAACAGGAGGGAGAGAAGTTTACATGCGTGCAATGTAGGACATGCAAAAATAATAATCGAGGGGATGTTTAACACAGGTGTATTCTTCTTAGCTACACAGGTGGCCTTTACTTGTAATTATTACATTAACTATAGTAGTGCACAACCAGATGGCAGGTTAGACTGTTAATGACATTCATGGCGATACACATCTTTGTGTGGTGGCTGACGGGAACGGGACTGTGGGCACTGGGCACTCGTCTCGACCCAGTCTGTGCTGTATGGGGCACGCTATCTAACTGGGATGACTGCTGGTGCAGCCTGTTTCAAATGCCCCCTTCACACAGCATCATTATGCAAGAGGCTGATTGGTTATTCTGGCTCCTTGGACACGAGCCAAACAAGAAGGGATATAGAGATGCGTGGGACTCTTTTGAACTGCCCAAGCCCCGCCAACTTGTAACATCTTTGGCGGCTGACTTACAATAGTTTCACGGGACTTCAGAATATCACGGAGAAGGCATATTCAAAACTGTATTGAATCAGCTCATCACTCCCTCCCCAGTTCTTGCATCCCGCTAGACATACAACACTGATCTGATGATTTGCGCATTGCTGTTTTTCTTTGAGTGCCATACTATCCAGTTTGTGCAAAATTTTAAAACTATATTTGGGTAGGGCCATTTGGTGTGTTACAAACACAAGTTACAACAAATGAATCTCATGCTTCATAATGTGTCATACAGAAAAACAAATTTAGGTTCACATTCAATAATATCAATGAAAAAATGGATAGTCACAGCTCCAGCTCGAAAAAGCTAAATCATAACTAAAATTCACAGAACATGAGTAAAAAATGAAACATTACTCCTAAAAATTTGGCAACAGTATATGAAAAGTTACTGAATTCCTTCTGCAACACAATAATAATAGGAAAAAAAAATATAAAAAAGGGATTTTGACAAAGGGAAAAATCTATTTCTGGGGGAAGACCTATGTTGCCCAGTGAAAAGTACCTGTAGCTCACTTTTCTAAGTATAAATAGATCCTAAATATACCAGAGAAAAAAGCTAGCATGGAATGCTGAAGTTACTACCCTCAGCTCGAACACCCAAGGGCGTCGGTATAAGCACTGGGGTGATTGGAAGCCACTTCTCACAGGACTTTCTGCCAATTACAGGATTCCTTTCAAAGTCCCTCCCACAGCGAGAGCCATTACAAAGGCTACCCCTTCTACCTTCCGCTCGCTACTACTACTACTATCCATGCCTGGCATCTTCATTCCTGGAATAGACATCCAAACTTGGATTGGCTAAAGGGTGGGGAAAGAAAGAGGGATGGGTTCACCGGGCGACACAGGTCTTCCCCCAGAAATAGATTTTTCCCTTTGTCAAAATCCCTTTTCTGGGTTTGACCTGTGTCTGCCGGTGAAAAAGTATCAGAGAATTGCCATACAAGCTTGCAAGATACCAGACAAAATGCATAAAAGGGATAATGAAACTTGAAGTTCACTAAAGAATAAAAACTAGGACTTAAACTAGGGCTTAAAAACTAGTAATAACGAAACAATATAATGGAATGGTATCTGAAGCAATATGAATATACAAAGGAATATGTACAAAACAGGTAAGTGATACCAAAGATGGTCCCAAAGTTATAGTATACAAGTCCAACGACGGAATGGTAAACAAACCAGCCCGGCCCGGAGGAGGGAGGGTTGGTAGGGGATACGAGCGAGGCAGGTACGAAGGAGAGAGAATCAAGGGAGAAAAGGATTGACAGAAGGGCAAAGGAAAGGAGTTTTTAAACTTGGTTATTTGGGGGAGACTATGCTCCCTGCAGCCACTGTTGAGAATTTAAGGGCCTTTAGGTTTTTGAGATAGTGGCGTTTAAATACTGCCGGAGATTTCCAACCCGTATATTTCTTCAGGGATTTTGACTGGGGAAGACCTGTGTCGCCCAGTGAACCCATCCCTCTCTTTTCCTGGTCCCCACCCTGTAGCCAGCCCAAGCTTGGGTGCGTAATCCAGAAATGAAGCCCTCGGGCGTGAGTTGTAGTAGTAGCGAGCAGAAGGTAGATGTTGTAGTCCTTGTAACGGCACCTGCCTAGAGAGGGGCTTTGAAGGGAATCTTCTAATTGGCAGAAAACCTGTGGTAGTGGCTTCCACTCGCCCCTGTGCTTATACAGACGCCCTATGGGTGATCGAGCTGAGGGTAGTAACTTCAGCATTCCATTCAGCTTTTTTCTCTGGTATATTTAGCATCTATTTATACCTAGAAATGCATGCTACAGGAGCATTTCACCAGGCGACACAGGTCTTCCCCTAGAAATAGATTTTTCCTTTGTCAAAATCCCTGTTACTAACATTTTCTTCAGGCCACGCAGCATTGCTAACCATTAGAGGGCAGTAGTTTCAAATTTTTCAAATCTATATCTATCACATGCAGGCGGTCCCTGGGTTACGACGGGTCCGGCTTACGACGTTCCGAGGTTACGACGCTTTTTCTTAAATATTCATTGAAAAATCCGCCCTGGGTTACGACGCTTGTTCCGAGGTTACGACGCTGACGCTTCCGACGCTCCGAGTTTACGACGCTTTTAAAAAATTCATACTATGATAAGAATCCTTTATAGTTTAGCACAGTTTCTCTCTCTCTCTCTCTCTCTCTCTCTCTCTCTCTCTCTCTCTCTCTCTCTCTCTCTCTCTTTGTATTTTCCGACGAAAATAATCACTAATTAGTGTATTTTGATGTTTATTTTCATGACTAAATACATTTTTATAATACAAAAATGATTTACTAATTTTCAAATATTAATTTTGATTAATACTGTATTAGTAAGTTTAATAAGTTGAAATGATATCATATTATAAAAATAATAATTCTCTCTCTCTCTCTCTCTCTCTCTCTCTCTCTCTCTCTCTCACTCTCTCCTTCTCCTTCCCCCCCCCCGCTCTCTCCCTTCTCTCTCTCTCTCTCTCTCTCTCTCTCTCTCTCCTACAAAGATGTATGTTTTTTTGTATGATAAATAAATGATTTACTATTTTCAAATATTAATATTTATTATACCACGCAATAATATCAATTCATTAAAGAAAATACCATAGTAAATTAGTAAGATTTTAGCTTATATTTAAAAAATTATGGAAGAATGAAGGAATTCCCAGTCTTCTTCAAGTAACTTCCAGTAACCTTTTCTCGAGATCCAGGTACTAAAACTGTCAGATATATCAAGTTCTGTGACAGCCAGGAGGGGGAAGAGCTGGGGGAAGAGCTGCAGTGTTGCAATCACGTGGTCCTGAAATTCTCTCCCCCCCCCCCCCCCCCCCCCCTCTCTCTCTCTCTCTCTCTCTCTCTCTCTCTCTCTCTCTCTCTCTCTCTCTCTCTCTCTCTCTCTCTCTCTCTCTCTCTCTCTCTCTCTCTCTCTCATTTACTGAGACTCAAGATTTTTTATGTACTTGTACTATTTGTTTTTTAATACATTCAAATAATAATAATAATAATAATAATAATATATAATAATAATAATAATAATAATAATAATAACTGTAATTACAAAATTCATATGTGATAGTATTTTAAAGAAATACAATACGTACTAATCTATCCATGTCACTTTTAATTAAGGTTAACTCTCTCTCTCTCTCTCTCTCTCTCTCTCTCTCTCTCTCTCTCTCTCTCTCTCTCTCTCTCTCTCTCTCTCTGTCACACAAGATAATAATGTTTCATAGTGGTAACTCCCTCCCTTTCTTTCGCTGGAAGCGTTATAAGTATTTTTTGAGAGAACAGAGAGAGATAAACACTCTCTCTCTCTCTCTCTCTCTCTTTTACCGAGATGAAAGAATTTTTATGGTACTAGTATGTAAAATGTTTATTGATAATTTCAGTTATTTAATAATAATAATAAATAATAAATAATATAATAATAATAATAATACGATTACTAATTTCAAAAGAAAATTCTTCCCTTTGCCTTTTTCTGTATCAATTTCCCACCTCAACTCCAGTGACACTCGGAGCTTAACAATGCCATACATGGTCAACGAATTTAATGGTTTTTATGTAATCAATCTCTCTCTCTCTCTCTCTCTCTCTCTCGTCTCTTCTCATCTCTTCTCTCGTCTCTCTCTCTCTCTCTCTCATTCTCTCATCTCTCTCTCTCTCTCTCTCTCTCTCTTACTGAGATGAGATCATTTTCATGGACATGTATATAATAAGTTTATCATTAATATTTTCCAATAATAATATCTATTATTCCATTTTTGCTCATTCCATTTTTGGTTTTGGCACAGATTTTTACAGCCGGATGCCCTTCCTGACACCAACCCTCCCTATTTATCCGGGCTTGGGACCGGCACCCATAAGGACTTGGTTGCCCCCCCAGAAATTCGGGGAAAGACAAAGGGACCTACATATGGTATTCATTGACCTTGAAAAGGCTTATGACCGAGTCCCCGAGACAATAAAGAGGTATGGGAGGAGCCTGAGGGAGAAGATGGTGCCAGAGAAGTATGTGCGATTGATACAAGAGATGTACCGGAATGTATTTACCAGAGTGAGGAGCAGTGTTGGGGAGACAGAAGGTTTTTGAGGTGAGAGTAGGATTACACCAGGGGTCGGCTCTGAGCCCATTTATCTTTAACATAGTGATGGATGTTATAATAGAGGAAGTGAGGGAGACAGTACCATGGAACATATTGTATGCGGATGATATTGTTCTGTGTGCAGAGAGCAGGGAAGATCTGGAAGTGAAATTGGAAAGATGGAGACAAGTACTGGAGGACAGAGGAATGAGAATAAGTAGATCCAAGACAGAATATATGTGTACCACCACTGAGGGGATGATAGAGAAAGTATTCAGCTTGGTGGAGAGCAAATAAGGAGAGTTTGATAAGTTTAAGTATTTGGGATCTTTTGTTAGCGCTGGAGGAAGTATGGAAGAAGAAGTAAAACATCGGGTACAGGCAGGCTGGAACAACTGGAGAGCAGCCTCGGGAGTTCTTTGTGACAAAAAAGTGCCGCTTAGGTTAAAAGGAAAATTTCACAAGACGGTGGTAAGAACAGCAATGCTGTATGGTACGGAAACAGCAAGCATGAGAAAAGCAGAGCAGAAGAAGATGGATGTGGCAGAAATGAGCAATGCTTAGGTGGATGTCTGGGGTAACAAGAGTGGATAGGATCAGAAATGACTACATAAGGGGTCAACTAAGGTGGTGGAAGTATCAAAGAAAGTGCAGGAGGGGAGGCTGAGATGGTATGGACACCTGTTGAGGAGAGATGAGGAACCACGCTGGGAGACATACTATGGGGGTGGAGGTGCAAGGAAGAAGAAAAAGAGGGAGACCAAGAAGAGATGGAAGGACTGTGTGAGAGGAGACTTAAATGAGAAGGGAATTGATGAGGCAGAAGCACAAGATAGAAATCGATGGAAACGGCTCATCCGAAACGGCGACCCCATATAAAAACAATGGGAATAAGCTGGGAAGAAGAAGAAGAAGAAGAAGAATAATAATACTATTAACTGTAAGTACAAAATTCATATCTGAGTATTTTAAATACAATAATCATTCCATTTCTCTCTTTTAAATACTGTAAGGACAACTCTCTCTCTCTCTCTCTCTCTCTCTCTCTCTCTCTCTCTCTCTCTCTCTCTCTCTCTCTCTCTCTCTCCACAAGATACTTGTCATATATTTGGTATTTCTATTTCTTCCTTTTATCTCTCGCTCTCAGCAAAAGAATTGATAGACAGACAAACATAATTGCACAGTCCTCTCTTTCTCTCTTCTCTGGAGAAATATATGTATTTATGGGAGGGGGAAAAAGTTGCCTACAGATGTTCATTTCAATCTATTGAAACCGTAAGGAGTTATTTCTCTCTCTCTCTCTCTCTCTCTCTCTCTCTCTCTCTCTCTCTCTCTCTCTCTCTCTCTCTCTCTCTCTCTCTCTTATATTTTAATGAAAATATACAGTAATTTGTGAATACACAGTGTTGCACATGAAAAAAGTAAATTAGTAAATTAGTGATAATTTTAGAGATACGGCCCTAAGAAAAATTGCAAATTAGTGAAATTTTCCCTGTGGACATGTTTTCAAGAGCGTCGTTCCGGCTTACGACGATTTTCGGGTTACGACGCGTCTTAAGAACGGAACCCCCGTCGTAACCCGGGGACTGCCTGTATCTTTGGATCCTTGATCCCTGGTCCAGGGTATGTGGAATAATGTCAAGTTCTGGATTATTTTGAGTTATGTATATTAGATTTATAATAAAAAAATGTGAAAAAGCCTATGCATCTAAATTAAAGTGTGAGAAAATTGAAGGGTGATGTTAAGTTTAGGGTGAAAGTTACTTTTTGGATGAGAAAGGAGCGATGATTGACTACTCTAAGATGTATTGTAAGTCAGGGCCATGTTGCTCGTTGTAACTTTTGTTGTGTGTTATAAGAGAGGGGATGGCAAAACAAACTTGGATTATAAGTTTAAAAATCAATTTTTTTGATTCATACTTATTGGAATTCCTCCTACACAGCCTCAAGTACAGTACTGGGGAAGGTTAGGGCAGGGTTTGTGGACAACTTTACATGGATCAAGGGTTGGTTATGTATTCTATCCAATTAATTCAATAGTTAGCACCACTTAGGGATCTTTATTATGTAACAGGGTACTGCATTATAATAGGCTGTTCTCTTGAAATCCTGTGGTTCCCAATATTTAAGATTGTAATATGATAAACCACCTGGGGATAAGATAGTTTTAGTTGACAAGCATACATCCTATCCTACATGTCCAAGCCAATTTGCAATAACAACTATTCTACTCTAAATAAAATTTCCCAAAAATTGGGCATATAAGAAACATGAAGCCAACACGTTACTCAAAATTTACCTGAACTGGCATTTTGTTGAGGTGCTGCCTGACTGGCTAGTTGAGTAGCTAGAAAGGTTGCAACATCTTCTTCTTCTGTATGCATAGTTGAATTGTTTGTGCTATCTGTCCTAGATGTGCTTACTTCTAAGGGTCTAGGTGATGATGTATTTACTGATGTCCCAAGTGGATTTCCAATGACAGTTCTTTGACCTGTAGAATCTATTTCTTCCTCGATTGTAACTGTTGCTGTCAAAGCATCAGTGCCACCTGAATGGGACTGCCATCCTCCACTGACACTTGGTAACTGAATCAAATTTGAATTAGTGGTTTCACTACTTGTTGTAACAGTTTCCACAATTGATGCCACATTTTCCTGTAAAAAAGGGAAAAATTCTTTGAAAAGAGTGATGCATATCAATTACCAGTACTTATAATTTAGCCCATTTCATGATTATGATGAACTGTCCTAAGCCACCAGTTTCTCTTTAAAAAATTAGTCAGCAAGCAGTACTGGACAGGCATGTCCCAAGGTCTCAAGCGAGTAACAGCATGTTGGTTTGTATTGGAAAATCACTTTTGTTTTAAAAAAATATCAGTTTCACAACAAACCATATACAGAATTTATGATCGCGTTAGCCACTGTTTGTCCTCAAAGAGGTTACTGTTATGGTCCCCCTGGGCTCTATAAGACAGACCAAGCAATATCATAGAATTCTCTTGTATTTGGTCATGGCCAGAATAGTGCCTTTGATTTTACACAATGATAGAATATAAAAGGGCTCGAGGAAAGAGGCCTCTTTCCCTGCCTATACAGGCAGTCTCTGGTTATCGGCGGTCTCAGTTAATGGCAATCTGGTTTTATGTCACTTGTAAAATTGGCAATTTCTGGGCTCAGCTCGTGTCGGCCTGTGAAATATCCTTAAGTTCATTATTTCTAGGTAAATAATCCTAATATTACCAGAGAAAAAATAAAATCAAGAAAAATGTCAGTCAAACTGACTCGCTCACTCTATAAAAGAAGTGTCGGTATGGTAACAGGGGCGAGTGAGACCCACTACCACGAGCCATTTACCATTTAGACCTTCCATCACAAAATCCCCCACCTGAGAGAGCTGATACCAAAGAGTGATGCGTCCACTACTACTACTACTACTGACGCCAAGCGGAGAGCAGCGCCTCTAGTGGCCATCCTTTATAATTAGCTCAACAACGCCAGTTGTGATTTTTGTCCCTCGTGTTGTTTTCGCTTTTCTGGATTTATTTCTCTACGATGGAATGTGCTGCTATCGCTTCGGCTAAGTTAAGTGCCCGATAAGTCTAGTTTTTGTATTTTGGTCTTCCAGGGACCAGTATTTTCCGTTTTTTAGGTCATATATGGTCACCTGGTTGACTCGTGGCGGCCATGAGCCGCCTCGTGTTGTTAAGATCTCCCAGTCTCCCATACTGGGACATCTTATCCTTATGGGCTCTTATTTTACGTTCATCTTCTTGTTACATCGTATTTTAGAATTAGGGTACACAGCCCATACCTTATTACCTATTATCTCTTAGTTTGGTATTTAGGGCTATACTGTTATTCTCCCGCCCAGCATCCCAGCTCTTGCTCTTCATCGGCTACTGCTGGCTCCGAGTAGTCGACTGTTCTTCGGATCAGTTCGCCTCCTCCTGGGCTTCTTTCTCTCCTACTCAAGTGTCCCTTCTATTCTTTTACGATGTATTTATATTTATTATTTATCAGTGTTATTTAGTGTGTTAGGCTAGCTCGGGCGCCTTGTACCTTGTGTTGGTACAGTTGGGTTCACGTGGCCCCTCTTGTGGTTGTGTTGCTACCGCGTCCTGGTCCACCACCGATCACGTGTCCCATTAGGCGCCTTACCCTCTCCCTTCCCTCACTTCCACGTGGTAGGGAGGGGTCTGGTCGGGCCTCCTTGGTTGTTATGACAACCACTGTAGCCTTCCTCCCTCTCCCTCTGAGGGGGCCGGAGGAGTCCCATACCAGCTGGGGGCCTGGGTACCCGATGAGTGGGAGTTTGGGGGGTTGGCCACCCCTCTCTCTCTCACCCGCCGCGACCACCCCGATGTTCCCGTCTGCTCTCCCTCTACCATATCCTGCCCCTACCATGACGGACGGAGCCCCTGCTCACTAGCCGGGGGCCCCTTCGGTTATCGGTTGTTTCTGGCTCCACCAGCGGGCGGGGTAGGAATTTGCCAGTGGTCTATATAGCTTGCCTAGTATATCTTCTTTCCGCTACCGGAGGAGAGCTTGCTCACTTACCCGGGCCCTCCTCTAGTAGTCGGAAGAAAAGCATGTCTTATTCTATAAGTATACATGCCCTTACTGATGTTTTTATTTATACATATATTTATCATCTTCACGGTGTTATTTTTCTGTCTACCTCCGTCGTTCTCCGTCGTGGTTCCATGGGCTCCTCACCACTCCTGGTTGGTCTTCTTCCCCGTCCCCGGCGTACGCTGCGGACTCCAACCAAACCGCCTTACTAACCACACGTATTGCGGCGGAGGACTAGTTTTACTCTAACTTACATACTCCGGCATGCAACGGAGTCTATGTTAGGCTGTAAGTGTGTAATCTCGATACTCATGTATCCCTCCACTTACAGGCTACTAACTGCCAGGAACCAGGCTGCAATGCAGTCCTCTACGACCCCTGTGCCCACGAAGAGAGCAGGACCCACGCCCCGTGCGCCACTACCCACGGCGAGCTGATTGTTTGGCACCATGAGGCATGCACTATCTGTTATGACCTCGTGAGTCAGCTTTTGGGTGGGGTAAGTAGATTCCTGGACAACTTTCTTGTAATCAATTGTTTATCTTTAGTTTTAAGGCTTACTTTAAGCTGTAACTCCGCCATCAGAGGCTTCATATCGCCTTCTCTTTCAGGCTGCCGCCGTGAAAGAAGTCGCCTTGGCAACCTTGAAAGCTTGGGTAGGCGGCTTCGGTAAGAACGCCGCCAAGGGACAGCCTTATATTCTGGATAGGAAGTTGGCTATCCAGATCTTCCCCGGAGGGAAGGCGACGGGGTATGTCGACCCCGCCTCGGCAGCCCACTCATAGCCTCAATTCAGCAGGAGGTGCAGCAGGCGTTTGGGTCCGTCTCGACGCAGGAAACGGTGCCGGACGTCGCGAACCTGGACTTAAATATTGAGCCAATGGCGGTAGGTGCCGAGGACTTGTTGGTCGAGGTAGGTGTTTCGGGCGCTCAAGGGCTACCTTTGAGCGCTCCTGGATCTTCTTCTCCTGTCCCTTCTTCTTCATCTTTCCAAGGCTTCACGGGATCTGAGATCCCTTCGCCTTCACCCGCTCTTTCTGTACCCCCGAAAGTGAAGGGACAAAGAGAGCAGAAGACCCTTCATAAGACGACTTCCAAAAAGTCGTCGTCTTCTTCGGCACGGAAGTCTTCGACATCCTACGCCGATGCGGTGAAGCCCAAGCCTAGCTCTTCCCACTCTAAGGGTTCAAGAAGCAAGGCTTCTAAGGAGAAGGCCCGAGCTCCGGCCGAGCCAGTTCCTTCTCCAGCATCCACTGGATCCGCTCCGGTGACTCCTGTTGGGGTGGCAGCATCTAGTGCTTTTGATCCCACCACCTTCTCAGCAGGAGTATTGCAGCAAGTGGGAGAGATGGTCGGCTCTCTCGGTACAAGATTTGAGCAAATGTTTGCTCAACTCTCCAGTACAATCAATCAGTCCGGTCAGTCGATCCAAGACCTCTCTAACCGTGTTAGAGAACACGACGACCGTTTCGCTGGTCTGAGTCAGGCCCCGCAAGCGAACTTCCCAGTAGGAGGTACTGGTTTAGTCCAGCTACCACCCTACGAATCCCTGCCGGCTTTCTCTATGAATAATCCTTGGAGGGTGGCAGCTTATGCCCCCTTCAAGGACGGCATGATCTCCATTCCGGAGTGTGGAACGAGAAGGATTGAGGACTTCGAGTTCTACCCCCCCGGATTGACTCAGCCTTTCATAGGGTATGCCAGACTGACCCAAACAGCCCTCAATAGAGAAGACAAAATCTCTAGGGAGACTGTTTTATACAGTAGGGATCATGCCCAGAGGGAGTGGGTTCACTGCCTGGAGGATTGGGATTGCACGAATACCAAACTCCAGGCCTTCAAGAGCCCTTTCACTATCTTTGCCACAGAGGAGGAGGCTTCTCTCCCATTTGCGACAAAGATGGTGGAAACGACTCTTCAAGCCATTCTTAAGGATGAACCCGTTCCGCAGTTAAGGGAGGCGGAACCAACATTCCCGCTCTTCCCTGCGTTCGGCGAACTGTGGGAGAACTTACCAGCTACTTTCACAGTGGGGAAGCTGAAGCCGGACTGTGCTATGGACCAGTTCGGTGAGAAGCTCCCTAGACTGCCTGATAGCCTTATTCAGGCAGAATTTGATGCCCGTACTAGATTTGGGAGGTCACTTAACTCCCTGATCATCACGGAGATGGCTGCCCTCTCGTACGCCACCGAACCACTCTTTAAGATCCTGGCGAAGTCTCAGCTTCAGTCAGTGCAAGCTGATGCTTTCGACTTTTTCACGGCCAGACGGAATTGTCTAAAGCATGTGTTGCAAGAAGCCACTATTAGGCACGAACCTAATAGGCTTCTTGCTTCCAGCATGTGGGGTGCGGACCTCTTCCCAGAAGCTTCTGTGAATGAGGTACATCACGAGGCTGCAAGGCTTAACCAGAGCCTTAGAGCCAGATGGGGTATCTCATCCAAAAGGAAGCAAGAGAACCCGCCCGCTTCTGGTAAGAAGTTGAAGAAGACTAGTAGAAGGTTCCAGCCATACCAGAAGCAGCAGCAGCAGCAACACTTCGTCCAGGCTGTCCCAGTTACTCAACAGGGGCAGCCCTCGACTTCAAAGCAGAGTCAACCCATCCTCCTGTTGTCTCCTCAAAGTCAGCCCTCGACCTCATACACCGTCTCGCCGGCTTTCAACTCTATGTATGAGAGCCAAGCATTCCCAACCTTTAACAGGTTCTCTAGGGGAAGCAGGGCGAGAGGTCACTTTCGTCAGCGAGTTTCAGGAAGAGCTGCAAGAGGCAAGCACTTCAGAGGAGGGCGCGGAGGTCAACCCGCTCAGCAGCAGTGAGGCTCCCCAGGTAGGAGGGAGGCTGTTCCTCTTCCGTCACAGGTGGGGGTTCAGCAAATGGGCACAGAGCATTGGGTCCAAAGGATTGGGTTGGAGTTGGATCAAAGATCCCCCACCAAACAAATAATTCTATCAGGTACCATCAAAGGAGTTGACAGATTATGCGGAGGAACTCCTTCAGAAAGGAGCTATTGCGAGAGTCAAGCATCTAAAATTTCAAGGGCGCTTGTTCAGCGTGCCAAAGAAAGGCTCAACAAAAAGAAGGGTAATCTTAGACTTGTCAAAGCTAAACTCTTTCATTCGTTGCGACAAGTTCAAAATGCTGACCATCTCGCAGTTGCAGACCTTACTTCCCCGTGGGGCCGTCACCACCTCTATCGATCTTACAGACGCATACTATCATATCCCTATAGCGAGGCACTTCCGTCCATTCCTAGGCTTCAAACTAGGAAATCAGACATTCTCTTTCAAAGTGATGCCCTTCGGACTGAATGTAGCCCCCAGGGTATTCACGAAAATAGCGGAAGTAGTAGTCCAGCAATTGAGATCGCAAGGGATAATGGTAGTAGCGTACCTCGACGATTGGTTGATCTGGGCACCAACTGTCGAGGAATGTCTCAAAGCCACGAAGAAGGTAGTTCAATTCCTGGAACATCTGGGGTTCCAGATAAACAAAACGAAATCCAGATTCACTCCGGAGACTCGTTTTCAGTGGCTAGGCATCCAATGGGATTTATCCTCCCACAATCTGTCAATTCCGGTGGTCAAAAGGAAAGAAATAGCCAAGTCAGTGAGGCAATTTCTCAAAAACAAACAAGCTTCAAGGAGAAACCAGGAAAGAATCCTAGGTTCCCTTCAGTTTGCCTCAGTGACGGACATCCTTTTGAAAGCAAGACTGAAAGATATAAATCGAGTTTGGCGTTCAAGAGCAAACGCCAAATCTCGAGACAAGTTGTCAGTGATTCCACAAATCCTTCGCAACCAGCTCCGTCCATGGACAAAAGTGAAGAATCTTGCCAAGTTGGTTCCCCTTCAATATCCTCCTCCGGCGTTAACGATCTGACACGGACGCCTCCCTGTCCGGTTGGGGAGGATACTCTCAATTCAGGCAAGTTCAGGGGACTTGGTCCGCCCAGTTCCGCCAGCTCCACATAAATGTGCTGGAAGCAATGGCGGTGTTTCTTACCTTAAAGAGACTCCTCCCCCCAAAGAAGTCTCACCTAAGATTAGTTTTGGACAGTGCAGTAGTAGTACACTGCATCAACAGAGGAGGGTCCAAATCCAAACACGTGAATCATGTCATGATAGCCATCTTTGCTCTAGCAAACAAGCACGAATGGCATCTTTCTGCCACCCCACTTGCAGGGATAAGAAACGTTATAGCGGACGCATTGTCCCGGTCAGTCCCTCTGGAGTCAGAATGGTCTCTAGACGACAGGTCGTTCCAGTGGATATGCCAGAGAGTACCCAGGTCTCCAAGTAGATCTATTCGCCTCACAGACGAACCACAAGCTCCCTTGCTATGTGGCCCCCAACCTGGACCTCTCTTGGCTTATGCCACGACGACACCCTGTCGATAGACTGGAATCAATGGAAGAGAATCTATGTATTTCCTCCAGTGAATCTTCTTTTGAAAGTTCTGAGCAAACTGAGGACTTTCAAAGGTCTAGTAGCCCTGATTGCTCCAGACTGGCCAAAGAGCAACTGGTATCCTCTGCTTCTGGAGTTGGGTCTCCGGCCTCAACGGATTCCCAACCCCAAGCTGTCGCAACCAGTACAAATGAGGACTGTGTTCGCTTCCTCAGGAATTCTTCAGACCCTAACTTTATGGACTTCATGAAGTTTGCGGCTAAAAAAGATGCTAACATTGACCCCAAAACATCCTTTTTCTAGAATCAGATAAAAGGGAATCAACTATTAGACAATATGACTCGGCTGTCAAAAAGTTAGCATCCTTCCTGAAGGAAACGGACACTACAACCATGACAGTTAATTTAGCTATATCCTTTTTCAGATCCTTGTTTGAAAAAGGCTTAGCAGCTAGCACCATTACTACTAATAAATCGGCTTTAAAGAAAATCTTTCAGTTGGGTTTCCAAATAGACTTAACAGAATCTTACTTTACGTCTATTCCCAAAGCCTGTGCTAGACTTAGACCTTCTGAAAGGCCTATTTCAGTTTCATGGTTCTTAAATGACGTCCTCAAACTAGCCTCAGATACTGACAACTTGTCTTGCACATTTATAATGCTACTTAGAAAGACGTTATTTTTATTAAGTCTGGCCTCAGGGGCCAGAATTTCAGAACTGTCGGCTCTATCCAGGGATTCGGGTCATGTAGATTTTCTCCCCTCAGGAGAAGTTCTACTTTCTCCGGATCGCAGCTTTTTAGCTAAAAAATGAGGATCCTCTTGCAAGGTGGGCCCCTTGGAAAGTCATCCCACTTCCGCAAGATCCTTCCCTTTGCCCAGTATTAACTTTAAGAGCCTTTCTATCTCGTACGTCCTCTAGATCCTCAGGTCCTCTTTTTATGAGAGAAAAAGGTGGCACCTTATCAGTTAAAGGAATCAGACAACAGATCCTTTACTTCATTAAACAAGCCAACCATGAATCATTTCCAAGAGCACATGATATCAGGGCAGTAGCTACTTCAATTAATTATTTCCAACATATGAATTTTGAGGATCTTAAGAAGTATACTGGATGGAAATCACCGACAGTCTTCAAACGTCATTACCTGAAGTCCTTGAAATCATTAAAATTTTCAGCAGTAGCAGCGGGAAACATAGTTTCCCCTGACTCTGCACAGTAGTTGTAGTATAAGATCCCGGTCTCCTTTCTACCTACCTTGTCAAACATGCCTCACCCTACTGCTATGCTCTTCGTGGTACTCTAGCCTTAGCCGCTAGGATTCAATTGGTGGACTGCCCCTTATTTTTTTGCTAGGGGCACCCACACATTATGCATATAAATGTGCTTCAGTGTCTCTACCCTTATTTTTATGCTAGGGTAGAACACAATGTGTTTGTATATTTTGTAAATACCAATTATTCTTAGTGAATCTTTATATATAATTGTTTGTTTACCATTATACTATTCTGTACTTACCATTATTTAATTTAAGCTAATTTTAAGTACCTTATGTTAATATAGTGTAATTGGTTCTTTGATTCACTTATATTATATACTAATCTTTTTACAGTTTTTGTTTCATTTTGACCCTTCATTACCATCTTGTCTGTTTCTCTGGTACTATTTCACAGGCCGACATGAGCTGAGCCCAGAAAAAGGGATTTTGATTTTGACGAAGGAAAAATCTATTTCTGGGTGATTGGCTCGTGTCGCCCTGTGAAACCCACCCTGTTTTTTCCTTGCCCACCCTGCAGGACAAGATGATCATTTTATAAAGGATGGCCACTAGAGGCGGTGCTCTCCGCTTGGCGTCAGTAGTAGTAGTAGTAGCGGACACATCACTCTTTGGTATCAGCTCTCTCAGGTGGGGGATTTTGTGATGGAAGGTCTAAATGGTAAATGGCTCGTGGTAGTGGTCTCACTCGCCCCTGTTACCATACCGACACTTCTTTTATAGAGTGAGCGAGTCAGTTTGACTGACATTTTTCTTGATTTTATTTTTTCTCTGGTAATATTAGGATTATTTACCTAGAAATAATGAACTTAAGGATATTTCACAGGGCGACACGAGCCAATCACCCAGAAATAGATTTTTCCTTCGTCAAAATCCCTTTTATGGCACCATAAGGGCCGATTTTTGGTTATCGACACCATAAGGTGCCAATAATAGAGTTATGGCACCATAACATACCTAACAGAGGTGCCATTAACCGAAACACTGCGCCATAAGTGTCATACATTGCTGAGTTTTGGTTAATAGCGGTTTTTGCTTATCAGCACCCCGCCGATAACCAGGGACTGCCTGTAGCATTTAGTATGTTTTTCTTTCATCCCTCTCACAAAGACCTGATATAAGTGCACAAGCCAGCCCAGCTCCCCATTGCTCTTTGGGTCTCATGAATCACTTACAACTGTGCTACAAAATATTTTCAAAATCATAGTACCATGTTGAAAAAATGTTGCGATTATCTGCTGAGGAAAGCTAAGTTCCAAATCTTGAGCCTCTGTAATGTTTGTTCCTTAATTCTTTTATAAGGCATAACTATTAAATTGTGCTTGCCATCTGTCAAAATGGGGATTTTGGATTAGGCTATACCATATCTTCTGCTTTTACTGTCAACTTTAGTAGTCTTTAAACCTCATCAATTAGGAACTGAATAACTGAAAATCATTAGTTGAAACTTATGGATCAGTTTTAAAGTGTCCCTTGTTTTTTATTAATAATTTAGAAACATCTTGAATGATTTATATACTACAGAATGTTCCCCAAACTTTTTTAACATCTGGGGGTTTTTATATTGTAGGGAATGGCAAATGTGTTTTGGTGGATCTACTCATAGTACATATTACTTTGCTGAAAAGTAATGTCAACTTCTTTGTTATAAATGTATAAAGTCTGGCTCCTCCTCATTGGGATGTGGCGAATACTTTCCAGTACATATAGGCAGTCCCCGGTTATTGGCGGCCTGTTGAGTGATGACAATAACTGGATTTCTGGGCTCAGCTCGTGTCGCTGCGCGAAATATCCTTTAATCTATTATTTCTAGGGTAAATGTACTAACACATACCAGAGAATAAATAAATAAAGAAAAAGGTCAGTATAACTGACTCGCTCACCCTCCAAGAGGGTGTCGGTATGAACACTATGGCGAGTGAGACCACTACCACGAGCCAAATGCCAAATAGAATTCTCCCACTACAAAATCCCTCCAAGAGGGGAGCCGACCCACAGAGTGGGCAGCAAGTACTACTACTACTCCATCCCATGCTGCCGACTGCTGCGCCTCTGGTGGCCATCCTTTTCAGTTAGCGCACACGATACACACGTGCCATTTTCTTCTCTGTGTTTTTGTGCCCTTTCTTTTGGATTTTATTACCATGGAGCGTGCAGCCATCGCAGCAGCTAAGTTAAGTACTCAGTGTTTATTGCTATTTGCGTTTTTCCGGCCCTGAGCTCGTATTTGCCGTTTTTTAGGTATAAATACGATCTCTAGGTCGGAAGCATGGCAGCATGGTTCTGCCTCGTGATGGGTCCGTTCTGGGTCGCCCATACCCAGAGCATCCCCTGTCTTTGTACGCTCTATTTTATTATCCGCTTGTTTAGGGTAAGGTCTACACGGTTTTGTCATGCATGCATGTCTTTTACCTTATGTAGGCTCTTCCATCCAGACCCTAGCCACGGCTCTTAGTATCGGCCTCGGCTAGCTTTGAGTGGTAGACTTGCCTTCGGGTTAGTCGTACACTCCTGGATTTTTTCTCCTACTATTTTGTTTTCTTTCTTTCATTTTATTATTCATTTTATTATCTATGTGATATTGTTAGGTTAGGTTAGTTAGGCGTCTGGCTCGCTTAGCCTAGGTCATGGCCTATTGGGCCTTTATGTTACCGCTTGTCAGCTCGGTTGCTTCCCGATAGCATCTCGCTGATCAGTTGGTTATGTTTTAGGCTTAGTTGTTGTTCTTATCGCCCCGTGGTCACTATGTGATCACGAGGCAGCCAGACGCCTGTCCAGTCCCTTTCCCCCCTCCCGCTCTTCCATAGGGTCGGGGGGGGTGGCTAGGCCTGCCCACGCTCGCTCCGCATACCCGAGCCTGCCTCCCTCTCTCCCCCCAGGCGGAGGGGGTAGAGGGACGGGACAGACCCAGACTGGACTCGACCTCTCCGGCTCTCGGTCCGGTCGGATGGTAAGGTGGGGGGGACTGGCCTTTCCCCCTCTCCATTACTACTCCGTCGCTCCGTTACTAGCCCGAGTCTGTATGCCCCCGCTCTTTCCCACCTTACTAGGGCTCCTTTACCACCGGAGGCCTGGCATCTAGCGGAAAGGTGCTAAGTCTACCCCACGGGGTGGACCGGAACATACAGTCGGTCCCTTCTAACCTCTCCGTTTCACTGAGTTATCACTCCGCCACGCACTGGACTTAGTCCGGTACGTTCGAGCTTTTAGGTTTAAGATGTTAAGTTTATTTTAAGTACCTTAAACCATTCCCCCTCCCTTCCTTTTCACCGGATACCTCCGGGGTTTATAGCCTATTCAGGCTAGTAAGGGAGGGGTTATGCCCGAATTTTTTCCGAGCTCCGGCATGCAACGGAGTTCTTCTGTCCTTTAGCCTGTAAGTGATATTCTTTAAGATACTCATGTGTCTTTCCACTTACAGACCACCAACTGTGAGCATCCGGGATGCGCCGCCACACTTCAGGACCCATGTGGACACGAAGTTTGCCGCCTCCCATGCTCCATGCGCGACTCCGCACGGGGACATCCAGGTCTGGTACCATGAGACGTGTACCATATGTTACGATCTGGTGAGCCAGCTTTTAGACGGGGTAAGTATTCCATCTCCGGTAGCTGGTCCGCATCTGTTATAGTGCTTAAGTTTTCATCAATCACTCTAACTTAAGGAAAATTCAAGGGGCCCTATAGCCCCTATAAGTTTAAGTTATACTTTAAGTTAGCTTTAGTTTTAAGTGATTCTTAAATCTAATCAATACCCTCTCTTCCAGGCGCCGGCAGTGAGGGATACCGCACTGGCAACCCTGCGGGCCTGGGTCGGCGGTTTCGGGAAGAACGCCGCCAAGGGTATGCCCTACATCCTGGAGAAAAGGTTGGCGGTACTAATCTTCCCCGGAGGCAAGGCGACAGGATACGTCGACCCAGTAGAGGCGGCCCCGACTATCGCCTTCATCCAGCAACAGCTGGCTGCCTCATTGACTGACCAAGACCAGGACATCTCCTCGGAAGTCGCGACGTTGGATATTAATGTAGAACCTATGGTAGGTGTAGACGACCTGTTGGTCGAGGTAGGTAAGGTGGACACCCAAGGGACACCCTTGAGCGTAACTGTTTCTTCTACTCCTGCAACCTCTCCATCCTTCCAAGGCTTTACGGGTGATGAATTGTATACTCCTCCTGACGCTTCGGTTAGACCCAAGGTCAAGGGTCAAGCAGTGAAATCCTTGACAAAGACGTCGTCGTCGTCTAAGAAGACGGCTTCGGCGTCATCCTCCTCTCGTAAGTCTCCGGCTAGGAATCCCGGAGCAGACAGATCTAAAGCTTCTGGGTCCGGCTCTAAGTCCTCGAGGAGTAAATCCTCCAGAGAGAGATCTCACACTCCGGCAGAGTCGTCAGTTCCGCTACCCTTGGTTCCAATTCAGAGCCACCCCTCCACCTCCGCAGCAGCTCCGGCTTTGGACTCCAATGCTGGCCTGTTACAACAGGTGGGCGACCTGGTTGGGTCTCTAAAGAGTAGCATGGAACAAATGATCTCTCGGTTGTCGGATAGGATTACTTCTCAAGACTCCATTATAGCCGGACTGAGCCAAGCTCCTCTAGCCTCTCCTCCACCTTTCAATACAGGTGGAGCCCAGCTTCCCCCGTATGACTCTCTACCTCCGTTCTCGATGAACAACCCGTGGAGAGTAGCGTCATACGCCCCCTTCCAAGACGGACTCATTTCTATACCGGAATTTGGAACTCGAAGGATAGAGGACTTCGAGTTCTACCCGGAAGACCTCCAGCCTCCGTTCATCGGCTACGCAAGGCTCACCGCCTCAGCCATGATTCGGGATGATAGGGTACCAAAGGAGACAGTCCTCTATTCACGAGACCAGGCTCAGAGAGAATGGCTCAGGTGTAGAGGACATGGATTGTTCTAATACGAAAATCCAACCTTTCAAGAGTCCCTTTACGATCTTCACAATGGATGAGAGTACCCCGCTCCCTTTCCTGACAAAGATCGCGAGGTCTACCATTCCAGCGGCCCAGAAGGGGGACCCCATACCTCAACTGAAGGAAGCAGATCCCACATCTCCGTTACTTCCTTCAGCCGGAGAATTGTGGGAAGACTTACCGAACACCTTCTCAGCTGGCAAACTCAAACCGGACTGTGCTATGGAGCAGTTTGGTGAAAAGCTACCCAGGCTTCCAGATAGCCTTATTCAGGCTGAATTTGACGCCAAATCGCGATTAGCCAGATCGATTAATTCTATGGCTATGACCGAGGTGGCCACCATAGCCTATGGTTCAGAGCCGCTTTTCAAACTTATGACCAAATCCCTGACTCAAACGGTACAGTCAGATATGTTTGAGTTTGCCACTGCTAGGACGAATTGTAGGAAGCATGTCCTACAAGAAGCAACCATTCGGCACGAGCCGAATAGGTTACTCTCGTCGAACATCTGGGGAGCAGATCTCTTCCCAGAAGCCATGGTGAAGGAAGTCCAGTCAGAGGCTACGAGGTTGAACCAGAGCCTTAAGGACCGTTGGGGCCTTACGGCTAAGAGGAGGCAAGATCTAACAGCTAGAGGTAAGGGGCAAAGGAAACCCAGGCGTTTCCAGCCCTATCAGAAAAAGCAGCCACGCTTTTCTCAGCAAGTTCCGGCGGTTCCCTTAGTGCAAACAGCCCAACCTTCCACTTCAAAGGCTCAATCACAGCCAATTTACGTGATCTCCCCTCAGCCTCAGCCCTCCACCTCTTACGCCATCTCTCCAGCTTACAATCAAGCCTTCGAGAGTCAATCTTCACAGAAGTATGACCGCTCGGGTAAGGGAGGCAGAGGTAAGCGTTCCTTTCGTGGGAGAGGATCGGGAGGTCCCTTTAATAGGGGAAAACACTTCAGAGGAGGCCGAGGAGGTTACCAGAACCAATGAAGAACTTCAGGTAGGAGGGAGGCTGTTTCACTTTCGCCACCGGTGGAACTTCAGCAAGTGGGCTCAGAGCATTGTCTCAAAAGGCCTGGGTTGGAGCTGGTTAGCGAACCCACCTCCATCCAGACTTCCGTCAACTTCCTTCCAAGGAATTGACAGAGTACGCCGAGGATCTCCTTCAGAAAGGAGCTATAGCGAGAGTCAAAGATTAAAATTTCAAGGTCGCTTGTTCAGCGTGCCAAAGAAAGGCTCACAAAAAAGAAGGGTAATCTTAGACTTGTCCCGCTTAAACTTAGCCATTCGCTGCGACAAGTTCAAGATGCTCACGATCTCGCAGGTGCGGACCTTACTTCCCGTGTGGGGCCGTCACCACCTCTATCGATCTTACAGACGCTTACTATCATATCCCTATTGCAAGACACTTCCGTCCGTATCTGGGCTTCAAGATAGGGGACCAGACATTCTCCTTCAAGGTAGTTCCTTTCGGGCTCAACGTAGCACCCAGGGTGTTCACGAAGCTGGCGGAAGTGGTAGTGCAACAACTCAGGTCACAAGGGATTATGGTAGTAGCGTATCTCGACGATTGGTTGATCTGGGCTCCAACAGTCGAGGAATGCAACAGAGCAACACTGAAAGTGATTCAGTTCCTGGAATATCTAGGCTTCAAGATAAACAGGACCAAGTCAAGACTCACTCCAGAGTCAAACTTTCAGTGGCTGGGCATTCAATGGAATCTATCCTCCCATACTCTGTCGATTCCATCAACCAAAAGGAAGGAAATAGCGAAGTCAGTCAAGCAATTTCTAAGTCACAAACTGGCGTCAAGAAGGACTCAGGAAAGGATCCTGGGTTCGCTCCAGTTTGCATCAGTAACGAACATCCTAATGAAAGCCAAACTGAAAGACCTAACCAGAATCTGGCGCTCACGAGCAAATGTCAGGTCCAGGGACAAATTATCCTCAGTCCCTCTGATTCTAAAGAATCGACTCCGGCGTGGGCGAAAGTCAAGAACTTGTCGGTGTCAGTACCCCTTCAGTTCCCTCCACCAGGGATCACCATCCACACAGACGCGTCTTTAAGCGGTTGGGGAGGGTATTCCCAGTTCAAAAAGGTTCAAGGAACGTGGTCACCTCAGTTCCGTCAGTTCCATATAAACGTACGGGAAGCAATGGCAGTGTTCTTGACTCTAAAAAGGTTACGTCCGCCAAGGTACTCCCACATAAAGCTAGTCCTGGACAGCGCAGTGGGTATACATTGTATAAACAGAGGAGGCTCCAAGTCACGTCATCTAAATCATGTCATGGTAGCCATCTTCTCCCTGGCAGACAAGTTCAGTTGGCATCTCTCCTCCACTCATATAGCTGGAGTGAGAAACGTCATAGCAGATGCTCTATCCCGATCAGTGCCCCTAGAGTCGGAATGGTCACTGGACAACAGTTCGTTCCAATGGATCCTTCAGAGAGTTCCAGGTCTACAGGTGGATCTCTTCGCATCTCAAGCGAACCACAAACTCCCGTGTTATGTGGCCCCCAACCTGGACCCTCTTGGCCTATGCCACGGACGCCCTGGCTCTAGACTGGAAACAAAACTGGGAGAAGATTTATGTCTTTCCTCCAGTGAATCTTCTCATGAAAGTGTTAAACAAACTCAGGACATTCAAGGGTCAAGTGGCTCTAGTAGCCCCAGACTGGCCGAAGAGCAATTGGTATCCCCTAATTCTGGAACTGGGTCTTCGTCCTCTTCGGATCCCCAATCCCAGGCTCTCCCAGTCAGTACAAACGAAGACTGTGTTCGCTTCCTCAGGGATTCTCAAAACCCTAACTTTATGGATTTCATGAAGTTTGCAGCGAAAAGGGATGCGAATATTGACCCTCAGAATATTCTCTTCTTGGAATCCGAATAAAAGGGATTCAACTTTGAGACAGTATGATGCTGCTGTCAAAAAGTTAGCAATCTTCCTGAGAGAATCAGATATTAGAATCATGACAATTAATTCAGCTATATCCTTTTTCAGATCCCTATTTGAAAAAGGTTTAGCAGCTAGCACGATTACGACAAACAAGTCAGCCTTGAAAAAGATATTTCAATTTGGATTCAACATAGACTTGACGGATTCCTACTTCTCGTCTATTCCCAAGGCATGTGCTAGACTTAGACCTTCTGTAAGGCCTAAGTCAGTATCATGGTTCTTAAACGATGTTCTAAAACTGGCTTCAGAAACCGATAATGACACATGCTCGTTTATAATGCTCTTAAGAAAAACTCTATTTTTATTAAGCTTGGCTTCAGGAGCAAGAATTTCAGAACTGTCGGCTTTATCCAGAGATCCGGATCATATTCAATTCCTCCCCACGGGGAAGTACTACTTTCTCCGGAACGTAGCTTTATAGCAAAGAATGAAGATCCTTTGATGAGGTGGGAACCTTGGAAGGTACTACCCCTTCCACAAGATGTATCTCTTTGCCCAGTTTCAGCCTTACGAGCCTTTCTGTCCAGGACCTCCTCATCCTCATCGGGTCCCTCTTTAAGAGGGAAAAAGGTGGAACTTTATCTATTAAAGGCATCAGGCAACAAATCCTGTACTTCATTAAACAAGCCAATCCTGACTCTTTCCCGAAAGCACATGATGTCAGGGCAGTAGCCACCTCAATTAACTATTTCCAACATATGAACTTCGATGAGTTGAAAAAGTATACTGGATGGAAATCGCCGACAGTGTTCAAACGTCATTACCTTAAGTCCTTGGAAGCTCTGAAATTTTCAGCAGTTAGCAGCGGGTAACATAGTTTCCCCATGACTCTAACTAATCTTTAGTAGAAGATCCAGTCCTCCTTTCTACCTGCCTCACCCAACAGTTCGTCTATTCCTGCCTTGTTCATTTACAGTCACCTTGTGTCTTAGCTGCTTTTATGATGATGTGGTGGGTGTCCCTTATTTTTTTGCTAGGGACACTCACAGGTGATTACGGATATTGATCTCATGGATGTTATCCCCTTATTTTTATGCTAGGGGATACATCTTAATTGTAATGGTTACGGGTTTTGTATATTAAGTCATATACATTCCTTTATATATTATTATTGTTGAATTGTTTGTTCATCTTATTATATTAATTGCTCTGAAATTTTGATACATAGCTTTACACAGATACCTTTTTGATACATTTAAGCCATTTTACCTCTGTATATATGTAAATTACCTTAAGTTAAGAAATATTATTAGAATTAAGTGTAATTTAAGCATATTTCTATTTTTGTATCACTGTGTATATGTATCCTTTTAGCAATTATATTCTTTTAATTTTATTTTATCTTTTATTTTGAGACCTATTTTATTTTATTTTATTAATTTTGTTTACAATCTTGTGCTATTTCTCTGGTACGATTTCGCGCAGCGACACGAGCTGAGCCCAGAAAAGGGATTTTGACGTAAGGAAAAATCTATTTCTGGGCGATTGGCTCGTGTCGCCAGCGAAATCCCGCCCTACCCATCCCTTCGCCCAAGATTGTCTGCTAACTTCAGGATGGCCACCAGAGGCGCAGCAGTCGGCAGCATGGGATGGAGTAGTAGTAGTACTTGCTGCCCACTCTGTGGGTCGGCTCCCCTCTTGGAGGGATTTTGTAGTGGGAGAATTCTATTGGCATTTGGCTCGTGGTAGTGGTCTCACTCGCCATAGTGTTCATACCGACACCCTCTTGGAGGGTGAGCGAGTCAGTTATACTGACCTTTTTTCTTTATTTATTTATTCTCTGGTATGTGTTAGTACATTTACCCTAGAAATAATAGATTAAAAGGATATTTCGCTGGCGACACGAGACATCGCCCAGAAATAGATTTTCCTTACGTCAAAATCCCTTTTTCAGTGCCGATATGAGCTGATCTACTTATCGGCGCCAATCTACATTTAACAATGACATTGATATCTGGTTATCAGCACCGATAAGTGCTGTTATCGATGATTTTTGGTTCTGGGTGATTTTCGGTTATCGTCATGCCATTGGGAACGGAACCCTGCTGATAACCGGGGACTGCCTACTTGATACTGATTGTGGTATAGTATACTGTAATCTGATTCATTATGGGTACGAAGTACTGTCGACTTAAGCAATTTTCAATGCTTAGAAACACTTCTCACTGAGAAGTATTGTCTAGATAGTCAATAACTATCTGAAACACAGCACCTATCAATATGCAGTCAACCCCACGTATCTGTGGACTCCGGATTCGTGAACTCACATATTTGTGGATTTCTCTCTGGAACATATAACCCCCTTATTTGCGGGAAGTTCGCCTATTTACAGTATTTTCTGAGAAATATCCAAATCTTTTTTTTTAGCAATTTCATCATAAAATGCACTTTAATAAAACTATTAAAAAAACAAGGTATAAACATCTTCAGTGAGTTTTTCTTGAGTTTTATCTAACAAAATAGGGAGTTTTCAGCGTTTTCAACTATTCACGGATTCTATCTATTTGCGGGAGGGGGGGGTGGTCTGGTACCCATCCTCCGTGAATACGGGGGAACACTGTAGCTTATATGGTATTGCAATTATAGCGTTCATTATAAAAATACACTAGTCTACAAATGTCAGAGATAATCTTGAAACTTAAGTTGAACTAACAACCAAGGACATGCTTTTGCAAAAAAAAAAATAAAAAAAAATAACTATTTCAGATGTTGTACTACCCAATACAGGCAGTCCCAAGAACCCCTGTTCCTGGGAGTGTGCCGATAAATGAAAATGGCCATTAATCAAAACTCAGCTATGTATGGCGCCGATAACTGGTTATCAGCGCCATAAGAAACCTTATAAAACTGGATCGCCGATAACTGGGGACTGCCTGTACCCAGTTATCAACAGACTCAGTCAATGGTCATCCGGTTTTATGGTGCTTGTCTAATGCCATATAACCGACAATTTATGGCACCATAATGTGCCGCATTTCGGTTATCGGCACCATAAGGTGCCAATAATATTGTTATGGCGCCATAACATACCTAACAGAGGCACCATTTAACAGGTTATCGATGCCATTAACTGAAACTTGGCACCTTAAGTGCCATAAATCCCCAAGTTTCAGTTAATGATGGTTTTCGCTTATCAGCAGCCCCCTGAGAACTGGGGACTGCCTGTACAAGTTTATATTGGTGGTATTTTAAATCAGATTTCCTTGGCTACCTCTTAATAGAATACCAGATCATTACAAGGCTTGTATTATCATGGCAATACCTTAGGTCATGTCTATCAGCCATTATTGTATTGGTTGCTTAATTAAATGTCAAGTTTGCACACTAGTATAACCCATTTCTTATGATATTCATGGGTTTTTTCTTGGTAAAATGGAGACTGCTCTCCTTTATTTGTTAAAACATTAAAATACAGTGGAACCACCGTACTAATGTTCTCGGGATTCATGGACTCACTCATTTGCGGATTTTTCTTTGGAACCTATCTAAAAATGATTCATGGACACCCGCCATTTGTGGATGCGAATTTTTTCGTACAGCAATATTCTGTATTTTCATGTTATTTATTGTATACTATGTGACATTAAATATTATTAAAATATTAAATCACATGGCACTTGCTGGTGATGAATGTTGATTATAGATAATGATGATGATATAGCTGTGCAGCCTGATGAATGACTATGAAGATAGACTGCACAGCAGAGTAGAGGAGTTACATATCCTGTGAGGGTGCCTTTTCATCTTCTTCAGAAGGTGCTTTGTCAGGGATTTCAAGAGGTACCACCTTCTAGAGGTAATTGTACATCTGCACAAACAAGGTATGATAGGGCTTCACTATTTCATTAATTCTATTGATTAAAGTTGTGGCTATTTCTTTATTTTTATCTCATGTCTAGACCGTTGTCTGTACCTCTCTAACAACCCTGATCAAACTGTAGAGACCACAAAATTTTTCAAATGCCTGGTCTGTTGGTGAGATAGCAGTACTAAAGAGGGAGGCAAGTTCTTGTCCAAGAATGACCTCCCAAGGATTTTGTCCTGCTCACACTCAATCTCAATACGGGTTACTGCACTTTCAGTCACACAGTAATGGGCTACTATTTCTCCATGACTTCTGCCCTCTCTTAACATGACAATCATGTCTATTTTCTCCTCATTTGTCATAAGCTGTAAGGGCCTCTGATGCCTCAGCTCTTTACCAGAAGCCTTAGGAGAAGCAGAACATTTAGAGGACATTTTAAAGAATAATTCTTAGTCCGTAGTAGTGCATACTGTACCGCACACGCTAAAATGCACAAACAGAACATTGAACTGTACATATGTATTGTGTTAATTGGGTACAGTATGTGCATTGACATTTTGCGCAGATTTTACATTTTATGAAATGTACAATTTCTAAATAAGGTGATACTATAAGAGCGCAGAGCATATCTAAAATATGTTAAGGCAATAGGAATAGCATGGTACTTAAGTTTTCGTCGGCGGCATGCTGTATTTTCATGCATACATACTAAGTATATTTTCTTGAATAAATACATCTTTTTTATTGAAAACAACAATTTACTCATTTTCAAATATTACAGTTCTGTAATAAGTAAATGTGAACACAGCAAAATTTCAATATACATAATAGGTTTTTCATAAAAGATGCTTCATCAAAGCCAGCTGTCTGCAGATAAATAAGTCTTATGATGCCTTCTTAGAGCAGTACCCAGACGAAATAATACTCAACATACTATTGGCTGTCGTCTGCAGAGCAGCCAATCAAGGAGCAGCATTCAATTTCCTTGTCGCTGATTGGTTGTACACTTGGCGTTGACTGGTTGAAGCCCAAGTCCCATTTCACGAAGATGGAATTGTGGGTATAGCGCATCTCTCCATCAGCCTCACTGTGTAGAAAGTTACTGATAATAGTATAAGTGAACATAATCGCAAAACTGAGTTTGATGTCTCAGCAAATATCCGTGTGAATCATGCTGAAAATGGCCCCTAAGGCTTCTGGCAAAGAGCCTAAGAGAAAGTACACCATAATGAAGCTCAATAAGAAGGTAAAAGTTCTCAATATGTTGAAGGAGAGCAAAAGTTTCTCCGTGGTTGGCCACCATTTCAATAAGAACGAGAGCACAGTTAGATACATTAAAAAAAAATGAGTGTAAGCATGACATACTTTGGTACAGCAAAGGCAGTGTTGACAGAGAGAGTTAAAACAATCATGAAAATGGAATCTGCACTCTTGTACTGGATTCAGGACTGCCATAAGAAGAACATGCCCCTTCACTCCAAAATCATACACGAGAAAGCATGACAGCTCTACCAGGAGCTATCAACTGCTACAGAAGGTGGCAACGTAGAGGAAGAGGGACGCGGCAATCTAGAGGCACAGGAAGGCGATGAAGAAGGGGAATTAGAATTCTTGGGCTTTGATGAACCAGCTCCTGAAGAGGAATAAGAGCCAGGACCATCCTCAGCTCACCAAGGTTTTCAGGTGAGCAAAGGATGGTTTCACCAGTTCCAAAAAAGGTTCCACCTGAAGTCTGGGGAAGCAGCATCGGCCGATAAAGAGGCGGCTGTGAAATATCCTGAGATCTTCAAGAAAATTCTTCAGGAGAAAGATACCGTCCAGAACAAGTCTTCAATATGGATGAAACTGGTTTGTCCTGGAAAAAGATGCTGTGCTGGATTCAAGGCACAAAAGGACAGGGTGACCCACCTGATGTGCGCGAATGCAGCTGGCTTTATGCTGGAACCAAGCCTTATTTACAAGGCTGCAAACCCCAGGGCACTCAAAAACAAGAACAAGGCATCGCTGCCTCTGCTCTGGATGCACAATCCCAAGGCCTGGATTACCAAAGTCCTTACCGAGTACTGGCTCCATCAAAGCTTCATTCCTTGAGTTAGGCAATACCTGGCTAATTTGGACATGGAGTTCAAGGTCTTGCTAATAATAGACAATGCTAGTGGCCACCCTCTCGACCTTTATTACAAGGGAGTCCAGCTTGAGTTCCTCCCTCCCAACACCACCTCTCCCCTCCAGCCTATGGACCAGGGCATGATTTGTGCCTTCAAGTTCCTCACTGGAAGGGTGGTTTTCGCGCTTGGCTGCCAATCGGTGGTCCGAAGTTCAATTCCTGGCTCTGCCAATGCGGAATCAGAGGAATTTATTTCTGGTGACAGAAATTCATTTCTCAATATAGTGTGGTTTGGATCCCACAAAAAGCTGTTGGTCCCGTTGCTAGGTGACCAATTGGTTCCTAGCCATGTAAAAATATATAATCCTTCGGGCCAGCCCTAGGAGAGCTGTTAATCAGCTCAGTGGTCTGGTAAAACTAAGATATACTTAACTTTAACTTTGTGCCTGGCACTCTACACTGGTAACTCCTTCCAGCACCTTGTTGATGCAATGGATTGTGACAGTGAATTTCACGCACTGAAGCCTATTGGGCGGTAAATTCATTCCGATTTTTTGTTTGTGTTTTTTCTGTCATCGACGTGGTAGCTGAAGGGACATAAAGAAAGGAGACCCTGAATGCAAGCTGGAGCAAGTTGTGGCTGGACTGTGTCAAAATTATACAGGCTTCTCTCCTGACGACATCCATCATTCAGCCAATAACAAAGTGGTCCAGTTCCTAGCCATGTAAAAATATCTAATCCTTCGGGCCAGCCATAGGAGAGCTGTTAATCAGCTCAGTGGTCTGGTAAAACTAAGATATACTTAACTTTAACTTTGTGCCTTCAAGGCACTCTACACTGGTAACTCCTTCTAGCACCTTGTTGATGCAATGGATTGTGACAGTGAATTTACGCTGAAAGCCTATTGGCGTAAATTCACGATTGTTGTGTTTGTCTGTCATCGACTGGTAGCTGAAGGACATAAAGAAGGAGACCCTGAATGCAAGCTGGAGCAAGTTGTGGCTGGACTGTGTCAAAATTATACAGGCTTCTCTCCTGACGACATCCATCATTCAGCCAATAACAAGGTGGTCTAGTTGGCTTGAATTCTTGGTGGTGAAGGCTTTGACGATATCAGTGAGAATTCTTGGTGGTGAAGGCATTGATGATATCACCGAGGATGAAGTCAGCACCCTCACTGATGCCCACTCTGACCCCCTGACAGACCAGGATTTGGAAGACCTGAAGTCTGCCAACGAGGAAGACACTCCAGGCTCTGCAGAAGAACAGGAGGAGGAGGGCAGCCTGACTTTTGAATGCCTGTCCCAAGTTAGGAGAATGATCAACAATGTCCAGGAGTTTGCTGCAACATGGGATCCTTACATGGAACCCTCCTGGAAGTTTTCTAAAATTCTTGATACGGCATTGGAACCCAATAATCAAGCCCTCACCACCATGAAGAAGCAACAACAGCAGCTGCCAATCACCATGTTCATCACACATACGAAAAAAGACCCTCCAAAGCCTCCCAAATCGCCAGAAGTAGTGCCTCTTGAATCACTTGAAGAAGTGCCTCTTGAATCACTTGAAGAAGAGCCTCCTAAATCACTTGAAGAAGTGCCTCCTAAATCACTTGAAGAGGTGCCTTCTAAATCGCTTGAAGAAGTGCCTCCTAAACACTTGAAGAAGTGCCTCATAAATTGCCTGAAGAAGTGCTTCCTAAATTGCCTGTCGAATCGCTTGAAGAAGTGCCTCCTAAATTTCCTAAATTGCCTGAAGAATTTAATTTGAAATAGTATCAATAATATTTCAAAGATTAACCCTCTTACGCCGAAGCCCTAAAATCAAAACCTCTCCCGTATGCCGAGGCGGGTTTGGAGTGAGCGCGGAAGCAGAAATTTTTTTTTTTTTCAAAAAATCACAGCGCGCGTACTTTTCAAGATTAAGAGTTCATTTTTGGCTCATTTTTTTGTCATTGCCTGAAGTTTAGTATGCAACCATCAGAAATGAAAAGAAATATCATTATCATATGTTAATAATGCGATACATGGTAGCGAAAAAATAAAATTTCATACATAATTGTATTCAAAACGCTCTGTGCGAAAAATAGTTAAAGCTAACGGGTTAATTTTTTTTCGTTATATTTTACACTAAATTACAATCATTTTGATATACAATACATTGTAAAACAATAAAAGCAACACCGAAAAAATATTATCACAAAATGATGCACGAATTCATAACGCGCGGACGTAAAAAAAATATTTTTTTCAAAAATTCACCGTAAATCTAAATATTGTTCTAGAGACTTCCAATTTGTTTCAAAATAAAGAAAAATTATCGAATATTACGATACTGTAAGAGTTTTAGATTAGAATTGGAGATTTCGACCATTTCGGACGAGTTAAATTTGACTGAATGTCAAAATTTTTATATTTTTTTTATATGCAAATATTTCAGAAATGAGAAAAGCTACAACCTTCAATTATTTTTTTTGTATTCTTCATGAATTTGCACACATTTTCATATATGAAACTCTATAAAATGGCTAATATGAAAAGGAGCAAATATTAGGATAATGCGACGTACGCATTTCGGAGATTTTCGGCCGTGACTCGGCGCACGGAGGGAAAGAAAGTTATTTTTAAAAATTCACCATAAATCTAAATATTGTGCTAGACACTTCGAATTTGTTTCCAAATGAAGATAAATGGCCGTATATTACTATATTGTAAGAGTTCTAGCTTACAATTGCGTTTTTCAACTATTTCGGTAGAGTCAAAGTTGACCGAACGTAGTTTTTTTCTATTTATCGTGATTTATATGCAAATATTTCGAAAAAGAGAAAAGCTACAACCTTCAATAATTTATTGTTGTATTCTACATAAAATTGCGCACATTTTCATATATAAAACTTTATGTAACGGCTAATTTTAAATGGTGCAAACATTTCAACAATCGCACACAAAAATTTCTGATTTTTTCGGAAGTTACCGAGCGGACGTAAGGAAAATTTGTTTTTTTTTCCATAAATTCACTATAAATCAAAATACGTATTGTGCTAGAGACTTCCAATTCATTGCAAAATGAAGGTAAATGATTGAATATTACTAGAATATAAGAGTTTTAGCTTACAATTGCGTTTTTCGACCATTTCGGTAGAGTCAAAGTTGACCGAAGGTTGAAATTTTTGCACTTATCGTTATTTATATGAAAATATTTCAAAATTGATAAAAGCTACAACAATGGGTTATTTTTAGTTGTATTGTGCATGAAATTGCGCACATTTCCATATATAAAACTTTATGTAACGGAAAATTTAAAATGGTGCAAACATTAGGCCAATCGCACGAAAAAATTTATCGGAAGAGTTACAGCGCGGACGCAAGGAAAAAGTTTTTTCATAAATTCACCATAAATCAAAATATTGTGCTAGAGACGTCCAGTTTGTTGCAAAATGAAGGCAAATGATTGAATATTACTAGAATATAAGAGTTTTAGCTTAAAATTGCGTTTTTTTACCATTTCGGTAGAGTCAAAGTTGACCGAAGGTTGAAATTTTGGCACATCGTTATTTATATGAAAATATTTCAAAACTGATAAAAGCTACCATCATGAGTATTTTTTGGTTGTATTCTACATGAAATTGCGCACATTTTCATATATAATACTCCATGTAACAGCTAATTAAAAATGGTGCAAAAATGATGTCAAAGTGACGAAATAATTTCTGAGATATGTCACTGATACTTTTTAGTGCGATTAGAAAGAAATTTGCGCTTGCGCGCCTGCGTAACGATTGTAAACAAAACAACGCCTTGATCCGTGAACTCCCAGCATCCCCCAAGGCGCGTGATTCAAAAGTTTTCGGCTGGTAGGCCTATAAGTATTTTTCCGTGAATTAAAAAAAAAAACTTTTTTGAGTCGACGTATACTACGTCCAATCGGCATACGGGAGACATTTTGACTCGATGTTTAATACGTCCAATCGGCGTAAGAGGGTTAATATGTACCAAAATAGGATGATATTTGAAAGTACCTTTGATATAGGATGGTAATTTTTGGGTTATTTTTGTGTTTACACTTTCAAGATAGGCAGTTATAAACATTTTTAAAGGGGGTTCCAAGAATTCTTGAGTTGTAGCTATTTGCGGTGGGGGGGCTCTGGATGCATCCCACGTGAAAATGATACCTCTAAGTTTAATTATGACTGAAAACAACAACACCAGTAATTATATTATCATTAAAAGACTGTCAGCCACTCAGTTTGTCTCTCACCAAATTGTCACAACCAAGCACTTATAAAAATGATAGTCAATTTCATACTGGTGCACATTCTGCTTATCTGACAGATATATACAGCACACATTCAGCAGTTTCTCAAGTTATTGCCTTTCCTTACTACAGAGCAGAAAACTGTATAATCTGCTGTTTACCACTATGACAGCACATACCTTGCACCATAAACATAATCCAGCTGGTATAAAGTTGAGTTTAAATAGTTATTGAACAAGTGCAAAATAAGCAACTTGCTCATGGCAGCAACAAACCATAAAGTAAAGGTTCAATTTAGAATAGACCTTTGGGTCCAAGGATTCAGAAGGAGCATAGAGGGCAGAGAGCGCATCTTTCAGGCAAAGCTCAGGCAGAGCTCAGGCAGAAAAAGTATTCCCCCTTTATTTCCAAGCAGATTCCACGTTGAGGACAGTATGCCAAGATACTAAAATTCAAGATCTCCCTGTATGACCTCTCAAATGAGATCAATCACACATCAGGAGCAAAATACTCCAATATTGGCCATGGAGTGGACCTTGACACTAAACTTTCCCTTCTGAACCTGGAAGAACTGGGGACACTGACTTTTTTTTTTTTTTTTTGCATAAAAGGGGATTCCTTGAAAGAGTATCTAGGCTCCCCCATGCAATAACGTAACACTGAAGAAGACCTTAATAAGGCCACCTTGCTATTCCTGAAGTACTCTTTTACCCATGCAATAACCTGATGTTGAGGGGATCCTAAGAGGGCTGCCCTCCTTTCCCTTCAGTGCTTTTTTCTGATCCAATGACCTAACATTGAGGAGGAACCAAGCTAAGGCCCACCCTACTTCCCCTGAAGTTTCTGTTCCTTCCAGGAACTGGTCCTCTATTAGAGACTCACAATATGGTGGTTGTATGAAAAAAATGTGTGTGAATTAATGGTTTCAATTTTTTTTTGTGAATATCTGATGTGAAAGTTGGTCTTAATTAATGTTTATTTTTCCTTTTTTTTGCTTGCAGTAAATGGAACATTGACAGGGAGAGCACATGCAGAACAGGCAAATTCGCAGATCGTTGATGATGAAGGGTACTTGACAAAGCAAATCTTTCACATTGACGAAACAGGACTACGGTATAGGCAGCATATGGCCTAATGGTCCTACACCCACAAAACAACAATGATGCCCAAGTTAAACTTGGGCATCAAGATCGACTGACTCTTCTGCTTGGGGGAAATGTGGCTGGGTATAAACTTAGCCATCTTGACTTATCACTCAGAAAATCCGATGGCATTAAAATGCATTGGCAAGCATACACTTCCTCTGCATTACCGTCTAAATAAGAAAACATGGATGACTGTAATGCTGAACGAAGACTGGTTGTTCATTGCTTCATTCCAGAAGTGAAAGATTTTTGTAGGAAAAATAACATCCCCTTCAAAAATCTGATGATTCTTGATAATGCTCCTGGCCACCCTCACCACATCGGAGATATTAACGAGGACATAAAAGTCGTGTTTCTGCCACCATACACAACTTCTCTCATACAACCCATGGATCAGGGCACTGTGGCTACATTCAAGGCCTGTTATCTTCGGAACATGTTTGCTCAGGCTTTTCAGGCTATGGATAATGAGGAGAAAGATCTCAGAACTTTCTGGAAAGAGTTCTGAACTCCATTATGAACATTGGAATGGAGGTAAAGATTATTATTATTAATAGGGCTTAGTTTTTCCAGACCTCAGTCTCAAGTAGACCCTTAGGAGGTAAAGAAAGAGTGTATGAATGGGGTCTGGAAAATTCTGCTAAAAGTGTATGTGAACTCATTCGAAGGTTTCGATAAGAATGAAGTTGTGGAAATTGATAAAAATACCTTGACACTTGGGAAAAATATAGATTTAGAAATTTATGAGGAAGATATCCAAGAACTTACAGATGTGTAAGATGTAGAGCTAACGGCAGAGGATTTAAATGCACTTGCAGAAGAGAAAAAAAAAAAAAAGCAAAGAGGAAGACAAAAAACTGGCAGAGGCATTTGCTTCATTTGAATATGGACTGAAATTTTCAATTGAAATGGATATGGGCAAGGAACAATTTGCTAAAGTTCAGAGAACACATCAAGACACTGTTGCATGTTATCGAGTAATTTATGACAAACAAAAAAAACCATTGTGCACCCTACAATGGATTAATACTTCTTTAAGCAAACAACTCCAGTGCCATTGCCTTCCCCTATCCCTACCACAGCACATGACCCTCGATCCTCGGTATCTCGTAACAGTTATTTCCTTGAAACACTTGAACTAACAGAAGAAGACATACTATTTGAAGCGGAGCAAGTTGATGATCATGCGGCTTTATCATCCTCTTCCTCTTTCAATTTTTAGTTATACGCAGCCATGAACAGCATGACACTGTTCACATATGCAAATAACAGACCGAATATGGTGAGTACCTCTTACTCTACAGTCCGATTCTTGTTCTTAATATATATTTTTATAATAAAATTTATTATTTGGATACTTACCTATTGATAAAGTTAGCTATATCTACGCGCCAATTAGGCGAGTCAGCATTCAAACAAAAAATCGAAAGGCTGTCTGGATAACTGTTAGTTTACCTGTTCTCCACTAGGTGTGTTTCGAAAGCTTTAGCTCTTGTCAGAATTCTCCTTGACAGCCCACTAAGTTGTGGGGAGGCTGGGTGTGGTTTACTTTAACAGTAGGTAAGTATCCACATAATAAATTTGATTATGAAAATTTATATTATTTGTGATGAATCTTACCTACTGTTAAAGTTAGCTGATTCCCACATTAAGAAGAGGACGATGGGTAGTGAAGCTAGACAAAAATCCGCTCAGCCATTCGAACTAATGGTTTCTTCAATGACATCCAAAACATTCTCACCTAATCTAGAATCCTTTCTGGGTTTAACTACCACCAGAAGTTGGATTCCATTCAGGGAGCATGGCTCTCATACATGTGCAGCAATGAGCAGCCTTGCAGAGAAAACCGCTTCGATTCAGCCAGAATGAAACAGAAACGGTATGAGGGGAACCCTGTGCCTGGGTCCAAAAGCCCTATAAAATGACAATCACTTAAAATAAATACCTTTACGGTATAAAGGTACACTCCTATACAAAATTTGTACCTTCACGCTCTCCAAAATAATAAAACCTGGGATTTAAACAAAAGAGCCCAAAGAATTGCTCTTTCTTTTGCTCAGGAAAAGACTACCCATTACTAGTAGTGGATTACAGGCTTTACTTTTTCAAACACGATTCTGTACACTTAAGGTAGTGAGCAGGTAAAAACCAAATTGCACTTCTACTGTGGCACATCAATCCTATTCTGAAGTGACAAATTGACATAACACTAAATGAAGTTACAACTGCTGCTCACATTATGAATGTTTACCTTCAACAAAGGTAAAAAATATGGCACTAGTTCTCGTGCACTAGCCTAATCAAATACGTCACAGAAGACCTCGAGATCCTTGACAAAGACGTTATAAGTTTCTAAACACACAAAACAGAAGGTTAACTTTGCCTCTTCCAGGCTTACCTTCACAAATACATTCTAAGTTTTCTAAAACTACAAAACAAAAAGTTAACTGCCTTCAAGCTTAATCATTGACAAAGACAACTACATTTCCTAAAACCACAAAACAAAAGGGTAGCTTTGCCTCTTCCAGGATTAAACTTTGACAAAGATGTTCTACGTTTCTAAAAGGATGATAAAGATGTTTGATTAGTTTTAATTGCCCCAACAGGACAGAGAAGTTTCCTCTTCTTCCTCATTAAGGAGGTTAAATTGGAATTCTTACAGGTCACTGTAAAACAACCTTAACATCACCCTCAGCTCTAGGGCAAAAAGATACAATACACAGACCACTGCTTCTGACCCCCATACCACGGCTGTTTTCAATAAAGGGCAGATCCTATGATAACTTGAAAATCTTATTAGGGAGGGGACATTCTAACATCTCCAAGCAGTTAAGGAGATGCACAAGTTAATGGAATAGTATGAAATTGTGTATTCAAGTCGATTTCCTCTTAACCCCTAAACGCTGAAGCGGTAAAATAAAAATTGTCTCCCGTGTGCCGGAGGTGTTTCAGAGTGAGCGCGGAAGCGGAAAAAAATGTTTTTTCAAAAAATCACAGCGCGCTTAGTTTTTGAGATTAAGAGTTCATTTTTGACTCCTTTTTTTTTCATTGGCTGAAGTTTAGTATGCAACCATCAGAAATGAAAAAAATTATCATTATCATATATAAACAATGTGATATATGATAGCGCAAAAACGAAATTTCATATATAATTGTATTCAAATCGCGCTGTGCGCAAAACGGTTAAAGGTAACAAGTTACTTTTTTTTCGTTGTAATGTACACTAAATTGCAATCATTTGGGTATATAACACATTGTAAAACGATAAAATCAACACAGAGAAAATATTATCACAAAATAATGCATGAATTCGTAACGCGCGGACGTAAACAAATATTTTTTTCAAAAATTCACCATAAATCTAAATATTGTCCTAGAAACTTCCAATTATTTCAAAATGAAGACAAATGATTGAATATTACTATACTGTAAGAGTATTAGCTTACAATTGCAGTTTTCAACCATATCTGACGAGTTAAAGTTGACTGAATGTCGAATTTTTTTATATATATTTTCTTATATGCAATTATTTCGGAAATTAGAAAAGCTACAACCTTCAAATATTTTTCGTTTTATTCTACATGAAATTGCGCGCATTTTCATATATAAAAATCTATGAAATGCCTAATATGAAATGGAGCAAATATTTCGAGAATGGGACGTACGCATTTCGGAGATTTGTGGCGGAGAATCCGCGCGCGGAGGGAAGGAAAGTTTTTTTTTAAATTCACCATAAATCTAAATATTGTGCTAGAGACTTAGAATTTGTTTCAAGATGACGATAAATGACTGAATATTACTAGACTGTAAGATATAAAACTTTATGTAACTGCTAATTTAAAATGGTGCAAACATTACCACAATCGCACGTATGATTTTTTCGGAAGAATTACCGTGCGGACGTAAAGAAAATGTTACTTTTTTCATAAATTCACCATAAATCGAAATAGTGCTAGAGACTTCCAATTTGTTGCAAAATGAAGGTAAATGATTGCATATTACTAGAATATAAGCGTTTTAGCTTACAATTGCGTTTTTCGACCATTTCGGTAGAGTCAAAGTTGACCGAAGGTTGAAAATTTGTCACTTATCATTTTTTATATGAAAATATTTCAAAATTGATAAAAGCTACAACCATGGGTTGTTTTTAGTTGTATTGTGCACGAAATTACGCACATTTCCATATATAAAACTTTATATAACGGCTAATTTTAAAATGGTGCAAACATTACCACAATCGCATGTATGATTTTTTTCGGAAGAGTTACCGCGCAGACGTAAGGAAAAAGTTTTTTCATAAATTCACCATAATCGAAATATTGTGCTAGAGACTGCCAATTAGTTGCAAAATTAAGGTAAATGATTGAATATTACTAAAATATAAAAATTTTAGCTTACAATTGCGTTTTTCTACCATTTCGGTAGAGTCAAAGTTGACCGAAGTTTGAAATTTTGGCACTTATCGTTATTTATATGAGAATATCTCAAAACTGATAAAAGCTATAATCATGAGTATTTTTTGGTTGTATTCTACATAAAAGTGTGCACATTTTCATATATAATACTCCATGTAACGGCTAATTTAAAATGGTACAAAAATTATGTCAAAGTGACGAAATAATTTCAGAGATGTGTCACAGATACTTTTTAGTGCGGCAAGAAAGAAATTCGCGCTTGCGCGCCTGCGTAACGATTGTAAACAAAACAACACCTTGATCCGTGAACTCCCAGCATCCCCCAAGGCACGTGATTCAAGAGTTTTTGGCTGGTAGGCCTAAAAGTATTTTTCCGCAAATTTTTTAAAAAACTTTTGTATGTCGACGTAAAATATGTCAAGTCGGCACCAGAGAGACAAAAAATGTCAACGTAAAATATGTCCAGTCGGCACCGGAGAGACAAAAAATGTCGACGTAAAATATGTCCAGTCGGCGTTTAAGGGTTAACAGAAGAATGAGAGACATCTACTGAGAGCATTGGAAATTCTGAAAATCATTTGTTCTGAGGCTACAAGGGCTCTACAGGAGACACTAAGCGATTCTTGAACTTGAAATTGCTCAATAGTATTTACAGTAGATACAAGGGGCAGGCCTATGAGTCTGAATTAGGCCAAATTTAAAAAACATCCACTGTTCAAGCCTGAGGGCCATCAAAGAAGTAGTAATTGTTCGAGTGTTCCTGTTCATCTACATGCTGGTAAGTCTAAATGAGTGTTCCTTAAACCCCACAGCAACTGATGAGCTTACGGATATAAGGATCATTCTAGGCAATTTGTCTTTCTGAATCCTCAATTACCAAAACACTGTCCTTCCACAGAATGAATGATCAAACCAATATGTTGTTTATTTTACTCAAAGCAGCAAACTTCCCACAAAGACTTTGTTTCTGACCAGGGATAAACCTGCTAAGCATCCTGATGTTCTTTCCACTGCCCTGATATCTAAAGTTTTACCAGGTGTAGTGCTGACCATTCTATGTTGCATGAAAATGTAATGACACTAATTAAAACTCTTTGTTTGTGTTGCCCAACAAAGGGAAAAGACCAAAACCTGGACTTAAGTTTAAGAGCAAAATGGGCAATTCTTGGTTACTGAGTCCCTCCTACAGTCCTGGAGCCAAAGATGGTTCTGGATTACTTATGAAGTTATGAACGTTATTTGTAAGTCATAATTCTTACGCCGAAACTGTACATTAATTAAGCATGATTATCTGAAAAACTCCCTAGTGAGGCCATGTTGCCTAATAAGGAAAAGCCCTAACCATATAGGAAGTTTCCTTCAGGCCTAAAATTTTTCAAAAAGCACATTCCTATTCATCTTTGACCGACAAGCACGCATAATTATCATCCCCATATCACTAGATAAGAATGGGGATACAGTGGTACCTCGAGATACGAAATTAATCCGTTCCGAGGCGGCCCTCGTATCATAAGCTTTTCGTATCTTGGACCACATTTTATATGTAAAATGGCTAATCTGTTCCAAGGCCTACAAAAACACCCCAGTAAATTTCATAATAAAGCTAAATTGACCTATAAACAATGAAATACTACAACAATTTGGACGATTCAATACCTAACTTAATACGTACAGTGGTCCCCCCGTATTCGCGGGGGATGCGTACCAGACTCCCCCGTGAACAGTTAGAACCCGCGAATGTTTGTAACCCCTATAAAAACGCTAAAAACAACTTTTCATACTTGGTTTTTTTAATAGTTATATCACAAAAAGTGCATTTCATGATGAAATTGATAAAAAAAAAACCAGGAATGTGTGGATATTTCTCATAGAAAAATACCGCGAATTTTCCGCGAATAATGCGGGGAAACGTTCCTGAGAGAAATTCGCGAATGTGTGAGTCCGTGAATCCGGAGAACACGAATACGGGGGGGCCCACTGTACTGCTAATATACCTGTAAATAAAGTGTATTAGTGTACATGGTATACAAGAAATACTGCACATACATACGTACGTATGTATTAAAATGTGGAAGCTTACCTGTCGAGTAAGGCTATCTCCGAAAGTGGCGACAGAGGAGGAGGACAAACGGCAGATACGTACACTTAACTTTACAAAACACATAAAAAAATGTAAGGAAAACATAAACTAAACTTTACAAAACACATTAACAAAACTGTAACACTTAACTTTACAAAAAATTTAATATTAAAACAATTTGTTTTGTCTTTTTTTTTATTTTTACATTTATTTTTTTTACTTTTTTATACTTTACGTTTACGTACAGAATTTCAGCTTCTTCACCACTTTCAACTTTCTGTTTTTTAGTATCACTTGGTTCTTCCTTTTTGCTTACTACCACTCCTACTAACAGCCTCTTTAAAAAATAACTATCCAAGGAAGTTTGCTTCTGCCTACTTTTGACAATGTTCCTGAAACGACTCAGGCAAACGTCATCGAACTGTGCAAGCATACGACCTGTGTAAGCCTTTTTGGGGTGTCTCTTTTCTACGAATGATTGCACCTTATGAAAAGCAGCTAGAGCATCCTTAATTTCTGCCGTTGTCATAGAGTAGTCGTCCTTCTCCTCGCCTCTGCTAGAGAATTCCTCTTGAACGACGTTATGTTGCATGGCCTCCAACTCCTTCAGGTCATCCATCGTAAGATCCTCTTGGTGCTCCTCGAGAAGGTCATTGATGTCGTCCTCGTCGACGACCAGCCCCATGGACTTGCCGAGTGCAACGATCTCGTCAAGATCTGGTTGCGAAACAGTTTCAGGATCATCAACTGTTCCTGAATCTGCAGCACCAGCTCCGCCCACGTCGAATCCCTCAAAGTCTCAGGCGGATACTGCATCAGGACAGAGTTTCCTCCACGAGGAATTCAAGGTTCGCCTCAAAACCTCCTGCCAACCTTTGTCAATGAGTCAGATGCATATCACAACATCAAAATGCTCCTTCCAAAATTCACGCAAGGTGAGGTTTGTGGTATCGGTGATGTCAAAACATTTCTTGAAAAGATGTTTCGTATACAGCTTCTTGAAGTTCGATATCACTTGCTGGTCCATGGGCTGGAGGAGAGGAGTGGTGTTAGGCGGAAGATAAAGAATCTTGATGAAGGAATACTCCGCTAGGATATCTTCCTCGAGGCCAGGAGGGTGGGCAGGGGCATTGTCCAACACCAGCAGACATTTCAGAGGGAGGCGCTTCTCTTCCAAGAATTTCTTCACTGTCGGGCTGAAACACAGATTTACCCGCTCCGTGAACAAAAGCCTCGTTACCCAGGCTTTCGCATTAGCCCTCCACATCACTGGAAGCTTCTCCTTAAGCACTTTGTGGGCCTTGAAGGCTCGAGGAGTCTCGGAATGATAGACAAGTAGGGGCTTCACCTTGCAATCCCCACTGGCATTGGAACAAAGTGCGAGTGTAAGCCTGTCTTTCATAGGCTTATGCCCGGGTAGCTTCTTCTCTTCCTCCATGATGTACGTCCAACGAGGCATTTTTTTCCCAAAAAAAGGCCAGTCTCATCACAGTTGAAAACTTGCTGAGAACTGTAGCCTTCGTTGATCATCATCATCCCCAAAAGGGGAGCAGAAGGCGGAGCTACAAAGGAAGTCAATACTAGCTCTACCAAAATGCCTAGTCTGAGTAGGGATAGCTGCAGATGAAGGGACACTAAGTAGGATAGAACTGACAGGTTTAAGTCCTGACCTAACTAATTCCTTTTGCAATCTATCACAGACCTACCAACCCTCCCTCATTTCAAAAATACCTCCCGCATTCTGCATTGGCACTTGATTCTCCCACATTTACATAAAATCTTTTGCACTTTATTTGTTTAAGTTTGTAATTGTTATTAGGGCTTATTTTTCATTAAATAAAGTGGGGTCTAGTAGAGAGCCTTCCCGAGTGTGCTTACAAAGTACCGGAGACCCTGTTAATCCCAGTCTATAGGGGAGACCAATCTCTACACCACACACAGTACTGCAAAATAGGGGTGGTAAAAGGATAAACCTTCGGCCCCAAATATGTCAAGCTTCAAGATAGTCAGCTTCAATGCTGAGGGAATTTCACCAACAAAAATAGAAATCCTCTCCAGCCTCAGATCTGACATACTGTGTCTCCAGGAGACACATGAGAACTCAACACCACCTAAAATCCTAGGCCTCCACCTGGTGGTCTACCATGCTAGCCCTATTCATGTAAGTGCTATTTATGCGAGAGATATATCGATTATCACAAACAGCAAAGGTCTCTCAACCGAAGGAATGGAAATACTTGAAGTAGAAATGACACTCACCATCATTGTGTCTGTATATAAGCCCCCACCAACACCATTTAGGTGGCACAGAACTGTCAACCCAAGAAATAAGGCTATAATTGCTATTGGTGATTTCAACAGTCATAACACCAATGGGGCTATACCCAAAATAATGATGATGGTAAGGTCGTTGAGGAGTGGGCTCAGAACAACGATATGGCAATCATACACAATGCAAAAAATAAACCATTCTTTATGAGTGCCAGATGGAGAAGAGGATATAACCCTGATCTGGCGTCTGTGTCCTCTCACCTCGACACAAACTTTGAAAAATCTGTCAACGACCCTATCCCCAAATCACAGCATAGACTAATCACTTTAGATATGAAACCAGTTATCAGGCATCTTGACTCAAAATCAATCCCCAGATCTAATTTTCGAAAGGCAAAATGAGAAGACTTTACACCAGAGCTCGATTCCAAGATCTCCAACAATGAAGCGAGAGCAGAGAACTATGAAGAATTCCAAAAGCTTGTGTGGGAGGTTTCCAGCAAACATCCCAAGAGGATGCAGAAAGATCTTCATCCCTTGCCTAACAGATCAAAGTAAAGAACTATATGAGGAGTATGTACAAGCATATAATGCAGATCCATTTGCTGAAAATACTATCAACCTAGGTGAGACCCTAACAGCTTCCATGGCAAATGAAAGGCTAGAAGGATGGCAAGAACTGATATGCAATACAGACATGACCCATAACAGCAAGAAGGCATGGACTACAATAAAGAAACAGAATACTGAAGAAAAAAAACTCTTGAACAAGAGTAGTCGCCATGACACTGGATGAAGTGGCAAACCAATTACTACTCAATGGAAAACCACCCAATAAAGAACGAGGATGCCTCATGAAAATGAAGTCTGAAATGGACTGCATCATGCAAGAAAGTGATTAACAATTCAACCTGTTCACCATGGAAGAACTCCAAGAAGCCATAAAACACCCAAAACCTGGCAAAGCAGCTGGACTTGACGGTATCACAACAAATAATACAACACTTTGGTACCAGAACCGATCATGGATACTTGCTCACTTTAACAACTGCACAACAAGTCTAAATATCCCGAAGATATGGAAAAGATCCAGAGAGCAGAAAAAGCTACCGTCCCATTTCCCTCTTATGCATTCTCTACAAACTATATGAACGAATGATAATAACCTGCATGTGCCGTACAGTGGAACAACAATTATCACCAGACCAGGCTGGATTCCGACCAGGGCGATCATGCTGTAGTCAAATACTGAATCTCACTCAATACATTGAGGATGGTTTCGAGGCCAGACAAATTACTGGTGCAGTTTTTGTAGATCTGACTGCTACATATGACGCAGTAAATCATAGAATGTTTCTCCTAAAGCTGGCCAAAGTTGTTCGTAACAAAGATTGTAAGATCATACAGTCATTGCTCACAAACTGACGCTTCTTTGATGAAATGGATGGTCAGTCATTGCTCACAAACCGAAGCTTCTTTGATGAAATGGATGGCAAGAAGACCATATATCGTACACAGAAAAATGGTCTCCCACAAGGCTCTGTTCTGGCTCCAATACTTTCTAACATCTATACAAATGACCAACCAGAGTTTGATAACATCCGAAAGTTTATATATGCAGACGACTTGTGTATTGCCACACAAGCACGCACATTCGAAAATATCAAAAGGAGATCATCAGCTACTCTTGAACATCTCACAGAGTACTCCAAACGTAGCTCACTAAATACCAATCCTGGAAAAATGCAGGTGTGTGTATTCCACCTAAATAACCACCGGGCAAAAAGAAAATTAAACATCTCCTGGAATAATGAGACTTGAGCATGCTGACTTCCCTTTATACCTGGGAGTCACACTAGACCAAACCCTGTCTTTTGCAGAACATGTAAGGAAACTTAGGTCGAAAGTTGCCACAAGAAACAATCTACTGGGCAAACTTGCTAACTCTAACTGGGGAACAGATCCAAAGACACTGAGAACAACAACAGCTCTGGCACTATGCTACTCTACTGCTGAATACTGCTCAGCAGCATGGGCAAGATCAAGCCACGCTCACAAAATATATCCTGAGCTTAACGCATGTAGAATAATAACAAGCACCTTGAAACCAACACCACTTCCCGCACTATACAGATTGGCGGGTATTGCACCACCACACATCCGCAGAGACATCTATGCTGGGACACAAAAGCATAATCAAGAAACTGATACGAGAAAGGGTGTTCAGTGTTGTCAATAAGAAATTCACTTCTCAGAGAGCCAGTCTTAATATTGAATGGACCACTTATCTCCTGTAAAAAGAATGAGTTTGCCCATAATGCTTGCTATGAGTATAAACCAAAAGTGAATTACTTGTGAAAGCTAAGTCAGCAACATATTCATATACCCAAGCACACACTAATGTTAAAAAATGATATCACTATCATATTTTGCCCATAAAATACATGCAATAATATGTACACCAGGCTATAAACACTGTCATCTTTTCATATGGATATAACTATGTAGTTTCCTTTAATGTTGGTGTATTTATTCATGAAATTATGATCTATGTTCTTAGTAGATGAATAAAATGCAATATATTGAGAATTATTAGATAAATTTAATTAAAATAATGACATTCTGCCCTGAAATTATGAATCTCCCACATTTTTTGTACATTTCCAGCATTTTTTTTTATAATTTTCAGCAAAAGTTTCAGGTAGTGTTGGCAGGTCTGCTATCAGTTTCCATTCTTTCCTATATCTGACATGTTCAGGCATTAACCCTCTAACGCTGAAGCAGTAAAAAAAAAATTGTCTCCCGTGTGCCGGAGGTGTTTCAGAGTGAGCGGGAAGCAGAAAAATATTTTTTTCAAAAAATCACAGCGCGCTTAGTTTTCAAGATTAAGAGTTCCTTTTTGGCTCCTTTTTTTTGTCATCGGCTGAAGTTTAGTATGCAACCATCAGAAATGAAAAAAATTATCATTATCATATATAAATAATGCGATATATGATAGCGCAAAAACAAAATTTCATATATAATTGTATTCAAATCGCGCTGTGTGCGAAACGGTTAAAGGTAACAAGTTACTTTTTTTTTTTGTAATGTACACTAAATTGCAATCATTTTGGTATATAACACATTGTAAAACGATAAAAGCAACACAGAGAAAATATTTATCACAAAAAAATGTATGAATTCGTAACGCGCTGACGTAAACAAATATTTTTTTCAAAAATTCACCATAAATCTAAATATTGTCCTAGAGACTTCCAATTTCTTTCAAAATGAAGACAAATGATTGAATATTACTATACTGTAAGAGTATTAGCTTACAATTGCAGTTTTCGACCATATCTGACGAGTTAAAGTTGACCGAATGTCGAATTTTTTGGCGGAGAATCCGCGCGCGGAGGGAAGGAAAGATTTTGTTTTAAATTCACCATAAATCTAAATATTTTGCTAGAGACTTTGAATTTGTTTCAAGATGAAGATGAATGACTGAATATTACTAGACTGTAAGAGTTTTAGCTTACAAATGCGTTTTTCTACCATTTCGGTAGAGTCAAAGTTGACCGAACGTGGTTTTTTTTGTATTTATCGTGATTTATATGCAAATATTTCAAAAATGACAATTTGTCGAAAATTGCATTTTTCCTAACTATACAAACCTGAGGTCCTTTAACCAATAGGAAGTAGCTAGCGGCAGCTGGACGGTCGTAAGCTTCGAACAAGGGGAGAATGGTAGTTAACTGCTTGTCCGACAGTCGCGCGGAGGTAAACAAATCACTTTTGCTTTTTGGCCCATGGAAAATACGCAGAGTGAGGGGTGGCATGAGGAGGGCGGGGACTATATGTAAAGGACCTCAGGTTTTGTATAGTTAGGAAAAATGCAATTTTCGACAAATTGTCATTTGTACCGATACGTAATACAAACCATCGGTCCTTTAACAATAGGAAGACTCACTTCTTGGTGGGAGGAATCTGAGTCTTTTGATGAACAGACTGGTGTTCGTCCATCCCTGGAATGCCTCCCTGGTCATAAGGAGCGAGGGGAGGGATCCAAGCCCTCTGTCCGATTGATCGGGGTGTGCACCGCAGGATCAATGGTCAGACCTCTGGGCCAAGTACTAAGAGAGAGGCAAGCGTATCTCTTCGTACCAGCAAGCAAGAACTTGTTCCTGTTTGCAAGAGGCAACATAAAGTATGGGTTTGTCTCAAGCTGGCATCCACATTCCTCCCCCTTGTGGAGGAAGTGGTGGATATACGCTCCTATCCCTAGTGAAAGGGATAGGATGGGGCTCTGTTGAGTAGCTCACCCTGCATCTTGTCCTTAACCAGCAGGGTGACGACCATGTCCCTCTACCCACAGGTAGAGGGCTACCCACAGGTAGAGGGGAAGAAAAAGATGGGAAGAGGAGCCAGTCACACTCTCATTCACTCATCCATTCTTACGGTCACACCAGGACTCGATGCTGTTCAGCCTGCGAGGGTCTGGGTTCGCTACACAACGTGTTGAGCAGCCACCACGGGTCCCAAGGAAAAAGATCCAAGGACCTGTGGGCAATATCCCGAAGGTAGAAGGAGGTGCATGTGGTCTGGTTGGACCAGACCCCTGCCTTCAGTACCTGCACCACGGAGAGAAGTTCTTGCGGACAAAGCAGCATCTCCTTCGCATCGAAGGCGGTGAAGTCCATTAGGGAGGGATTGTGAACGACTCGAACCAATCGTCAGGGACCGAAGGGGTTTCTGAGTCTTCGCTTACGAAGTTCGGTACGAAATCGAGCGTCACGGATCCCCATCCCCTGGATGCTTGACTTCGCAGAAGTCATGCAGTTTCCTCAGAGGAAAAGAAGGGAATAGTCGCATGACCTATCCCTCTTCTCGACTTCGGTGATGTCCAGTACCCATACTGGTCTGTCCGTCTGCAACAAAGAGTCTCGCATCCTCCTATCCCCATGCAGCAAAGTTCTCGGTAGTGGATAGGACACCGACCCTCCATGGTGGGTGTCGATGGTATGGGTACTGTGACCAAGCTATTAAAACGAAGTAATGATTGCTCTGTAACAACCGAACTAAGTCAACAGCGTAGTTCGTAACTGACTCGGGCGCTCTGACAGCTGCCGACTGACTGCGTTCGGTAGGAGGCAAGTTGTCCAAGCATCCGAGTAAGTCACGTGAACCTTCGCCTTAAAGGGTTATGCCCGAGAGACCAAACAAATAATGTATTTGTTTGTCACCACTGCCGGACAGCGAGGTGATGATTCTCTTAAGGCATGTGCCCAACAGGCGAAAGTCAATTGCCTTCTAGAGACCGAGGTCCCTGAAGGCAAAACATTCTCATAGTTGTGAATCTCAGCTGAAGGAGAAACAACACTATGTGCCGTTGAAGACGAAGGTAGATATTGAATGCAACCTACGTCTTCACAGACGAATCGAGGAGAAAGGTATTTCTCAAGATATAACCTGTGCTTACAAATGACTGAAAACACTAACCGCTATTTCATTGCTGTCCGGCGAGAAGTCGTAGTTGCAATGAAAGCGGGGCGTTCTTCAGTAATGAAACACAGGGGAAAGCTGCCTGAAGAACTGCTTCTCATGGGCTGAACATTTGGAAGTAGAGCTGTCAGGTCGGAGAGTAGGCAATGTCTTCTGACACATCTGTTAATTCGGGTTGAACAATGAACAATTGTACACCTACGAATACGAGATATTTTGAAGACAAACTCAGATGTCTGCAAAATCATTCGCATTATCGCAGTGCGATGCAGCGGGAGACTGTACAGACTTCTGTTACCGCGCGGTAAACAGAAAGATGAAAGAGTCCAAGAGATATCTCTGTTGAAAATTCTTCGCAATGTTGAAGGCGATGGAATCTAGCGTCACAGCAGTAGATGGTCCTTCATTATTGCGAGAATCCCCGTTAATCAGAGACCTAAGTCCATGATTGTTGGGCAGAGATACGGTTCGGTAGTCAATCAAAGCAGGGGAGAGAGAGACATAACTGACCGTGCATCTCGGAGGCCCAGCTGATACTGAGTCTGCTATCGGGCAGTTCAATACGCAGTAGCTGAGCCTGAGCTCTCGCTGACTCGTCATCTGAGTTGCCAGGTAATCCATTATTCCACGAAGGAATGCGTTCGGCTAGAACCACCGAGCATAAAAAGATATGCTCGAGCAATTATATTTAGGCGAAACGAATTTCGGTAAATATAAAAGTTGAAATGGTGTTGTCGTGACAAAACCATAAGTATATAAAATTGAAACTGGAAACTCCTGGGAGGTTGCAGGCAACCCCGAGTTGCAGTTCAATTAGAATACTTCTCGTCTAAGTCGCAATCCGTAGATTAACTAGGATATGCGCCTACCCCTCGGACAATTCAACTGCTTAGCAGAATCATGTCGCGAGGTTAATATACGTAGTTATATTTGTAGGATTCTGAACAACGATCTCCATCCTAAATTCTTTCCTTCAAGAAAACAAAATAAGGATAGGAGATCGACCACCTTCGATCTCTATCAAAGAGAGTGAAGGAGAAGTCTTCCTCGAAGGAAAGCTTCAATGGTGAACAGAATACTAAGACGATAGTTCAAGCCAAACTGGATATTCCCGTCCGTTCTTCTCTATTCCAGGTTGGTCGCCTACTGTGAGATAGTCTTCTTTCAGCAGCAGTCTTCTTCCCAATGCTAGAAATTCCAGGAATTCGAGCATAGGCGAGGTTCCCGATTATCGTGTAACATATCGGGGATTCTCGTCTCGCTCACTTTGGACCGTGGTCTCGCCTAAGTGTTTGGAGATCGTAAAAAACTCGAAAACACTCTGAATGCGCTAGAAATTCCGTAGAATTCTAAGCAGTCTGCGAAACCCCACCGAATTCGTCAAACGATATCGGCTGGTGGTCCTCTCGATTCCCGTAGAAATCGAGAATGGGGCAGGATCCCTCCACAACGACCGGGGCTTACGTCAGGTAGGACCCGAAGGTCCCCCGGTAGCGCAGTCCCCAACGTGGGATCCTACAGAGAAATCTCTATAGGATCCCTCCCCATTCCCTCGTAGCCGTAAGGAGAGAGGGAATGGGGGAGGAATTGGATACTCGCTCGCCTTCCAGTGGAATTAGCAGTTGGAAAAGAGTAGGAGCAGCCATCGCCTTTGCGGCGATGGCCTCTCAGATCTGGGAAAACGTATTGGGTCAGGAAAACGTTTTCCCGAGGAGGGTTACGAACTCCTACTGTAGGTAAGGGTCTGCCGCCACTGTGAACGTCGTCCTGGGTGGGGCTGATAGGGGACACCTGACAGGAGAGAGCGATACCGTCCTCCGACTCATTCCAATCCTCGTTGAGGTCGAAACCTCTCAGGAGGACCGAAGGAAGGAAGTATTTAAATACGGTGTCCGAAGACACATAGAAACGCCGCTGTCGCAGTAGAGGAGGTGGAAGTAGCTTGATCGAACTAGCCAGAACTGAGAGAGCCTTCTTGTCCGGAGACGAGAGATTTTCTGGTTCATGACAGAATCGGCAAGCTCCGATCGCGGCAGACCCACCGTCGGTTTGGGTTCCCTCTCGGGCCCCAAGACGACTTGAGCAGAGACGTGGGCTCTGCTGGTGGGAGCGGCAATCCTTCCCCGAGGTCGTTGCGCTGACGAATCAGCGCCATACCTCGACAAAGTTCCTCTGGATCTCGGAAGTCATAGCATCTTGCAGAGTAGGACCGTCAAGCCCCTCGAACAAGAGCATTCCGAGAACCTCCCCTTAAGGAGGAGGACTGCGATAGACCCCATCTCGGATTCTATCTGCCACTTGCGTACGTCCTGGTCGGTCCGAAGATCGTACCTGGTTACTTACGGCGTCGTGACGGGATCGTGCGGGGTTATGCCCCTCACGATCACCCCCCCGCTGTGCCTCGCTCTTCCTGGTGCAAACCGAGGAAGTTGCAGGCACGGGAGAGGAAGACATGACGCTCCCTCTTTCTCTCGCTGGCAGAACCAGCGGGCTTGGAGGGCTGCAGGCGATCGCCACTTTGCAGGCCTAGTCGAGCCGTTCCCAGGGAAAACGGCTGGCGGACCGAGAACAGCGGCCCCGATCTCGTGTGCAGAGGAGCTGCTGCTGGTCCCCCTATCTGACCCGGTCCCTGTGGGAGTGGCGGTCAGGTGACCTGCTAGGCTCGCTGTCGCGGTGAGCGTCCTCTCGGCGCGTCGAGCCGCTGGTACCAGCCGAGGCTGGTACCGACGGCCGCAGGGACCCCTTCCTCGCTCAGCGCGTGGCTGGTTGGAGACGTCACGTCAGCCCCGAGCAGCCGGCTGGTCGCTGCGAGAGCGTCCGCTGGCCCTGGCGAGAGTAGTCTGCACGACTCTCGCCAGTCTTCTGCGCCGCGCTTCGGTCTTGACGGCGAGCGAGCTCGGGCGTCAAAATTTTGGCTGGACGGTCTCCGCGGGAGACCGTCCACCGGTCGGTACTTCTCGCGAACAAGAAGCCGAGGCGGATCCTGGTTTAGCGGGCAGAACCGCTAGAACCAGGCGAGGAACAGTGCCAGCCGAAGCTGGTACTCCTCTGGTCCCCGTCTTCTTCCTTGGTAGAGAAGAGACGGGCCCTGTTCCCGAGGGGAGCAGGAGGACCAGCAGAAGAGCTCCCCGAATCGCCGGAGCGAGACGGGCCCTTAGAAGGTCCCGAAGGAGCCTTCTTAGGGGGGAAAACCCGGGTTACCAGCTGGTCGCTGCAGGAGCGGGCCGCTGGCCTGGCGAGAGTCACCTGAGCGGCTCTCACCAGCTTCTGCTCCGTGCCGCGTCTTGGCGCCGAGAGAACTCTGGCGCCGAAACTTGGCTGCACAGTCTCCCGAGAGGGAGGACGTACACTCGGGATCTCTCGCGAACGAGAGACCGAGCCGGAACCTGGCGTAGCGGCATCGCCGCTAGCACCAGGCGAGGAAGTACCAGTGCTAACGGTACTCCTCTGGTCCCCGTCTATCTCTTCCTTATGGAACGGGAGGAAGGGGACGGGCCCCGCTCCCGAAGGAGCAGAAGACCAGCAGAAGGACCCCCCGTCCCACCAGGGTGGGACGGCCCTTAGAAGTTCCCGAAGGAGACTTCTTAGGGGGGGAAGGCAGCCTTCTCTTCTTCGGCTTATGGGCTTAGAAGTCGAAGGGGAAGAGGCAGCAGCAGACGATGAAGACGAAGATGACACTTCCTCTTCTTCCTCTTCCTCGTCAGCTCACGCAGGACAGTCGTCAGGTCCTCCATCCAGGCCGGAGCCGGGGCTATTGCCGAAGCAACACGGCCCGACTGCACCTGTCCGGAAGGACCTGGGACTGGGGAAGACACACCGTGGGCAGGACCAGCATGGACAGGCTCAGGAACCAGGAGCGACAGGAACAGCAACCAGCTCAGGAGCGGCAGGAACAGCGGCAGCGGTAGACCCAGAAGGGACAGCCAAGCCAGCAGCAGGAATCACATCAGCGGCAGGTACGGCAGGCCCAGCGATCGCCTCGTAGAATCATCGGCAGCCAGCGGGAACCTGGGTACTGGCGGCCGGTCCATGGGCGAGCTGCTGGAACAGCGGAAATCTGGGCAGGCAACACAAAGAAAAAAACAGGCGGCGGCTGGCAACCCCCCAATCGGTACGGCAGCGGCCCTAGTAGCAGCAGACGGTCGTCACCGACACAGCATGGGGATGTGTAGACCAGGCGGGGGGGGAGCAGCCATAAGCGGCCGTGGAGGTAGTAGTGGAGACCGCCCCAGACCTCGCTAGACGCTGCAGCAGCCTGGGTGGATGCTAGGCACGCCCTCCGCCGCCGCGGTGGTCCCATACCTGTCCAAGGTCGTCTCCCACGGATGTAGCACCTGCGGTAGCACAGATAGATTAGTAAGAGGGGTTTCCTCACGCACGGGGGAAGACATGCCCCACCCCGAACGCAAGGAAGACCCCAAATACACAAAATACAATGAGGAAGCTGAGCTGGGGGGTGGGGGTAGGAAAGAAGACGAAGAATCGGAACCACGGGAGTCCGCTGGGAGAGCTTTCCGCGATTCCTGCCAGACCTTCGCTTCCCCTACCCCCGCACAGCAGTGAAAATAATATGAAAATGAAACAGAATTACTGGCCCTTGCGAGTTCACTTCAAGAACTTAAAGGGGAAAAGATCAATTACCCCCGGGTAAGAGCGGACTTGAAAATCCAAATATAGAAATGCTAAATCATAAAATATATGAAAATGAAACAGAAATATGCCCACTTGCGATTTCACTTTCATAGAAAACTTAAATCGTAAGATCAATTCCCGGGTAAGAGCGGAAAATTGATCCAAATTAAATTTTATGCAAAAAATAATAAATGAAAATGAAAAGAATACTCATTGCGAATCCACTTTTCATTGCATTCTATCATACAAAATAAAAGGCTCGTGCCGAGCGCAATCACGCTCGGCAACGAACGCACAGGGCAAAAATATAATGAAAAGAGTACTTACA
>NC_061104.1:35262379-35285796 GCF_015104395.2 Macrobrachium nipponense
AGATTGGAACTAAGGTGAGTACAGTAGTATTGAAGCTTTTCTGTGATTTTCGTATGAACTTGATATCCGTTTGAAAGCGTTCTTGGGAAATGACAGTGAAAGGCCCGCCTTTGTCTTCTAGACGTCTCCCTCCTTTCCTCCTTCTCTCCCTACCACCCATGCATGCATGCGCTCGTCTCTTGTCTAGGTTTTATATATATATATATATATATATATATATATATATATATATATATGAAAGTTTTTGGAAAAAGATACCTTAATTACTACTACAGTGTGAACGCGGGGAACTGAGTTATGCCGTTAGGTAAGAGGCGGCGGCCGATATGTGAATATTTGATAGAGCAGAAGGAAGTCGTGTTCTTTCGGCCGTTTCCGGCACGATTCTCTCTTGGGCGGCGGAGAAAGGACCGCCTATACTGAGTTGCCCTCCCATCCCGCCACTGGGTTTGTTCTTGGACTCTCGGCCCTCTGCTGCCGCCGCCGCCCTTTGGGCTCGCAGCCGACGTAGAGTCCCGGTCAAGAACCTCTTGCTGATGTTTGGGACAGGAGCCCGCCAGCATGGGGCGAGGTCTGCTGCAGGACACTTGGACGCCCTTTCGATGTACTAGGTACCTAGTTAGGTTTGCTGTAGCCTGTCGTCGCTCTCACGCCGGAAGGCGCTTCCCGAGGAATGACGTGTTTAGGGTGAGGTCGCTCGAGTAAATTGGAGAGGTAGTAGGGTAGGGATCATCACAGCAAGCCACGCAGGCCAGCTACCATCAATGCAAGCCACCCTCCGAAAAAGTACATTATAACGCGTCCTGACACCCGAGATGGCATCAGTCGCGACTTCTTGTTGGTGAGAAACGGAGCTAAAGACCTCTACTCTCCTTTCGAAGTAAGTATTTTCCCCAAAGTTAGAAATTAAGGCCAAATTTTAAGATTTAAACAGAGGGTACTGAAAACGGTCTCAAACGTAGTGCAAATCTCACCAAAAACGCGTTCAAACATTTTTACTTACAACTCGAGGTATTTAGAAGATTGACGCCATCTCGATGTTTACGGAGTAGCTTGTGTCAATAAACTAACCATTTCCTGTGATAAATCCGCACACCACTTGTACCCACAGACGCTGGAGCACTTTTATCACAACAATCGAAACACGATTTCTCATCAACAACAAGCCAGGCGTAAACAGCTGTTGGGGTAGAAGATGACGAGAAGCGTGCTCTTGGCTAATTTTTAAATAAGTAGTAAAACATCAATATTTTACATATTTATGATGATTAATTTGAAAATATTCGTTATTGAAAAAGTAACTCGACTCTGACTCAAATTTAAGTAATTATTTTTCTGAATTAGAACGTTCTTTCAAGTTCTGTATTATGACGTCACGACATCTTGACTTTCGTACCTATTGTAAATAATTGCTATACTCAACTGTCATTGCAGAACAGTTTACCAGTTATTCGTGCAGATTGTTATCAGCTATACATGTAATTGTTATAATCGTAATGCGCATATATATCTTTATTTACTTTTTGGATATATGAAGATGTTTTACTGCTGGATTATCGCCGTAGTGTGACGCAATCGTTTTCGGTCCATGGGCCTCTGTCTGTTTTCGCACCATAAGAAATTATGGGGTCCGAATTGCAATGACCAGAAAGTCGTAAAAAGAGGAAAGTTAGCATTGAGGGGCATATGTTTTGACTGAGAAAAATACAAATTTATTCAATAGCTAGCTTGTAAAAAATACTTGGTTATAAAACTTGATTGACAACTAAGCAGCATGTCTACTATGGGTTTTTTCCAGAGACAGTGCAAGCACGTTTTTTGGGCAATACCTATTTCTGTAACGAACACTCGTAACAGAGCGAGATTTTTCTTTAGTGCATTACCCCCAGTGCCGTAATTTATAAGGGTATCGTGAATCACTAATCGTAAAGAATAACTACACTTGTCCTTGTACTAATAGACCAAAACTCCATTATCCAGAAATGGATAGGAACACACCAGTAAACAGCTCCACCTACCCTCTCCCTCCCCCCACCTCCACCGCCACCCCTGTCCTTCTTCCTTCCTTCACCTTCCTTCTCTCTCTCTGAAAGTTGTTGCAGTTTAAACTTATTTTCTATTGATTTTTCCATCTATCTATCTATAATAGTAGTTTACATTGGTGGATATACTAACGATTCACTCGGTTGTTACCTGCCCATTGACCGATATATTTATACACTGATCCACTCAACTCTCTCTCTCTCTCTCTCTCTCTCTCTCTCTCTCTCTCTCTCTCTCTCTCTCTCTCTCTCTCTCTCTCTCTCTCTCTCTCTGTTTCTTTTATCGTAATTCGAAAAATGAACAAGAAAATATATTTCATACTTGTATAGCATTAATTAAATACTTTCAAGTTTTTAATTCAGTCGTAATGATGAATGTAGGTGCATCTACTAGTGCTCGCAAAATAGTTAAGCAGGACATAGGTATGTAAAATTTAAAAAATGAGAGAGAGAGAGAGAGAGAGAGAGAGAGAGAGGACGGAATAGGAAGGGACATTCACTGTGGCCAATCGGTATGTGCTTACCCTCCACTGGGTATAAGACTATAAACAAAACGTTGAAATTGGTGAAATTAGGCTATGTATTGGAAGTATATATACATAAATATTAAAGCAATTTTATCATTATTGCATTACTATGACAACTAGAATTCATGGAAACAGTTTATAATAATGGAACGGCGTATGTGTGAAGCCTCCACTAATGTGGCAACGATGATTTTGCCATTCTTAGCATGCAAACATTAAAGGTTACATTTATTTCTGGCATACGATTATTTAAGAAATTCAAAATACTAATAAAGACTGAAATCAATGAAAAGTGCTAGCAAAAACAAAAAAGCAAAAAAAAAAAAAACGTAGTCTTTCCTCTATGCACTTTTCCGTATTCGTTCCTCTATGGTTTTCGGCAGCCAGATGTACGAAAACGTTAGAAACATTTGATTTTATCTCGTTAGAAATATCTGTAATTTTCGGGGTAATTTGGTTGCAAAAAAGGGATAATATACATGAATTAAATCAAAATTTTTAAATAACAATGTAAATTTAAACTAAATAACGAGTAAAGTAAACAGTTTAGGGAATAAAACTTTGCAGTTTCGTCGTCTGTCGTCGTCTGCTGTTTGTAATTGTGTTTATGGCGCGCGCGCTTAGAAACCAGGAACAGCAACGGGTTTAAAGTGGCAATGTGGAGTGAACTGAGACCAAAATGTGTATAATAACAATCAAAATAAGCACTGTGGAGTTTCAGTTGTGATGGCAGTAAGGATAAAAACCGCCGGATTACAAGGTAAGAATGAATTTCAGTTCCAACCATAACCCCGGGAATAACAAGTTTCATACTTTCACTAATATAGGCAACAAAATGTTGTTTTATTGTGCTGATTACAACTGCAATCTTGAGTAAGATCAATAAACGTTACATACATACGCTAACATTGTTCAAATGAGTGCTGGGAAGGCTGGGGAAAGATGGTGTCCGTCACTGATGAGAAACCGTCCATGAAAAACGTAGCCGCCATATTGGATTTCAAAACTGCCTTGAAAACATATTTTTACGAAGAGCTCACATGCTTATTTTTAGTTCGTATGGGGCTTTCATATATCACAATATGTTGACGAAACTTCAGTCTTTTAAATGGTATGCTTAGAGTTGCAATTGTATTCATGTTTCACCAATTAAATATCGAGTGAATAAGACCCGTCTACCGTGATGAGGGTTGGCCTGTACTGATGTTTTCCCCCTAGTAGGCTAGTAGTTGTAGATCTAGGGTACTTCTCCGCTGCGGCCTACACTATGGCAGCTGTGGTTTTTCTATGCAGTTTTACTTACTGAGCAAGAATTTTAAGTAATATTTATTCGGACGACTGTAATTAACCCCTCAGGGGCCAGCACTAAACAAGGTGAAATACATTGGACGCCCCAATCCCTAGTGGATGTCGTATCCGCGGTTACGTTTTTTCTTTGCAGGGGTAATTCTAGAAGAATAGTTCCACACGAACTGCGAGGAACATAACCGCAGATACAATATCCACTAGGGATTGGGGCGTCCATGCATTTCGCCGTGTTTAGTACTGGCCCTTGGGGGTTAATTACAGTCGTCCGAATAAAAATTACTTTAAATTCTTGTTCAGTGGGTAAAATAACATAGGAAAACGTCAAAATTACATAGTTTTCTAGGCCACTGCGGATTGCTTTTCTGTAGAAATACCGCACTTTCTTCACAGAAATCATAAACATTGACTTCAACCCACAACTTATCCAAGGAAACTACGATTTTTGGTAGAAGAAACGTGCACTATATAATTATTTAAATAGATAGTTAAACGGCAGTATAAACGACATGAATTACATATTTTTACATAGTATTTCATGATTATTAATTTGAAAATATTCGATGTTGAAAAAGTAACTATGGAGCGCCTGCAGATTCCCTGCCCAACGAATATGCAGACTACTCGTAACTAGATTCCTGACTCAAATATTTAAGTTATGCAGAAAACTGCGCCTACGGCATTCTTCGCACTCTTCTATTGTTTATCATGTTGCCAATTGCTATGTGTTTACCCTCCAAACTGGGTATAAGACTTACACAAAACTGGGGATGTAAGTTTAATTAGCTTATATATTTTGTAGTATATATACATAGAGCAATTTTATCATTATTGCATTACTATGGCAACTAGAATTCATGGAAACGGTTTGTAAATGCATTGGCGTGTGTGTGAAGCTCCACTAGATTGGCAACGATGAGTCATTTTGCCGTCTGCTCGTATTTACTTTCGGGGTTAATTTGGTTGCAAGAAAAGGATAATAGACATGAATTAAATAAATATTTTGAAGTAAAAAAGTAAAAAGTTAAAGTAAATATGTAATGAGTAAAGTAAAACAATTAAAAGGGAAAATAAAGCTCTGCACCTCATGAACCGTGTACTCTTGTGCTGCCTGCAACTGTGTTTGTGGAGTGAGCGCTTACGAACCAGGAACTGCAACTTAAAGTGCAATTTGGGGTGAATTAAGACCAAAACATGTATAATTACAATCAAATAAGCACTGTGGAGTTTTAGTTGTGATGGCAGTAAGGATTAAAACACCGATTACAAGGTAATATGAATTTCAGTTCAAACCATGACCCCAGGAATAAGAAGTTTCATACTTTCACTAAAATAGGCAACAAAATGTTGTTTTATTGGGCTTATTAAAACTGCAATCTTGAGTAAGATCAATAAACTTTACATATATACGCTAGCATTGTTCAAATGAGTGCTGGGAAGGGTGAGAAAGATGGTGGCTCCGCTGCGCTTACGAACGACACCTCACGTGGTTGCCGCCATATTGGATTTCAAAACTGCCTTGAAAACATATTTTATGAAGACCTCACATGCTTAGTTTAGTTAGTATGGCACTTTTAAATATCACATGTTGACGAAACTTCAATCTTTTGAATGGTATGCTTAAAGATGTAACTGTATTCTTGTTTCACCAATTAAATATAGTGAATAAGGCTGATCCACGCGATGACTGATGGAATCCAGGTCTGCGGTGTTTCCCCCTACACAAAACTCGGGGAAAATAAGGTTGAAAAATTAAAATTAAATAAATCTATTTGTAGTATATATACATATTAGGGCAATTTTATCTTTATTGCATTACTATGACGACTAGAATTCATGGGAACAGTTTGTAAATGCATCGGCGTATGTGTAAAGCTCCACTGAATTGGCAACGATGAAATTCTGCCATTCCTAGCATGCAAGCATTAAAGATTAAATTTATTTCAGCCATACAATTATTAAAAATAATAAAGTCCAAATAGTAATAGACTTTAATCAATATAAAATGCTAGCAAAAAAAGAAAAAAAAAAACTTTCTCATAAACAACTCCCTAATCCATCGTCTGCTTGGTGATGGTTTTTGGCAGCCAGACATATGACAAGGCTGGAAATTTTTTCCCGCTATGACTTCGCTATCAACAAACTCTCAACATAGTTCAAGTGCAATTTGGAGTGAAATAAGACCAAAATGTGTGTAATTACAAGCACTGGAGTTTCACTTGTGGTGGCAGTAAGGATAAAACCACCAATTAAAAGGTAAAAATTAATTTCAGTTTAAACCATGACCCCAGGAATAAGAAGTTTCATACTTTCACAAATATAGGCAACAAAATTTTTTATTGTGCAGATTACAACTGCAATCCTGAGTAAGATCAATAAACATTACATATCTATGCTAATGTTGTTCAAATGAGCGCTGGGGATATTGGGAAAGGACGTTGGATCAATGTCTGTTACAAAAGGGACTGAAGGTGGACGACACCATATTGGATTTAAAAACTGGGTAGATCTGTATAATTATTCCACAGCGAGCTACACTATGGCAGTTGACGTTTTTCTATACTGTTTTACCACCTGAACAAGAATTTAAAGTAACATTTTTTTGGCTGGCTGTAATTAACCCGTAATTTACATTTTGAACTCTATCCTACGGTAAAGGGGACCCGATGGGAGTGCAGGGTTTTGGGTGCGGTAAATCACTTGGGAAAATTATGCCATTCAACTCTATCCAACGGTAAAGTGGACTGATGGGAATGCGGGGTTTTGTGATTATTGAGGAAGGATCTTAGTGATCTGGTGAGGTTCTCCCTTAGGGTAGAGTAGGTCGGGAGGACCAGGCTCTCAAAGGACTCGAAGGTCTTCTACCCAGAGACTCTTGACACCCCCGAGATTCAGAGGACTTGTTCAGATATTGTAATGCTATGTCAGCCTAACAATCTTGGGGGAACGACCACGGCCTCCTCCTCTGACTCTAAGCTTTGTGGGGACCCAAGAAGGAACCCAAGGTCTCAACGGGGCTGCCGTTGTTGGGCCTGGCCGAAATTGTATTGGAACATATGAATGACCTAGTCCCTGGACAAGAGAATTCATTTAAGTCCAATTATTAGGCCAGCTATGCTACTTCGCCCTCTACCTGCCAGAGGTGTAAAATAGGTGCACGATCTAGCCAGACAGGGAGCAGTGCTGCTGCTAGCAAAGGCACTGCTTCCATTAGCGCTACTGCTAGCAAGGTCACTGCTACCAGTCCTGCTAACTCAAGCACTTGGAGAAGCTTCTATTGACAACCAGGTAACCTGGGTCCCAGTCTGACGCTGCATCACCTGACAAAAAATGAGGGAATCTCTCTTGACAGGAACCAGCGACACAGGAGACTACTGTAATGGGAGCTCTTCTGGCTAGACTTGTGATCCTTCTCAGTGGCTAGAGTCATTGCTTCTGCTGGGGCCATTGTACCGGAGGAAAAGACTTTTCAGGAAACTGTACCTCTCTGGAGGTAGGGCTTTCCTACCTGGCACCATCCAACTGCAAACAACGTGGCCCGGAGTTGTTACTGACTTTTACGAACGGCCCCTGATGGATTCCATCTCTTATTAAAAACAGGTGGATGCTACGATAATCTAGCACGTGCTCTCTCGCTGGTTGTCCTGCTTCTTTGGAAGTGGGAACTGAGACATTTCCCCAGTGACCACAATAACGGGGGCCCTCTGGAGATCGAATCAAGGTTCATTCTCCAGCCTCTGCTCCCAAGGGCACTGCTTGAGGGACTGGGACCGTGTTGGAAGCTCTTTAGTGAGAATCTGAATGTATGACCACCTACGGGAGGATGTACATCCACAGTCAAGGAAGTGAGTCTTTCCTCGCCATGGCAGTGACACGGGGCGGAACCAGGGGCTGAGCTGTAGCTCAGACCCACCTGTGAAGACTAAGCTTGGTTCTTCTACAGGGGCCAAGGTCAATGTCGCTGTCGATGTTCCTTGGAGCAAGGCAACTGGAGAAAAACAGGTCACCAGTTTGTCCCTCTTTACTTGAGGCTTCGGCCCCAAAGAGGGCTGGGATGCATCGTGAAGATGATAAATGTCCTCACTAAGCTATTAGCAGTCACTGATGGCCACAGCTCTGGTAGCCAAGATGCTGCTAACCAAGTCGCTGCTGCAGCAAGGAAAGAACCTTACATGTATATTGGGAAAGCACCTCGCCAAGGCGATTGTGCTCTTCTAGACCCACGCCCTTGCTGTCACGGCTGGTTGACACAAGGACAATGCTCATTCCCCCGGCTGGTTGACACAAGGATGAGGCTCATTCCCCCTGACCACAGCACTGTTAGAGGGGATGAGAACATCCGATACTCCTCTCATATTCCCTCTACCTCCTCGAGCCACAATAGAAGTATAAGAAGGCACTTAGCATAGATGCTGTAGAAGTAGACTGGACCCCAGGATTCTACAGCCAGGTCTGATCGCAGAGAAGACCTCTGGGGGGATAGAGACTGGTCATAGACTTTTCTCCCCTGAACAGTTACTTGGCCAGACTTGGTTCAAGATAGACAAAACATGAACAATGTTTGCCTCTTAACTAGGAGAATGACTTCATGCTGATGGTGGACTTGAAGGATGCGTATTTCCAACCACCCATCCACAATCCTACCGCAAATACCTCCACTTCATCCTCGCAAAGATGGTCTACCAATTCAGAACACACGTGTTTCAGACTAGACTGCTCCCAGGTGTTCACAACAGTGTTGGACCTGGTCTCAGCTTGGGGCCATTCGCAGAGGATATCTTTTGAGGTATCTCGATGATTGGCTGTTCCTAGGGAACTTCTATTCGCAGTTTTAAAGGACGGGAATAGACTCCTCGAGTTTCACTGGGATCTGAAGACCCAGATAAATCACGAGAAGTCTGATTTTGAGCCCAAGCAGAGGATGTGGTACCTGTGCATGCTGATAGACAAGGTTCCCCTTGAACTCTAGTACCAGCATGTTCAGGTAGGCAGTGAGGTGGTTCCTGCTTGGTTGTGGCTTATTGTGATACATTGCCTGTCGTCCCTGAAGAATTGGATGCATTGACCGAGAACTTCACGACAAGCCCCATTCACATCAATGTCCTGATACGCAAGGCATCCTTCCTGGTTCTCCATAAGTTTCGGGAACGTGTGATAGGACACTGGCGTTGATGATCGACAAGGCAGGTGATAGTGGGCAACGGCACACTCGATAGATCAATCAACCAGGTGCATTCTAGACGAGGAATGTAATGTGGCAAACAAGCTCAGCCGCCAGAATCGGGTGGTAGGGAATGAATGGTCTTTTCACCAAGATGTAGCAGAAAGGTTATTCAGCCTTTGGGGGCGTCCAGTCATAGACTGGCTCGCCACCCGGCTCAACAGGCAGCTAAAACCTTTTCTTCCGTTGTCTCTGAGCCATAAGGTAGCTACAGAGGACATGTTCCAGTATCCGTGGGACGTCCTCAAAGTTTACGCCTTTACCCCATTGTTTCTTGATTTGAGCAGGGATCGGCATGCTGATCACAGAAATATTGCTCCAAGGAGAGTGTTTGTCCTCTGAGAGGAGACCTATAAAGTCGTTTGAGGAAGTTGTTAGGGATAATAGATTTAATTGTTAGGGTATTCTTACTTTTCACTTGCCTCCTTTCTGGACCCTCTCCCCTTTTTGTGAGTGCTTCTCATTAGTTACTGTATTATTGAGGTTCGGGTGTTATTTCTGTCAAAACTTATCTATTAAAATTAAGTTTTTTTTTTTTTTTTTTTTTTTTTTTTTTTGTTTTTTTTTTTTTTTTTTTTTTTTTTTTTTTTTTTGTTTTTTTTTTCCCTTAAATTTACTTTGCACTTTTATTGAAATGGGATACTGTTTGACCTTTTGTGGACTTAGTATGGTGTTTTGGTGAATACTACTTGATAATTCTTGGTAGTAATTTATGACAGTAACTTATATTAGGATTGCTTTTTACCCTAGCTCAACTGAAAAATTGTCAACACCCTTTCTCTATAAACCTCATTTCACATTTGACAAAGCAGCCCCTTGCTTGAATGTTTCAATTACCTTATTTCCAATAATCACTGAACATAAGAATTCTTGCCTTACTCTTGTATTTGTTGATTCTGTTAACTTTTGAAGGTTGTCTGTCGATTGTCTTTGATCTTTATATTTCTTCCTTATACCAATCCTTTGCATTTTGTTAGACATGTTTGGTTTCCTATATGTATGTATGTGTGTCTTGACCTGGGTAAAAATTTTGTCCAGTCAAAAATTAAATACTTTTTAAACTCAAATTATCACAGAGGACACCCTATAACAGAGTAGTGCTGTCAGTGCACCTCACATGTAGGCATTAGTCTATTAAAAGGATGTTTGCAGAGTCCCTTCGCACCCCTGCTGCCCCTACTTTATAGCCTTACACCTTAATTTTGTTCTTACAGTCTCTCAATTTTGTCAAACCTGTTTATTTCTTAGAGCAGCCTTTGTACTGCATCTTTATTATTTTTATTAGCTGCTCTCCAACTCCTTTTCTTTCATAATCACCAAATGGTTGAAAGTGCACCAGTGTTTTACTCTAAATCCTGAATTTATTAAGTCAAATCAATCTAACTGCGCAGTTTGTGGTTGTTTGTCACTGCCTCTACAGCTCTTAAATATGAGGTTTAGTTAAAAAGTTAAGATGTAAATGGAAAAATCTTTAATGTATTTATATAACCTTTCTTGCATTATATTTGATACTAAAATCCATACACAATTGTAGATGGTGTCACCATCTTTGCCATGCTTCCCTTTCAAAATCATTGAGCCAGTCTAAAATGGCTTTCTTGGATACATCCAGCAACTCTACCATACTCCTCTCAAGTGTTCATTTAGTTTAGGGAGCAGGACAGTCTGAAGAGCAAGAGTAGGACTGCAAGGAGGGTGCGGAATAGCTTGCCATTGAGATTCCTGTAAAACATCCAACATAACTCTTGAGGAATGAGGTGGAGTGTTATCTTGTTATGATGGAACAGGATCCCTTTGTTGTTTCCCAATTGTTTTCTGGCCAGTGCATTTCAGTTTTTTGCACTGGTTCAAGTCACATTTATTTTTCATTATTGCTTTGCTGTTATGAAAATTTGTGGGGGATTCTAGTTGCTTTTTTATTTATTTTTTTCAATGCTGTGCATAAATCGTGTGTGGACGGTATGTAGAGAAAATGTCTATGAAAGATGTCTGTTGCTTCCAAGAAGATTGCAGCATGGTACTTAATTAGTTGATTTCATTGGACATTTTTAGGCTAAAAATTTTTTTCATTTTTCCAGTTCTGGGAGATCATTAGTGATGAGCATGGCATTCAGCCTACTGGTGAATACACTGCTGGAGTGGACAAAGACCTGATGGATCTGCAGTTGGAAAGGATTAATGTCTATTACAACGAAGGAAACCAAGGCAAATATGTCCCAAGGGCCATTCTGGTTGACCTGGAGCCTGGTACTATGGACAGTGTACGAGCTGGCCCCCATGGGCAGCTGTTCAAGCCTGATAGTTTTGTTTTTGGTAAGTTATCACACCAATATGCAATATACTTATATGTGAAAGTAGTTTATTTTAATATAGAGAATCATTCCTAAACAAGTACAAACCTTCGTCATACAGAGAACTTTGCATGCAAACCTGAGCTGGAACAGCTACAGTACAGTGGTCCCCCCTTATTTGTGGGGATGTGGGGCAGACACCCCCCCCCCCCCACCCCCCCCCCCCCCTGAATAGTTGGAACCCCATAAAAATGCTTTAAACCTCCTATTTTGTTAGTTAAAACTCAAGAAACCCTCACTAAGAATTTTTATACCTGGTTTTTTAATAGGCTTATCACAAAAAGTGCATTTTATGATAAATAAAAAAAAAAATTGTGGATATTTCTCAAAGAAAGAAAGAAAAAGAATTTTTGGATATTTCTCATAGAAAAATACTGCGAATAATGCGGGGAGATTTTCCAGAAAGAAATCCGAGAATCCGGAGAACGTGAATACGGGGCCCCACTCTAACTTTTAGGACAGTCATTAACTAATGACTCCTCCCAGCAAAGTGGTTTTTCAAGATACAGTACGGTCCCCAATTATACGAGAATTTGGTCGATCCACGGCCTCGCAGAACTGGAAAATAGCAGGTTTTGATACATATAACCTATGGGAATAATTCCATAGGGCCAAAGGAAACTGCAACTTACCCAGTCTAACTTATTTTATATTGCCCATTTTCAATATATACTTGGTGTATTATACAGTAATTTTTTCTAATATGAAATTGTTCTTATGGATAAATAAAACATTAAAAAGGTTTTACTAACTTGAAAAAAAAAGTTTTTAAAAAAATTACACCCAGAAAAATAGTGAAAACTCTCACAAGTAAACACTGCCACCTTTGGGTGTAAGTGTACTGTATGATAGTCATTTCCTTTAAAAAAATTTTGGATGGAACGTCCTCTACCTATTCTCTGCCAAAAAAACTTTCAAACTCCTCCATCTCATCCTCCGTGAAGAGTTCTTTTGCTGAAGGAAGGCTTTGTGAACCATTTGAGGTTTCGGGGACTGACGGATCATGCGTGTCTTCACTCTCATTAGGCCCTAACAACTTGTTTGATTGCTTGTCTCAGTTTCTGTGTCCATCACGTTTTCATCTAAATTTGTTTTACAATAAAAAAGAATTGACAGTTCAAAATTTGATAAAATGAAATTACAATTTCTTAAAAGAAATAAATTCAAAATTCAACATAAAAATGAGTTTTCTTAAAAAGTTTAGATTCTCTCTCTCTCTCTCTCCTCTCCTCCTCTCTATCTCTCTCTCTCTCTCTCTCTCGCTCCTCTCTTCTCCTCTCTTCTCTCTCCTCTCTCTCTCTCTCTCTCTCTCTGTGTTAATCACTTTTACTACTCATTTTCATCAAAATCTATTTCAGCAATAGAAAAAAAACAAGTGATCAAATGCCGAAAGTTAGTCAAAAGTTTAACCTAGACAAAAAATAATTTGTCATGTCCAGTAATGACGGATTTAAAGTTGTCGACGGCTACCAAAATGGAAGTTGCTCTTTCCTTCATCTTTTACTTAATTAAGGACAAGCTTTTTAGTTCCAAGAAAATAGGTCCTCCTCTTCAACTTCTAGGCAGATGACACAAGTGATGCGAAATGATGATCAGAATACACTTCGCAGATCTGAATAATATGTATGGCGATTATGATGGTACCAATCATTCATACACACTGCGCTATGACGTCACAAATGTGTGAGGCGGAGCCTTCCATCTTAGCTAATGATTGAGCAGAAGCCTTCAGAATAAACTTCGCAGATCTGAATAATACTTAAAGCGATGATGATGATACTGATCATTCTACACACTGCGCTATGACGTCACAAATGTGTGAAGTGGAGCCTTCCGTCTTGGCCAATGGCTGAGCATGAAATCTTTCTCTTGCATTCCCCTCACCCCTTCTCTCAGATACCAGCAAACCCCTCCCCCACCCAAGATACTTGAAAAGACAATAGATTTGATGTGTTTGCGGTGCTTGACTTGTAGAAGTTTAACAGCTTCGCGATACAGAAAATCTATTTTTGAGAACTAGCAACCACATAAAAGGGGAATCGCCCAATCCGATCACATATATTTTGGGACCGGATTGTATCTTGGAATCTGTCCTTAATAAAGTCTAGACAACTCCAGCCTTTTATTAGAAGCAGAAGTTTTTGTATTGCTACTCAACTGAGCATCATTCTCTTGTTGGTTATGAAGGGATAAAAGTGTCCCTCTTTTGACAAGGGTAAGGGGAGGGTAGATGATTAATATCAGGCCCTCATTGACAAAGGCCTGCCTTATTGTCAACATTTTATTCATTAAAAGGTTCTTACAGCCTGATTAAGTAAACTGCATTATAATCCTTTACTTGATCCAAAGTCCTGTAGGGCTGTGGTGTCAAGTGTACCTTATTTGGAGTAATGTAGGCATTACTTATGGTTCTTTGCAGCATCCCTTTGTTCCTTAGCTTCAACCCCTTTGATTCCTTTTACTCCCCCCCCCCAATTTTTATTCTCTTCCATCATACTTTCAGCCTTTTCTAACAATTTATTATTAGTTGAATTGTGATACTTTTTGCTTTTTAGTCAATTTCCATTTCCATTGCTGAATGACCTTTTGGTCCCAGCTAATGGCCTTTGGCCTAAATTCTATATTTTTGTTCTTTTAGTGATCCAGAAGTCTAGCTGCTATGACATCTTGGGGGCAGCAAGCGAGAGGTATGGAGTCTCCTTGTTCCTGAATGGACCAAGAAGATGACATTCCCAGGTTGGGCAAACCTACCATTAATGGGCAGGTCTATATTGTAAAGCGTGAAGTAATGTATTTGTGTAGGAACAAATACAAAATTTTTAAAAGAATTTTTCCTAACATATAGAACCATGACGTTTTCCTCACATGAATGGACCACAGCTCGGCCTCCCCTCTTGATTTGGGGGCTGGAAGGCAAACGTTGTAGTGCAAGGCTGACAGATAGGTTGGGCTTCCCCACCTGTCAGTAGTTCACGCTCTCATATCCTAATTGTAAAGAGCTTCAGGTTTGCATGTAAGGAAAATTACTAAATATACTTTTAATATTTCTTTGTTTCCTACACAAGCAAATCTTTCTTAACAGGATTTTGCTTGTGAATGTGAGTTGGAATGGCCATTGAAACAGGTCGGACAAATAATGCTTTGTTTTTATATTTAAGTGAAAAATCCCACAGAATACATTGAACATAAAGCCAAATACAGTCCAACCTCTTAAATCCGAAAACCTTGGGACCAGGCCACTGCCAGACCACAGAAAATCCCAGAATATAGAATACATCCCTAAAAAATTAAACACCTAGGTAAACATGGTCTTGCAAGGTAATTCCACATACTAATAGCCTAATTTCCTATTACCCTACTACTTGGCTAAGTTGTGACACTGCTTTTTTTATCATTTTATTACTCATATTTTAACTGATCATTTTATAACTTTGTACTGTATAATTTCTTTAAAATGGTGTACTGTTGACATGTTGACTATATTAATAAGTTAGCCTAATCGTAAGTCAACTACAGAATCTGCACATTATTATTGTTGACTTTCATATTCTAAATTTTATATCCTTGTGATTATCGCTATTAGTTTCTTCGTTATTTTTATTATAAACAGTAACGAGATGAAAAAAATGAATGAATTTCGGCGATCACGGGATTTGAACGTCGAGGAAATTGAACTTTGCACTCTCCTTTTGTTCCCAGCAAGTAGAGGGGGAGATCCGCCATCTTTGTTTCCAGGCTCCTGCCTACGGGGGCAAAGCATAGGTAGATGGTAACGTGGTCAGCGCTGGGCCTACCAGGCGCCTTACCAACCTTGGATGGTCTGCTTGCGCATTATATGGACGTCACGGTTCCAGAGGGTCCGGCAGCGCTGAATGTTCCTCATCCCCCGGGCTTGCAATTTATGGGAATTAAATGGCCGCTGCTTCTCCATCCCCATCAGTATTTACAGCGATGCAGAACGTGGGAGGTAATTTGGCAGCAAACGTGCGGTTACCAGCAGAAACCTCTCAGTCTCTCCCTACGAGAGGGATGACGTCACACATACGTCACACCTCTGAGGATGGCAGGCGTGATGACGTCACAGACCGATTCTCGCCCTTTTTCGCTGCACACAGACGCTAATACGCCTTCTGATCCGTCAATGCAAACTGTAATGCAGAAGTTACAGGATATAGAGGAGAGAATGAATAAGAGAGACAAAAAGAAAAAGTGTGATTCGCCTTCTTCGTCTTCTTCCTCTAGTTCGGCGTCATCGCTAAGTCCGATAACGTCACGACGGGCGCCAGTCAAGCGTTGGAGGAGGATTCGGGAGTTCCTAGCGGATCCTCGGGCCAAGAGGAGAAGAATCAATTCTTCCTCTTCTTCGGACGGAGACTGTCATTTCCAAGTCAGCAAGAAGGTCGGAAAATCAGTGGCTATTAAGCACAAGGTTGCCAGACGAAGCCGTTCACAAGAGTCCGAACAAGCGAGAGAGGTGACGGCCGGCGAGCTAGCGGCCGAGGCGGAGTTGCCAGTTCGGATCGCAAAAACTGCGATACGGCCGATACCTCTGGTAAAATCGACGTTGGCGGCGAAAGGTGCAGCAGAGGATGGAATGCAGGTCCCAGTTTCGCCCGTAAGGCCGTTCAAAATACGTACGAAGGACGATAAAGCTCCTATTAAAAGTACAAAAAATAGAGAGTTGGCAACCTCGCGGGGATTACGTTCGTGGAAAGGCGGTTGTCCGTCTGGATAGAAGGCCGAGGCCGGGCTCGCCGACGCTCGAAAAAAAAAACGTTGCCAATGCTAACTAAGACGAACGTACCTCTGTCCTCAAGGGAGCCTTCATCTTGGAGATCTAGACGAGATTCTCGCTCTAGATCCAGTGAGCAGAGAGAGAGTGAGACGTTCTCGTTCCCCTGCGACTATCTGGGATCGAGCCAACAGCGGCCAGCAAAGATCAAAGAGGCCGCGGCCGTAGGGCAGGCGGCCGTGGAATTCCGGGCCAGTCTGTCAGAAGATAGAGGCGAGACAACACTCTCGTGACGGAGAGTGTACACTAGAGCCGGGGAGGAAGGAGGCCAACCCAAGAGTTTTCTGGCCTCGTATGCAGAGGTTATTGATGTGATTCGTCAATTCAATAGCCTTTCGGAGAAGACAGAAACGGCCGGCCAGTATGCTTCTCCTGAATTGACATGGCGTTTTGGACTAAAGAGGGGATACCAAGGTGTCGTATTGAATTGCCTTGTTTTTCGAGTCATGCGGAATCGGTCTTGCAACACGTGAACGCAAAGATTGCAGGGAGGGATAATTCCTTAAGATCTAATAGATCATTTAAATTTATTCCCCCTCCAATGATAAAGCAAAGGAAATATTATACGACACCGAAGGTCCCTTTGCTGTCTAGACAAAATGAACCTAAATGTTGTAAGGTTAAGGCCTGGATTAACCTTGGATCAGGTTAAAATGGAGTGCCCCTTCGATGACGTACCAAAGAGGCTGCCCACGTTAGAAGCAACAGCTTCTTCTGTCCTTTCAGGCTGCGTCCTGGTTAGACCTTTGGTCAACAGCAGTGGCGAAAATTGCATCCTCGGAAGCAACAAGGAAAGTAGTAGATGAACCATTGTTCATTAGATTACTACAGTGAGGGTCCAAGGCGATTGCGTACCTGACAAACGTAAGTGCCAATGTTTTGGGCAAAATATTTTCTGCTAATGAGAGAGATGCAGCATTGGCTAGACTAAGCCGCAATGTTGAATTTTGGATTCCCTTGTTAGCAATGAGGAATTGGGGATATCTTGGAATCGCAACTACTGTTGCCAGAGGTCATACTGGAGAAGCGATAGTTAGAAGAAGATTGGACACTAACGATAGGTTGGTGCAACAGGCAGTTAGGAAAACCTCTAACAGTCAAACTATTCCTTTGGAGGGAAGACAACAGCAGATGTCTCGAAAGAAAACCAGTGAGACATAGCATCCCTAATTAGAGTCACAAGACCCTCTTTCCCCAAAGAGGATAACTCATCGGCCCTTTCACAATAGAAACAACAGAGGAAGGGGCAATAGGGGAAGGGGGAGGGAGGCTCAAGAAGATAGGATGGGCGCCTCCCATCACTCGGCCACACCAGTGGGGGGGTTTGCCTGGCAAATCACTGGAAGGTGTGGCAGGAACTAGGGGCAGGAGCAGTGGGTGGTGGATGTTCAGGATCGGGTATTTTGATTCCGTTCGAGATAACCCCGCCCCTGACAGATCAACCATTTACCCCACGCCACTTATGCCCACAAATCTCAGAAGGCCACTATTCTGCAGACGAAGTGAAGAAGATGATGGAAAAAGGAGCTGTGCAACAAGTATGCAGTCCGACAAAAGGCTTCTACAGCAGGATTTCCTGGTACCCCAAAGCCACGGGGAGTGGAGGACAGTAATAGACCTGTCAACGCTGAATCTGTTTATAGGAAAAAAAAAAAAAAAAACCAGTTCAAGATGGAAAACTCCGAAAACGGTTCTACAAGCAGTCAGAATCGGAGACTTTATGCTGACAGTCGATCTCAAAGGACGCATACTTTCAGATACCAGTCCATCAGTCTTCAAGGAAGTTTCTCCGCTTCAGTCTTGCAGGGAAAGCTTTCGAGTTCAAGGTCCCTGTGCTTCGGATTGACACGTCTCCTCAAAGTTTTTTACAAGAGTCTTCACCCTCGTGTCGCGTGGGCGCACGCTCAGGGAATCAGGCTGATAAGATATCTGGGGACGATTGGCTGGTGATAGCAAAAGTCCAGGGAGAAATTACTCAGGGACAGGGCGGCCCCTCCTGCAGCTTTTTTTTTGTCACAGCCTAGGTATTGTGGTGAATCAGCAGAAGTCGCAGGCTGGATCCAAGTCAACGTTTGGAATATTCTGGGAATGGTGATAGACACAACACAAAGGCCAAAAGTATTCCCAACAGACCCAAAGAGTACAGAAATGCAAACAAGTGGTGAATGCCTTTCTGGGAAGCAGACACAGCCAGCAAGACAGTGGCAGGTGGTGCTGGGAATCCTAACCTCCCTGGAGAAAGCTAGTACCACAAGGAAGGCTACACCTTCGATCCCTACAATGGAGGATGAAGGAGTTTTGGTCACCAACAGTAGATCACCCGTACGAGCAAATTCCCTTGTCGGCAGAAGTGAGGAAAGACTTGCTTGTGTGGTGGACGACGACAATCTGACAGTGGGTGTCCCCCTTCAAACAATCCTCCCCAGACCTCTTGCTGTTCTCGGATGCGTCACTAGAAGGCTGGGGAGCCCATATGGAGGAGTTTGATGGTGTCAGCAAAATGGAGTTGGCAAGGACAGAGAACTCCATATAAACGTGCTGGAGTTGAAAGCAGCTTTCCTGGCTCTACAAGAATTCAGGGAGAGAGTAAAGGGACACTCGGTGGTATTGATGTCAGACACACCACAGTAGTAGCTTATATAAACAAGCAAGGAGGCCTAGTTTCTCGGCAGTTACATGTGATGACAGTTCAACTTCACCAGTGGGCTATAGAGAACCTGGTAGACATCAAGGCCAGGTATATTCCGGGAAAAAGAAACATAGTGGCCGACAAGTTGAGCCGCAGGGATCAGATTCTGGGAACGGAGTGGTCCCCCCCTACACCAAAAACAGGTAGTGGACAGGATGCTCATGTTTGTTGGGAAGGACCGATCATAGACCTATTCGCAACCAGGTACAACAAAAAGTTGGAAGTGTATTGTTCAGTAGTCCCGGACGCAGAGGCAGCAGCAGAAGATGCGCTACAACACCCCTGGGACAATCTGGACGTGTACGCATTTCCTCCATTTTGTCTAATCCGTCAGGTTCTGAACAGGGTAATGCGGTCTCAGAACCTCAAGATGACCCTGGTAGCCCCGTTATGGCCGAAAGCAGAGTGGTTTCCAGACCTACTGGAACTACTAGTAAGATGTGCCAAGAGAGTTACCTCCATGGAGCAACCTTCTGTGTCAGCCTCACGTGGAGAGTACCACCAGTCGGTGAAGTCCCTATCGCTTCACGGGTGAGACTGTCAAGTATCTCCTCCGAGAGCGAGGGTTTTCGCAGAAAGCAGCAACTCAGATGGCAGGTAATATCAGAAAATCATCTGCGACAGTATACCAAGGAAGTGGTCAGCATCACTGTGATTGGTGTCGTAGGGGGAACGTGTCCTCCACTCGGTACCACTATTCAGCAGTTAGCAGACTTTCTGATATATCTCAGAACAGAAAAAAAAAAAAACATATGTCTGTATCTGCAGGTGAAGGGGTACAGGGCTGCTCTAGCCTCAGTCTTACGAATGAAAGGGAGCGGACCATATAGTCTTCATGGGAGTTTGGCCATGCTGATGAGGAGCTTTGAACAGTCATGCCAAACCAAAAGGAGCTAAAAGCAGATTGGGATCTGACCAAAGGTAACTGAGTAGTCTGACAAAACCCCCCCCTTACGAACCACTAAGGCAGTCCACGGCATAGGAGCCTGACCCTGAAGACAGTCTTCTTATTGGCCCTGCTTCACCAAAAGGGTGGGGGAGCTACATGGCCTCTCATATCTCATAAAGCACTCGAGAGGTTGGAGATCAATGGTGTGTGAGTTTGTACCAGAATTCGTGGCAAAGACCCAAAATCCAACAATAGTAGACGGCAGATTCGAACTCCTTTACCATACCTTCCTTGGCAGACTTTTTTTTTGTAGACAACGACCAAAGCTGAAAATGCTCCTGTGCCCCGTCAGGGGCACTAAAGGGAGTACTTAAAAAGAGAACAAGGCACCTCAGGCCGGGGTGCCAGAGGTTGTTCGTAAGTAACAGGACGGAACAAAAAGGAAGTGTCCCCCAAGAATTTACAATATCATTTTGCTAGGGAAAGAACAATCAGAAATGCTTATACTGCAGAAGACAGAGGGGTCAGATAGCCAGGTGGGCATCTAGAGCTCATGACATCAGGGTTGTGAGTGCTTCCCTGGCATTTAAAAAGAGGAACAATGGTTCTGTGGATAAAAATTCTGAAAGCTGGCGTGTGAAGCGCCAAAAAACAACTTTCAACCTCATTTTTATTTGAAAGATGTTGCCCATAGATCCTTGGACACCTTTTCCTGGGGTGGGTTCCCAGTGGGGTGGCGGCCCAACAAGTGATATAGCTCATCCAGTGGCCCCCTGGCGGGTCAGTTTGCGTCTAGTCCCCCTAAGATGAAGGTATGAAAGTAGAATGAATGGGATGACTGGTCTTTTTCTTTACTACTTTCTTCCTACTCCTTTAACTACGGGCAGTATGAAGGAGAGTACCGTCATGTGCTGGAACGGACTAGATGCAGGTGAGATGGTCAGCCATACTGTGAAGCTATCTTAGCTGATGATAGTACTTTTCAGTAGCAACACACCCCTCTGGATAATAAGGAAAGAGGGGTGAAGGTGGATCCAGTAGCAAGGGACAAGAGTAAACAGTAAAATGGTATCTACACCCAGTGGGAGGAAACCAATAGATCCGCTTATATCTTTGGTCCTAGGTTCATTGTCCATTCTCTAGAATTTCCCTATATATTCGGAAATGGATAAGGTGGCAAAACTTCCAGTCAGTTGTAGAGACTTACCTCCCTCCAATAGTAAGTCTATCCTAATGTTAAGACCGAAGGTTTGTTTCGTGTATGAACAAATACCAAATTTTTTTGTAACTAATTTGTATTTTCATAACTAACAAACCTGAGGTCTTAACAGTTAAGGCCCACCTCGAACCACCCCTCCCCGTCTAGAAAGTCTAAACTGGGTTAGAAATATAACTGATGGGTCACAGGTAGCCGTGGGCATTCTGGGTATACATGCCCGTGGACTGGTATAGATGCCATTAGTCCCTGGATCTCACAAGTGTAATTTTTAATTCTACCGGTTTCCAGCTTGGCGCTAGTAAATCCTAATGTTAAGACCTCGTTTGTTAGTTATGAAAAAATACAAATTAGTTACAAATTTGGTATATTTCCAGCATAGATAAAGATTTATGCTTGTGCTTCTTAACCTCTAGCATCATCTGATCTCATGGGTGGCATATCGAATAGGGATATACAGTTAAATTATCAAATGTATTACCTATGTGTTTCAAACACGCCCACAGTAAGGAATTAATTTTATGCCAAATGTCTCATCGTTTTGATTTAGAAGTTTTTGACTTGGTAGAGACTTCTTCAGTGGTATTTTAAAAATATATAACATTTGTTTAAAGTTAATATCAAAGACATATTTTCACGTCCCATATTTTCATTACCAACAACTTATTTTCATATAAACAAAGGCAATCTGGCATAATTTTAAGCTGTCCTGAAGTTGTAAACAATGCATAATGATGGCAGATTAAACAAAACCCCCCCCCCCCCCCCCCCCCCCCCCCCCCCCTCAAACCGAACCACTGGAGTTTCCGGACCATAGAATGCCAGTTTTAGAGGTACAACTGTATTGTCACAACGAAACTATTTCAAGGAACTTGTTAGAATCTGTTTTTATTCTTTTAACTTGGGTGGATAATTTTAATGTAAGGATTATTTTCTCTTGACCCAGTCATAAAACATATGTTTGAGATGGACTTGAAAAAGAATAAAGAGGATTATCAATGAGTAGATTTAGATTTTAATCTGTTGACCATTCTGTGGACCTCCTGAACCTATTTTGTATTTTCCCTTCTGACTTTAAACCCACATTTATAAAGCCCATACTTCTGTGTATCTTTAGTTGCTGTGAACATGTCTTGATGATAGACTAAAGTATTTTAGCATCTCCAATGTTTTGTTTTTTCCTTCGTGGCTGTTTGTTTCTTTCTTTATTTCTTTCTGTCTTACTGACCCTTCTCCACCGACTCCTATAAAGATCAAACCCAGGTCTTGCAATTGAAAGACGAGACCACTGCCAACCAGGCGACAAGTCATAAAAGAAGCTGGAGCCTAAATACTACACTGTACCTAAGGCTTTAACTGGGCAGGTAACTGCCTAGCATACCTGCGAGTTTTCCCCAGCTTCCTGACTCGACAGTGACACTTCTAAGTACGTGGTACTTGGATTTCAGCTGCTTTTATAACATGCGAGGCCTGGTTGGCAGTGGTCTCGTCTTTCAGTAGGAAAACTTCAGTTCAATCCTGTTGTGAGTCAGAATTTTATTTCTGTTCCACACATGAATGTATTAATTGTTGGCTTTCATCTAAGTGGCATTGAAGTGGCCCTCATCATCCATATTGTAGAGGTGATGTAATTCTGCCTGCAACAAGGATTCTCACTTCATTCCCTGTGAAGAAGATGAGTTATCTTCCTGGATGTACAGTTGTGATGTTCCAGTTGAGAGGCTACTTACCAAATTACCATGCATGCACCATGACTTAGTTTTTAGGTCAATAAATACCTAGGTAGTATCTACTTTTTTTATTATTCATTTTTTTCAGTTTGAGTAAGCTTGTTTTGTATAGCATTTCCTCAAATATTTTGAGGTACAGTATTGAAAAAAAAATAATTTGGCTTCTCTCATTAAATTCCTGAACACTAACTTTTCTTTTTTTGTAATAGGTCAGAGTGGAGCTGGCAACAACTGGGCTAAAGGTCATTACACAGAGGGTGCCGAGCTTGTAGATTCAGTTTTGGATGTAGTGCGAAAGGAGTTCTGAGAAATGTGACTGCCTGCAAAGGTTTCCAGCTTACACATTCTCTTGGTGGTGGAACTGGCTCTGGAATGGGAACACTTCTGGTGTCAAAAATTCGTGAAGAGTTTCCAGATCGCATCATGGTCACTTTCTCAGTTGTTCCATCTCCGAAGGTGAGTATTGATACTTGTCATTTTGTGTATTTCAATTCTTTTAACTGGTAATTGTATACTGTGGTGTTGAAACGTAAATTTTGTTACTGAAGCTTTTGAATAAACATGACTACAGGAAGACTTCTCTCAGAGTAATATTAAGAGAGCCTTAAATATAGGGTCTTAATGCAAGTGACTTGAGATAAGCCAGTGAACCAAA
>NC_061104.1:35286296-35334856 GCF_015104395.2 Macrobrachium nipponense
AGATTGGAACTAAGGTGAGTACAAGTAGTATTGAAGCTTTTCTTTGATTTTCGTATGAACTTGATATCCGTTTGGAAAGCGTTTCTTGGGAAATGACATGAAAGGCCCCCGCCTTTGTCTTCTGACGTCTCCCTCCTCCTTCTCTCCCTACCACCCATGCATGCGATGCGTCTCTGTCTAGGTTTATATATATATATAATATTAATATTATATATTTTTAATATATATATATATATATTATATATAATATATATACATTATATATAATAGAAAGTTTTTGGTAGAGATAATACCTTTAATTTACTACTACAGTGTGAACGCGGGGAACTGAGTTATGCCGTTAGGTAAGAGGCGGCGGCCGATATGTGAATATTTGATAGAGCAGAAGGAAGTCGTGTTCTTTCGGCCGTTTCCGGCATGATTCTCTCTCTTGGGCGGCGGAGGAAAGACCGCCCATACTGAGTTGCCCTCCCATCCCGCCACTGGGTTGCTTGGACTGTCGGCCTGCTGCTGTCGCCGCCCTTTAGGCTCGCCGACGTCTAGGTCAAGAACCTCTTGCTGATGTTTGGGACAGGAGCCCGCCAGCGTGGGGCGAGGTCTGCTGCAGGACACTTGGACGCCCTTTTTTTCGGTGTAGTTAGGTTTGCTGTAGCCTGCCGTCCGCTCTCACGCCGGAAGGCCGCTTCCCGAGGAATGACGTGTTTAGGGTGAGGTCGCTCGAGTAAATTGGAGAGGGTGTAGTAGGCTAGTAGTGGTAGATCTAGGGTACTTCTCCGCTGCGGCCTAGACTATGGCAGCTGTGGTTTTTCTATGCAGTTTTACTTACTGAGCAAGAATTTTAAGTAATATTCGGACGACTGTAATTAACTCCCCAGGGCCCAGTACTAAACAAGGCGAAATACATTGGACGCCCCAATCCCTAGTGGATGTCGTATCCGCGGTTACGTTTCTTGCAGGGTAATTCTAAAGAATAGTTTCACACGAACTGCGAGGAACATAACCGCAGATACGACATCCATTAGGGATTGGGGCGTCCATGCATTTCGCCGTGTTTAGTACTGGCCCTTGGGGGTTAATTACAGTCGTCCGAATAAAAATTACTTTAAATTCTTGTTCAGTGGGTAAAATAACATAGGAAAACGTCAATTGCCGTAGTCTAGGCCACTGCGGATTGCTTCTGTAGAAATACCACACTTTCTTCACAGAAATCATAAAACATTGACTTCAACCCACAACTTATCCAAGGAAACTACGATTTTTGGTAGAAGAAACTTGCACTAGATAATTATTTAAATAGATAGTTAAACGGCAGTATAAAGTCATGAATTACATAAATTTTTTACATAGTATTATTCATGATTATTAATTTGAAAATATTCGATGTTGAAAAAGTAACTAGGGTAGATCATCACAGCAAGCCACGCAGGCCAGCTACCATCAATGCAAGCCACCCTCCGAAAAAGTACATTATAACGCGTCCTGACACCGAGATGGGCATCAGTCGCGACTTGTTGTTGGTGAGAAACGGAGCTAAAAGACCTTCTACTCTCCTTTCGAAGTAAGTATTTTCCCAAAGTTAGAAATTAAGGCCAAATTTTAAGATTTAAACAGATTTAAACAGCGGGTACTGAAAACGGTCTCAAACGTAGTGCAAATCTCACCAAAACGCGTTCAACATTTTTACTTACAACGCGAGGTATTTAGAAGATTGACGCCATCTCGATGTTTACGGAGTAGCATTGTGTCAATAAACTAACCATTTCCTGTGATAAATCCGCACACACTTGTACCCACAGACGCTGGAGCACTTTTATCACAACAATCGAAACACGATTTCTCATCAACAACAAGCCAGGCGTAAACAGCTTGTTGGGGTAGAAGATGACGAGAAGCGTGCTCTTGGCTTTTTTAATTTTTAAATAGTAGTAAAACATCAATATTTTACATATTTATGATGATTAATTTGAAAATATTCGTTATTGAAAAAAGTAACTCGACTCTGACTCAAATTTAAGTAATTATTTTTTCTGAATTAGAACGTTCTTTCAAGTTCTGTATTATGACGTCACGACATCTTTGACTTTCGTACCTATTGTAAATAATTGCTATAACTCAACTGTCATTGCAGAACAGTTTTACCAGTTATTCGTGCAGATTGTTATCAGCTTTATACATGTAATTGTTATAATCGTAATGCGCATATATATCTTTATTATTTACTTTTTGATATATGAAAGATGTTTTACTGCTGGATTATCGACCGTATGTGTACGCAATCGTTTTTCGGTCCATGGGCCTCTGTCTGTTTTCGCACCATAGAATTATGGGGCCGATTTGCAATGACCAGAAAGTCGTTAAAGAGGAAAGTTTAGCATTGAGGGGCATATGTTTTGACTGAGACCAAAAATACAAATTTATTCAATAGCTAGCTTGTAAAAAACAAAAAAATACTTGGTTATAAAAACTTGATTGACAACTAAGCAGCAGTCTACTATGGGTTTCAGAGACAGTGCAAGCACGTTTTTGGCAATACCTATTTCTGTAACGAACACTCGTAACAGAGCGAGATTTGCTTTAGTGCATTACCCCAGTGCCGTAATTTATAAGGGTATCGTGAATCACTATCGTAAAGAATAACTACACTTGTCCTTGTACTAATAGACCCAAAACTCCATTATCCAGAAATGGATAGGAAACACACAGTAAACAGCTCCACCTACCCTCTCCCCACCTCCACCGCCACCCCTGTCCTTCTTCCTTCCTTCACCTTCCCTTCTCTCTCTCTGAAAGTTGTTGCAGTTTAAACTTATTTTCTATGATTTTTCCATCTATCTATCTAATAATAGTAGTTTACATTGGTGGATATATCTAACGATTCACTCTGTTGTTACCTGCCCATTGACCGATATAATTTATACACTGATTCCACTCCTTCTCTCTCCTCTCTCAAACTCTCTCTCTCTCTCTCTCGCTCTCTCTCGTCTCTCTCTCTCTCTCTCTCTCTCTATCTCTCTCTCTCTCTCTCTCTCTCTGTTTCTTTTATCGTAATTCGAAAAATGAACAAGAAAATATATTTCATACTTGTATAGCATTAATTAAATACTTTCAAGTTTTTAATTCAGTCGTAATGATGAATGTAGGTGCATCTACTAGTGCTCGCAAAAATAGTTTAAGCAGGACATAGGTATGTAAAATTTAAAAAATGAGAGAGAGAGAGAGAGAGAGAGGAGAGAGAGAGAGAGAGAGAGAGAGAGAGAGAGAGAGAGAGGAGGAGGAATAGGAAGGGACATTCACTGTGGCCAATCGGTATGTGCTTACCCTCCTGGGTATAAGACTATAAACAAAACGTTGAAAATTGGTGAAATTAGGCTATGTATTGGAAGTATATACATAAATATTAAAGCAATTTTATCATTATTGCATTACTATGACAACTAGAATTCATGGAAACAGTTTATAATAATGGAACGGCGTATGTGTGAAGCCTCCACTAATGTGGCAACGATGATTTTGCCATTCTTAGCATGCAAACATTAAAGCATGCAAACATTAAAGGTTACATTTATTTCTGGCATACGATTATTTAAGAAATTCAAAATACTAATAAAGACTGAAATCAATGAAAAGTGCTAGCAAAAACAAAAAACGCAAAAAAAAAAAACGTAGTCTTTCCTCTATGCACTTTTCGTATTCGTTCCTCTATGGTTTTCGGCAGCCAGATGTACGAAAACGTTAGAAACATTTGATTTTATCTACGTTAGAAATATCTGTAATTTTTCGGGGTAATTTGGTTGCAAAAAAGGGATAATATACATGAATTAAATCAAAATTTTAAATAACAATGTAAATTTAAACTAAAATAACGAGAAAGTAAACAGTTTTAGGGAATAAAAACTTTGCAGTTTCGTCGTCTGTCGTCATCTGTTCGTCGTCTGCTGTTGTAATTGTGTTTATGGCGCGCGCGCTTAGAAACCAGGAACAGCAACGGGTTTTAAAGTGCAATGTGGAGTGAACTGAGACCAAAATGTGTATAATAACAATCAAATAAGCACTGTGGAGTTTCAGTTGTGATGGCAGTAAGGATAAAAACCGCCGATTACAAGGTAAGAATGAATTCAGTTCCAACCATAACCCCGGGGAATAACAAGTTTCATACTTTCCACTAATATAGGCAACAAATGTTGTTTTATTGTGCTGATTACAACTGTGCAATCTTGAGTAAGATCAATAAACGTTACATACATACGCTAACATTGTTCAAAATGAGTGCTGGGAAGGCTGGGAAAGATGGTGTCCGTCACTGATGAGAACCGTCCATGAAAAACGTAGCCGCCATATTGGATTTCAAAAACTGCCTTGAAAACATATTTTTACGAAGAGCTCACATGCTTATTTTAGTTCGTATGGGGCTTTCATATATCACAATATGTTGACGAAACTTCAGTCTTTTAAATGGTATGCTTAGAGTTGCAATTGTATTCATGTTTACCCAATTAAATATCGAGTGAATAAGACCCGTCTACCGTGATGAGGGTTGGCCTGTACTGATGTTTCCCCCTATAGATTCCTGACTCAAATATTTAAGTTTTGCTGAAAACGGCGCCTACGGCATTCTTCGCACTCATTCTATTGTTTATCATGTTGCCAATTGCTATGTGTTTACCCTCCAAACTGGGTATAAGACTTACACTAAATGGGGATGTAAGTTTAAATAGCTTATATATTTTGTAGTGTATATACATAGAGCTATTTTATCACTATTGCATTACTATGACAACTAGAATTCATGGAAACGGTTTGTAAATGCATTGGCGTGTGTGTAAAGCTCCACTAGATTGGCAACGATGAGTCATTTTGCCGTCTGCTCGTATTTACTTTCAGGGTTAATTTGGTTGCAAGAAAAGGATAATAGACACGAATTAAATAAACATTTTGAAGTAAAAAGTAAAGTTACTGTAAATACGTAATGAGTAAAGTAAACAATTAAAGGAATAAAGCTCTGCACCTCATGACCGTGTACTCTTGTGCTGCCTGCAACTGTTTGTGAGTGAGCGCTTACGAACCAGGAACTGCAACTTGAAGTGCAATTTGGGGTGAATTAAGACCAAAAACATGTATAATTACAATCAAATAAGCACTGTGGAGTTTTAGTTGTGATGGCAGTAAGGATTAAAACACCGATTACAGTAATATGAATTTCAGTTCAAACCATGACCCAGGAATAAGAAGTTTCATACTTTCACTAATATAGGCAACAAATGTTGTTTTATTGTAGTGTCTTACCGAACAATTATAGAGCCGTGATTTCCACGAGCGGCAGGATACTAATTCAAATTTAGCGCGTTCGGCGTCGCCAACACTGGTGGTGATGACGTCATCTCCCTCCACTCGCGGGAGAACCAGGTACAACTGCCCAGGTGAATCCAATTCTTTTTCCTGCCGGCGTCCGGTGAACATCGGTGGTCGGTGCGGTTGGATGACTTTGCTTCGCTTTTTTTCTTGTGGAATTGATCTTCGAATTGGTGAAGTACTCTTTTTTTGGCGTTGTTGTTATTTTGCTTTTTATTTAGGCGTTGCCATGTCGGATCTAGTCCGTCGGGAGTTAGGTTTTGCATCTCAGGATGTAAAACTAGATTATCCAAGTTAGAATATGATTCTCACACTAAATGTGTTAAGTGTAGGGGACAGGTTTTGTTCAGCAGATCGAACATGTAACGAGTGTAGTGATTGGACTGATTCTCAATGGAAGTTTTTTTAGTTCATACTCGGAGAAATTAGCTAAAGACAGAATTAGAAAAGCAGCGCTTAGGGAAAGTAGACTTAGCTCCGCTTCGTCTTGCGATGCTTCTGTTCCTTCTGTTTCTCCTCAAATTGTTATGTCTCCTTTAACTACACCTCCTATTCCTCCTACTAATCCGCTTCTCCGGCATTCCCGTGTAGTTTCTTCCGACACCATTGCCAGTCTGGAATCGAGGCTAGATCAGAAAATTTTCGGTACTAGCGAATACGGTTTTGCAACTTGGTAATTCAGTTAAGACGTTTTTTGAGAAAGCGGCTTCAGGTAAGAGTGTAGTTGAGGGTGCGTCTGTCTGTCCTGACACGTCTCCTAGACAAAAGGTCACTGACCAGCTCCCCCGCACCGGGGAGAAGACATACCGGAAGTCCAAGGGAGTCGATCGGGATTTGCCCACAGACAGGCGCCTCTCTTGTTGAGCCTGTTGCGCCTCAACAGGGCTCGGTTAAGCGTTGGAAAGGTGTTGCGGTCAGACGCCTTTCGAATGATTCAAGCGATTCGTCCTCCGGTCGCGCGCGCTCTTGGCGAGATTCGCCCCCGTTTCGCGTCCCTTAAAGAGGCGTTCAGGCGCCGATTCTTCGCCTCCTCCAGGTCAGCGGTATAAGGAGCCTGAGAGTAGGGTTGCGCCGCGACCATTAGCGACTCGTTCGTCGCCTCAATCTGTGCTTTTTCGGCTCCATCTACTAGTAGAGATTGTGGTTTTAGCGCTGTAGCTAGCAGTTCTAAGGGTGTTTCTTTAGGCGCTTTTTCGTCTGTTACGCCTGATGCGCCTGTTTCGCCTCGAATTTCGGCGGCTCCGAGCGAGGCGCAAGTAGTTTTTCCGCCTCCTGCTGAACATTTAGGCTCTTCCAAGCCTACGTTAACTGTTTTTGATTCGTCTCTGGCGCCTTTGCGCAAGCAGTTAGAGATGTTAACCAACTGGATGAATGAGTCCAAGGGTGGTTCGAAACCTTCAGATCCGGTTGTAGTTCCGTCTACTTCTTCGGCGGTATCGGAGAATGAAGAAGAAGTAGAGGAGGAGGATTCACATCACCTCTCGTTGTTATTCACGTCTCCTTAGATTTCTTCTGGTATCTTATCCAGATTATTTTTTGAGAAAGCGGCCCCGCGCTTTCCTCCCCACCTTCGACTTTTTTGATGAGGAGGAAAAACTTCGACCCTCTCTCCTCCCAAAACTTGTTCTATCTAAAGCGGTTAGACATTCGTTGAAAGAGGACGGAGAAATGGATGTCTATGAAAAGAGACTTAGGGAAGGCTCTTTTTTTTTTGCTTACCCTCCCTCTAAGTTGCTTCGTAAGAGGTATAGGTTTTATGTAACTGGGGAAGCTCCTTCTCTGGGAGTTTCTGCCTCCTCCCAGGGAGACTTCTCCAGTTTAATCGACTCCTCTAGAAGATCTGCTTTCGCCGCAGCGAAAGTTTTCTTTACAGCGCCTGAGTTGGACCACGTTGTAAAGAATCAATTTAAAACTTTTGGAAGTCTTTAGCTTCCTTGATTGGACTATTGGCGCTTTAGCGGCCAAGATCGAAGACTGTCCTTCTCTTTCTCAGGAGTTAGCGGAGGATTGGATTGGTGTTCTGTCCTGTGCGGACAAATCCATTAGGGATGGATGTGATGAGTTAGCTTCGCTCATCGCCTTTGGTACCCTTAAGAAAAGGCAACTTTGGTGCTCCTTTGCTTCTAAAAAGGGTTACGTCCCACAGAAGTCTGCTCTCTTGTTTGCTCCTTTTGTGAAAGATAACCTCTTTCCAGACGTGTAGTGTTGTCAATTTCGTCTGCGCTAGATAAGAAATCTACTTCGGATTTACTGGCACAGTCTACTAAGAGACCTAAAGCTCCTGTGGAGACTGTTCCTTCGGTTTCTCCTCTGACCCAAGCTCCTTTTCGAGGGGAGAAAAAAACCCAAGCGCTTCTTTCGGCGAAGTCGAATTTGCGACCTCAGTCTAAGGCCTCGGCCAAGGTTAACAAAAACCTTCCAAATGAAAGCTCGTTCTTCATGCACCAGTGGGAGCCAGGCTGGCGCTGTTTTGGGAGGAATGGGAAAACAGAGGAGCAGAAGCCTGGGTAGTGCAAGTACTCAAGTTCGGCTATCGTATTCCTCTCGTTTTCAACTCCCTCGCTCTCACCTGTGCCAATTCCATTCCAGGCATACTCTCCGGGCTCAGACAAATTTCTGGCGCTAGCCGCAGAAGTGGAAAGCGCTTGTTCTCAAAGAAGCGATAGAACAGATAGAAGAGGATTTTCCTCCAGGCTTTTACAATCGCCTTTTTGTAGTTCCCAAGTCATCAGGGGGCTGGAGGCCGGTTTGGATGTGAGCGCCCCTGAACTTGCATGTCCAGAAAAACAAAATTTCATATGGAGACCACTCGGTCGTTCTGGAGTCCATCAGACAGGGGGATTGGATGGTCTCTCTGGACATGCAAGACGCTTATTTTCACATTCCGATACATCGCGAATCTCGGAAGTACCTGAGGTTCATGTTCGAAGGCAAGGTGTTTCAGTTTTCGGGCGCTTTGCTTCGGACTAGCAACCGCTCCTCAAGTTTTCACCAGGGTTCTATCCCCGATAGGAAGCTGGCTGCACATATTAGGAGTAAGAATCTCCCTCTATCTGGACGATTGGCTTCTCCGGTCGGAATCAGAGAGTCGGTGCATGAAGGACCTTGGAACAACTCTGGATCTTGCCAGAAAGTTAGGAATTCTGGTCAAACAAACAGAAGTCCCAGTTGGTTCCATCTCAGAGCATCCTTTATTTGGGGATGATTCTGAATGCTCAAGTTTTTCGCGGGCTTTTCTGTCCCCGAAGAGGGTTCAAGGCTGTCTGGAGACAGTTCAGGAGTTTCTTGGACAAAAAGGTAAGTTCTGCCAATCAGTGATGAGGCTCCTGGGCAAATTGACGTCAGTGGAGAAATTTGTGACGTTGGGAAGACTGCACATGAGACTCTGCAGTTTTTCCTGAGAGCCTCTTGGTGCAGGAAGACACAACCAGACTCGATTACCTTTCCTGTCACAGATCAAATAAAAGAGGACCTAAGGTGGTGGCTCTCTCGAGCAAGGTTGGAAGAAGGGTTAGATTTACGACCCATCCTCCCGAACCTACAGTTCTTTTCCGACGCTCGAACACGGTTGGGGAGCCCTACTGGAAATCAACGGACTTCAGGAGCTTGGTCGGAGAAGGAGAAGAAGTTCCACATAAATGTAAAGGAACTGTTAGCAATTTTCTTGGGGCTCAGACAGTTTCGGAGCTTAGTAGAAGGTGAGTAGTGGCAGTGCATTCCGACAACTCCACGGCTCTCTCGTACGTGCGGAAACAGGGGGGGACTCAGTCTTTCTCTCTGTACGAAGTAGCCAGGATCTCCTCCTGTGGTCAACGAAGCGAAGGTTCAGCTAGTCCCGAGATTTGTTCCGGGAAAGATGAACGTCCTGGCGGACGAGTTAAGTCGTCAACAGCAAGTGTTTACCTCTGGAGTGGACTTTGGACAACAAGATTTGTCAGAAAACTTTGGCGACTTTGGGGACGGACCGTCAATAGACCTGTTCGCGACATCAAGGAACAACCGTCTTCCTCTCTTTTGTTCGCCAGTCCCAGATCCTCTAGCTTGGTCGGTGGACGCAATGCTGTTGGATTGGTCGGGTCTGGAAGCTTATGCATTCCCTCCGTTCGGTCTAATAAGAGAGGTGCTGAACAAGTTTCATGTCGCACAGCAATGTAACGCTAACGTTAATCGCTCCCTTTTGGCCCAGTAAAGAGTGGTTCCCGGGACCTTCTCAGTTGTTTAGTAGACTTCCCCAGACTTCTTCCTCCAGAGAAGTGGCTTCTCAAACAACCTCACTTCAAGAGGTTCCACCAAAACTTGTCGCTCTAGCTCTGACAGGGTTCAGACTGTCCGGAATCTTGTCAGAGCGAAAGGATTTTCAAGAAGAGCTGCAGAAGCTATCGCTCGTTGTAGGAGAGAGTCTTCTAACAAACTCTATCAAGGGAAGTGGAGAATCTTCAGAGAGTGTGTAGAAGTGCTAAAGTCTCTACTTCTGCGACTCTTTAACAGAAATAGCAGATTTTCTTCTATTTCTTAGGAACTCTAAGAAACTGGCTCCTTCGACGATCAGAGGATATAGAGCCATGCTCTCTTCGGTTTTTCGACATCGAGGTTTTGGATATTTCCTCCAATTCAGATCTGTCGGACCTCATTAGGTCTTTCGAAACCACTAAGCTCCCGCAAGATACAGTGGCTTGGAACTTGATGTGGTGCTTAAGTTCCTCATGGGGCCACCGTTTGAGCCTTTGAAGTCGGCTTCACTCAGGAACTTGACTAAGAAGGCACTCTTTCTTATTGCACTAGCTTCTGCTAAGCGTGTCAGCGAATTGCACGCTATAGACAAAAGAGTTCGGTTTCTCTCAAGGCAATGCTGTATTTTCGGTATCTTTGACCTTTCTAGCCAAAATGAGAATCCTTCTAATCCTTGGCCGAGGAGTTTTGTGGTAAGGAACTTATCTGATTTGGTTGGACTGAGGAGGAGGAAAGGCTCTTATGTCCAGTCAGGGTATTAAGCAGTATCTGTTTGCCACTAAGGGCATAGAGGACAATCTTCTAAGCTCTGGACCTCGGTTCAAATCCCTCTCGTCCTCTTTCTAAGAATGCTATATCGTTCTTTATTAGAGAGCTTATCAGGGAAGCGCACTCGCAGTCGAGAACGACAATCTTTCCGTTCTGAGAGTTAAAGCTCACGAGGTTAGAGGCAGTGGCAACTTCTTTAGCATTCAGAAAGAATTTATCTTTAGCTTCGATTCTTCAGAGCACGTTCTGGAGATCGAATTCATCGGTTTTTGCGAGTCATTATCTCAAAGAGATAGAAACGGTTTTCGAGAATTGTAAAACGTTAGGTCCGGTGGCGGTCTGGCATGGTGTTGGGAGAAACGGCACAGGGGTCGTCACCTCTATGCTAACTTTTCACCTTGAATAGGTTGTCGAGTTCAAGGAAGCTGGGGGTGGGGGTAACTGAGTACCTGGGATACTCACCAGTCTGTTAGGTCAGATTTTACAATGGTTGGGTATATGTGTTTTTTAAATCTGGTGGTGGTGACAAATGTTTTGTATATGATTGAATTTCTGGTCTTAGCCCCAGGGCAAGGGCAATCTTTGTTGTTACTATCCTCCGTCAGTCAGCCTTGACTCGCTTGAACTACGGAAGGATTCCACTCCTGTAGAGGCTAACTTTGGTCAATTCCAATTCCTCTACATAAGAAGAGCACCGACCAGAGGCAGTAACAGTCTGCTGTAGCTCTCTTACAAGGTAAGGTACAACAGACACCCTTGAGTGTTTACTGGTATTGCAATAAATGTAACATTTAAAAATACTAGTGGTCCACTGAATCCCACCTTTCCCAATAAAAAAAATGTTTGTAATCAGCTCTATAATTGTTCGGTAAGACACTACAATAAAAATGAATTTTCATTATTAAAATGAAGTTTTATTGTATACTTACCGAACAATTATGATTACCCCACCCTCCTCCCCTTAGGTGACGGACGGGCAGAAAGAATTGGATTTCACCTGGGCAGTTGTACCTGGTTCTCCCGCGAGTGGAGGGAGATGACGTCATCACCACCAGTGTTGGCGACGCCGACGCGCTAAATTTGAATTTAGTATCCTGCCGCTCGTGGAAATCACGGCTCTATAATTGTTCGGTAAGTATAGCAATAAAACTTCATTTTAATAATGAAAATTTCATTTTTATTGGGCTTATTAAAACTGTAATCTTGAGTATGATCAATAAACATTACATATATACGCTAACATTGTTCAAATGAGTGCTGGGAAGGGTGAGAAAGATGGTGGCTCCGCTGCACTTACGAACGACACCTCACATGGTTGCCGCCATATTGGATTTCAAAACTGCCTTGACAAAACATATTTTATGAAGACCTCACATGCTTATTTGAGTTAGTATGGCACTTTAAATATCACATGTTGACGAAACTTCAATCTTTTGAATGGTATGCTTAAAGATGTAACTGTATTCTTGTTTCACCAATTAAATATAGTGAATAAGGCTGATCCACGCGATGACGATGGATCCACTGCTGTGTTTCCCCCTACACAAAACTGGGGAAATAAGTGAAATTAGCATATCTATTTATAGTATATATACATATTAGAGCAATTTTATCCTTATTGCATTACTATGACGACTAGAATTCATGGGAACAGTTTTAAATGCATCGGCATGTGTGTAAAGCTCCACTGAATTGGCAACGATGAAATGCCATTCCTAGCATGCAAGCATTAAAGATTAAATTTATTTCAGCCATACAATTATTTAAAAATAATAAAGTCCAAATAGTAATAGTCTTTAATCAATATAAAATGCTAGAAAACAAAAAAAAAAAAAAAACTTTCTCATAAACACCTCCCTAATCCGTCTGCTCGGTGATGGTTTTTGGCAGCCAGACATACGACAAGGCTGGATATTTTTTCCCGCCATGACTTTGCTTTCAACAAACTCTCAACATAGTTCAAGTGCAATTTGGAGTGAATTAAGACCAAAATGTGTGTAATTATAAGCACTGGAGTTTCACTTGTGATGGCAGTAAGGATAAAACCACCAATTAAAAGGTAAAAATTAATTTAAGTTTAAACCATGACCCCAGAATAAGAAGTTTCATACTTTCACAAATATAGGCAACAAAATTTTATTGTGCTCATTACAACTGCAATCTTGAGTAAGATCAGTAAACATTACATATCTATGCTAATATTGTTCAAATGAGCGCTGGGAATATTGGGAAAGGACATTGGATCAATGTAGGTTACGAAAGGGACCGGAGGTGGACAACACCATATTGGATTTAAAAACTGGGTAGATCTGTATAATTATTCCACAGCAAGCTACACTATGGCAGTTGACGTTTTTCTATGCTGTTTTACTTTTTACCACTGAACAAGAATTTAAAGTAACATTTGTTTGGCTGGCTGTAACTTAAACCCGTAATTTACATTTGAACTCTTATCCTACGGTAAAGGGGACCCGATGGGAATGCAGGGTTTTGGGTGGGGTAAATCACTTGGTAAAATTATGCCATTCAACTTATCCTACGGTAAAGTGGGACTGATGGTAATGCGGGGTTTTGTGATCATTGAGGAGGTATCTAAGGGATCTGGTGAGGTTCTCCTTAGGGGAGAGTTGGTCTGTAGGACCAGGCTCTCAAAGGACTCGAAGGTCCTCTTCCCAGAGACTGACACCCCCGAGATTCAGAGGACTTGTTCAGATATTGTAATGCTATGACAGGCTAAACAATCTTGGGGGAACGACCACGGCCTCCTCCTCTGACTCTAAGCTTTGTAGGGGACCCGAAAAAGGAAAACCCAAGGTCTCAACGGGGCTGGCCGTTTTTTGGGCCTTGGGCCTGAAATTTGGCATTGGAAACATTGAATTGAAAGACCTTGTCCCTGGAAAAAGAGAATTCATTTAAGTCCAATTATTAGGCCAGCTATGCTACTTCCCCCTCTACCTGCCAGAGGTGTAAAATAGGTGCACGATCTAGCCAGACAGGGCAGTGCTGCTGCTAGCAAGGTCACTGCTACCAGTGCTGCTACTAGTCCTGCTAACTCAAGCACTTGGAGAAGCTTCTATCGACAACCAGGTAACCTGAGTCCCGGTCTGTCGCTGCATCACCTGACAAGCGAGAGAATCTCTCTTGACAGGAACCAGCGACACTGGAGACTACTGTAATGGCAGCTCTTCTGGCTAGAGTCGCTGCTTCTGCTGGGCCCATTGTACCGGAGGAAGACTTGGTGTTCAGGAGACTGTACCTATTAGGAGGTAGGGCTTTCCTACCTGGGACCATCCAGCTGCAAACTTGACCCGGAGTTGGTACTGACTTTTACGAACGGCCCCTGATAGATTCCATCTCTTAGTAAAAACGGTGGATGCTACGATAATCGAGCACGGGCTCTCTTGCTGGTTGTCCCGCTTCTTTGGAAGTGGGAACAGAGACATTTCCCAAGGGACCACAAATACCGGGGGCCTCTGGAGATTGAACCAAGGTTCATTCTCCAGCCTCTGTTCCCAAGGGCACTGCTTGAGGGACTGGGACCATGTCAGAATCCTCGTTCGTGAGAATCTTTGATTAATGTTTGACCACCTACGGGAGGATGTACATCCACAGTCAAGAAAGTGTCCCTTTTCCTCGCCATGGCAGTGACACGGGGCTGGACCAGGAGCTGACCTGTGGCTTCAGACCCACCTGTTGAAGACCAAGCTTGGTTCTTCTACAGGGGCCAAGGTCGATGTCGCTGTCGCTGTTCCTTGAGCAAGACACCTGAGAAACAGGTCACCTGGTTTTGCCTCTCTTTACTTGAGGCTTCGGCCACCAAAGAGGCTGGGATGCATCGTCAAGATGATAAATGTCCTCACCAATCTATTGGCACCATCACTGATGGCCGCACACCTCTGGTAGCCAAGATGCTGCTAACCACGTCGCTGCTACAGCAAGGCAAGAACCTTAACATGTACATAGGGAAAAAACGCACCTCGCCAAGGTGATTGTGCTCTTCTTAGACCCACGCCCTTGCTGTCACGGCTGGTTTGTTTACAAGGACAATGCTCATTCCCCCGGCTAGGTTGGACACAGGACAGGCACATTGCCCCCTGACAGCACTGTTAGAGGGGATGAGAGCATCTGATACTCCTCATATTCCCTCTACCTCCTCAAGCCACAATAGAAGTATAAGAAGACACTTCGCATAGACGCTGTAAAGAAGTAGACTGACCCAGATTGTTCTACAGCCAGGTCTGATCGTAGAGAAGACCTCTGGGGTATAGAGACACTTAGCATAGACGCTGTAGAAGTAGACTGGACCCCAGGATTCTCAGCCAGGTCTGATCGTAGAGACCTCTGGTGGATAGACTGGTCATAGACTCTTTTCTCCTGAACAGTTACTATTAGTCCAGACTCGGTTCAAGATAGACACAACATGAACAATGTTTGCCTCTTAACTAGAATGACTTCGTGCTGATGGGTGGACTTGAAGGATGCGGTATTTCCAACCACCCATCCACAATCCTACCGCAAATACCTCCACTTCATCCTTGCAAAGACGGTCTACCATTCAGGACACACTCGTTTCAGACTCCCAGACTGCTCCCCAGGTGTTCACAAGTGTTGGACATGGTCTCAGCTTGGGGGCATTTCGCAGAGGAATATTATTTTTGAGGTATTTCTCTGATGATTGGATGGTCCTAGGGAACTCCCAATCATTCGCAGTTTTTACAAGACAGGAATAGACTCCTTGAGTTTTACTGGGATCTGAAGACCTGGATAAATCACAAGAAGTCCGATTTTTAGCCCAAGTACAGTCATGTGGTACCTGTGCATGCTGATAGACAAAGAGTTTCCCCTCGAACTCTAGTACTCCAGCATGTTCAGGTAGGCAGTGAGGTGGTTCCTGCTTGGTTGTGGCTTATTGTGATACATTGCCTGTTGTCCCTGAAGAATTGGATGCATTGACCGAGGATGAGATGAACAACCCCGATTGCGGTTGCAGACTGTAAGAGGTGCGAGAACTTCATGACAAGCCCCCTTCACATCAATGTTCCTGATACTCAAGGCAGCCTTCCTGGTTCTCCATGAGTTTTGGGAACATGTGATAGGACACTGGCATTGATGATCGACAGTGCAGGTGATAGTGGGCAACGGCACACTCGATAGATCGGTCAACCAGATGCGTTCTAGACGAGGAATGTAATGTGGCAAACAAGCTCAGCCGCCAGAATCGGGTGGTAAGGAATGAATGGTCTTTTCACCAAGATGTGGCAGAAAGGTTATTCAGCCTTTGGGGGCGTCCAGTCATAGACTTGCTCGCCACCCGGCTCAACAGGAAGCTAAAACCTTTTCATCCGTTGTCTCTGAGCCATAAGGTAGCTACAGAGGACATGTTCCAGTATCCGTGGGACGTCCTCAAAGTTTACGCCTTTACCCCATTGTTTCTTGATTTGAGCAGGGATCGGCATGCTAATCACAGAAATATTGCTCCAAGGAGTGTTTGTCCTCTGAGAGGAGACCTATAAAGTCGTTTGAGGAAGTTGTTAGGGATAATAATTTAACTTGTTAGGGTATTCTTACTTTTCACTTGCCTCCTTTTCTGGACCCTCTCCACTTTTTGTATGTATGTGTTTGATGACCTTTCTTTAATTGTGTAATTGTTTTCTTTTGCAGGAAGTTAAGAGTGAGTGCTTCTCATTAGTTACTGTATTATTGAGGTTCAGGCGTTATTTCTGTCTGAAACTTATCTATTAAAATTGAAGTTTTGGGATTTACTGTTCCAGGGGGCTGTTTTGTGGACTTAGTATGGTGTTTTGGTGAATACTACTTGATAAGTCTTGGTAGTAATTTATGACAGTAACTTATATTAGGAGTTGCTTTTTACCCAGTATTGGTGTTTTGGTGAATACTACTTGATAAGTCTTGGTAGTAATTAAGACAGTAACTTATATTAGGATTGCTTTTTACCCTAGCTCAACTGAAAAATTGTCAACACCCTTTCTCTATAAACCTCATTTCACATTTGACAAAGCAGCCCCTTGATTGAATGTTTCAATTACCTTATTTCCAATAATCACTGAACATAAGAATTCTTGCCTTACTCTTGTATTTGTTGATTCTGTTAACTTTTGAAGGTTGTCTGTTGATTGTCTTTGATCTTTATATTTCTTCCTTATACCAATCCTTTGCATTTTGTTAGACATGTTTGGTTTCCTATATGTATGTATGTGTCTTGACCTGGGTAAAAATTTTGTCCAGTCAAAAATGAAATACTTTTTAAACTCAAATTATACAGAGGACACCCTATAACAGAGTAGTGCTGTCAGTGCACCTCACATGTAGGCATTAGTCTATTAAAGGATGTTTGCAGAGTCCCTTCAGCCCCTAGCTGCCCCTACTTTATAGCCTTACACCTTAATTTTGTTCTTACAGTCTCTCAATTTTGTCAAACCTGTTTATTTCTTAGAGCAGGCCTTTGTACTGCATCTTTATTATTTATATTAGCTGCTCTCCAACTCCTTTTCTTTTCATAATCACCAAATGGTTGAAAGTGCACCAGTGTTTTCCTCTAAATCCTGAATTTATTAAGTCAAATCAATCTAACTGCGCAGTTTGTGGTTGTTTGTCACTGCCTCTACAGCTCTTAAATATGAGGTTTAGTTAAAAAGTTAAGATGTAAATGGAAAAATCTTTAATGTATTTATATAACCTTACTTGCATTATATTTGATACTAAAATCCATACACAATTGTAGATGGTGTCACCATCTTTGCCATGCTTCCCTTTCAAAATCATTGAGGCCAGTTCTAAAAACGGCTTTCTTGGATACATCCAGCAACTCTACCATACTCCTCTCAAGTGTTCATTTAGTTTAGGGAGCAGGACAGTCTGAAGAGCAAGAGTAGGACTGCAAGGAGGGTGCGGAATAGCTTGCCATTGAGATTCCTGTAAAACATCCAACATAACTCTTGAGGAATGAGGTGGAGTGTTATCTTGTTATGATGGAACAGGATCCCTTTGTTGTTTCCCAATTGTTTTCTGGCCAGTGCATTTCAGTTTTTTGCACTGGTTCAAGTCACATTTATTTTTCATTATTGCTTTGCTGTTATGAAAATTTAAAAATTTGTGGGGGATTCTAGTTGCTTTTTTATTTATTTTTTTCAATTGCTGTGCATAAATCGTGTGTGGACGGTAATGTAGAGAAAATGTCTATGAAAGATGTCTGTTGCTTCCAAGAAGATTGCAGCATGGTACTTAATTAGTTGATTTCATTGGACATTTTTAGGCTAAAATTTTTTTCATTTTTCCAGTTCTGGGAGATCATTAGTGATGAGCATGGCATTCAGCCTACTGGTGAATACACTGCTGGAGTGGACAAAGACCTGATGGATCTGCAGTTGGAAAGGATTAATGTCTATTAACAAACGAAGGAAACCAGGCAAATATGTCCCAAGGGCCATTCTGGTTGACCTGGAGCCTGGTACTATGGACAGTGTACGAGCTGGCCCCCATGGGCAGCTGTTCAAGCCTGATAGTTTTGTTTTTGGTAAGTTATCACACCAATATGCAATATACTTATATGTGAAAGTAGTTTATTTTAATATAGAGAATCATTCCTAAACAAGTACAAACCTTCGTCATACAGAGGACTTTGCATGCAAACCTGAGCTGGAACAGCTACAGTACAGTGGTCCCCCCTTATTTGTGGGGATGTGGGGCAGACACCCCGACCCACCCCCCCCCCCCCCCCCCCCCCCCCCCCCCCCCCCCCCCCCCCCCCCCCCCCCCCCCCCCCCCCCCCACCCCCCCCCCCCCCCCCCCCCCCCCCCCCCCCCCCCCCCCCCCCCCCCCCCCCCCCCCCCCCTCTGAATAGTTTGGAACCCCATAAAAATGCTTTAAACCTCCTATTTTTCTTAGTTAAAACTCAAGAAACCCCTCACTAAGATTTTATACCTGGTTTTTTAATAGGCTTATCACAAAAAGTGCATTTTATGATAAAAAAAAAAAACTTGTGGATATTTCTCAAAGAAAGAAAGAAAAAGAATTTTTGGATATTTCTCATAGAAAAATACTGCGAATAATGCGGGGAGATTTTCCAGAAAGAAATCCGAGAATCCGGAGAACGTGAATACGGGGCCCCACTCTAACTTTTAGGACAGTCATTAACTAATGACTCCTCCCAGCAAAGTGGTTTTTTTTTCAAGATTAACAGTACGGTCCCCCCAATTATACGAGAATTTGGTCCGATCCACGGGCCTCGCAGAACTGGAAAAATAGCAGGGTTTTTGGATAACAATATAACTAATGGGAATAATTCCATAGGGCCAAAGGAAACTGCAACTTACCCAGTCTAACTTATTTTATATTGCCCATTTTCAATATATACTTGGTGTATTATACAGTAATTTTTTCTAATATGAAATTGTTCTTATGGATAAATAAAACATTAAAAAGGTTTTACTAACTTGAAAAAGTTTAAAATTACACCCAGAATAGTGAAAACTCTCACAAGTAAACACTGCCACCTTTGGGTGTAAGTGTACTGTATGATAGTAATTTCCTTTAAAAAATTTTTGGATGGAACGTCCTCTACCTATTCTCTGCCAATAAAACTTTCAGACTCCTCCATCTCATCCTCCGTGAAGAGTTCTTTTGCTGAAGGAAGGCTTTGTGAACCATTTGAGGTTTCGGGGACTGACGGATCATGCGTGTCTTCACTCTCATTAGGCCTAACAAACTTGTTTATGAGCGCTTGTCTCAGTTTCTGTGTCCATCACGTTTTCATCTAAATTTGTTCTACAATAAAAAAGAATTATGACAATTCAAATCACTTTTACTACTCATTTTCATCAAAATCTATTTCAGCAATAGAAAAAAACAAGTGATCAAATGCCGAAAGTTAGTCAAAAGTTAACCTAGACAAAAATAATTCTTCATGTCCAGTAATGACGGATGTAAAGTTGTCGACGGCTACCAAAATGGAAGTTGCTCTTTCCTTCATCTTTTACTTAATTAAGGACAAGCTTTTTAGTTCCAAGAAAATAGGTCTTCCTCTTCAACTTCTAGGCAGATGCACAAGTGATGCGAATGATCAGAATACACTTCGCAGATCTGAATAATATGTATGGCGATTATGATGGTACCAATCATTCATACACACTGCGCTATGACGTCACAAATGTGTGAGGCGGAGCCTTCCATCTTAGCTAATGATTGAGCAGAAGCCTTCAGAATAAACTTCGCAGATCTGAATAATACCTATGGCGGTGATGATAGCAATCATTCAGAATACACTTCGCAGATCTGAATAATACTATTTTTTAAGAAGGTAGAGAGGCCCTGCAGGAGATCCTGTACCCTCTACCTCAGCTGCCTCTGCTAATCCAGCACCTTCTGAATGTTCTGCTAACCCAGACTCACCTGCCCCAGTATCTCCAGCACCTTCTGTAGGTTCTGCCTCACCCTAAAGACTCACCTGCCCCACATCTCCAGTAGTAAGTTCTGCCTCACCTCAAGAATCACCTGCCTCAGCATCTCCAGTACTAGTATGTTCTGCTCACCTCAAGATCATCTGCCTCAGCATCTCCAGCAACTTCTGGAGGTTCTTTTTTCTCTTCACTAACCTCCCCCAGTCTCTCCAGCACCGCAGCTTCCCTCTCCAGTGTGCAAGCCAATCAAACTAATAAAGGTAAGGAATTGTTCTCGTCGTTGTTATTGATAGGTATTTACATTAAATCATGTGGTATTTTTTTTTTTTCAATGTTCCGACTTACGCTGAAAATCGTGTTACGATGCATCGTTAAGAACGGATCAACGTCGTAACTCGAGGACCCCCTGTACTTAAAGCGATGATGATGATACTGATCATTCTACACACTGCGCTATGACGTCACAAATGTGTGAAAGTTGGGGAGCCTTCAATTCTTGGCCAATGGGGCTTGAGCCATGAAATCTTTCTCTTGCATTCCCCTCACCCCTTCTCTCAGATACCAGCAAACCCCTCCCCCACCCAAGATACTTGAAAAGACAATAGATTTGATGTGTGTGCGGTGCTTGACTTGTAGAAGTTTAACAGCTTCGCGATACAGAAAATCTATTTTTGAGAACTAGCAACCACATAAAAGGGGAATCGCCCAATCCGATCACATATATTTTGGGACCGGATTGTATCTTGGTATCTATCCTTAATAAAGTCTAGACAACTCCAGCCTTTTATTAGAAGCAGAAGTTTTTGTATTGCTACTCAACTGAGCATCATTCTCTTGTTATGAAGGGATAAAAGTGTCCCTCTTTTGACAAGGGTAAGGGGAGGGTAGATGATATATCAGGCCCTCATTGACATAGGCCTGCCTTATTGTCAACATTTTATTCATTAAAGGTTCTTACAGCCTGATTAAGTAACTGCATTATAATCCTTTACTTGATCCAAAGTCCTGTAGGGCTGTGGTGTCAAGTGTACCTTATTTGGAGTAATGTAGGCATCCCTTTGATCCTTAGCTTCAACCCCTTTAATTCCTTTTATCTGCCCCCCCCCCCCCCCCCCCCCCCCCCCCCCCCCCCCCCCCCCCCCCCACCCCCCCCCCCCCCCCCCCTTTTTTATTCTCTTCCATCATGCTTTTCAGCATTTTCTAACAATTTATTATTAGTTGAATTGTGATCCTTTTCTTTTTAGTCAATTTCCATTTCCATTGCTGAATGACCTTTGGTCCCAGCTAATGGCCTTTGGCCTAAATTCTATATTTTGTTCTTTTAGTGATCCAGAAGTCTAGCTGCTATGACATCTTGGGGGCAGCAAGCGAGAGGTATGGAGTCTCCTTGTTCCTGAATGGACCAAGAAGATGACATTCCCAGGTTGGGCAAACCTACCATCAATGGGCAGGTCTCATATTGTAAAGCGTGAAGTATGTATTTGTGTAGGAACAAATACAAAATTTTTAAAAGAATTTTTCCTAACATATAGACATGACTTTCTCTACATGAATGGCCACAGCTCGGCCTCCCCTCTTGATTTGGGGCTGGAAGGCAAAGTGTAGTGCAGGCTGACAGATAGGTTGGGCTTCCCCACCTGTCAGTAGTTCACGCTCTCATATCCTATTGTAAAGAGCTTCAGGTTTGCATGTAAGGAAAATTACTAAATATACTTTTAATATTTCTTTTGTTCCTACACAAGCAAATTTTTCTTAACAGGATTTTGCTTGTGAATGTGAGTTGGAATGGCCATTGAAACAGGTCAGACAAATAATGCTTTGTTTTTTATATTTAAGTGAAAAAATCCCACAGAATACATTGAAACATAAAGCCAAATTACAGTCCAACCTCTTAAATCCGAAAACCTTGGGACCAGGCCACTGCCAGACCACAGAAAATCCCAGAATATAGAATACATCCCTAAAAAATTAAACACCTAGGTGAACATGGTCTTGCAAGGTAATTCCACATACTAATAGCCTAATTTCCTACTTACCCTACTACTTGGCTAAGTTGTGACACTGCTTTTTATCATTTTATTACTCATATTTTAACTGATCATTTTATAACTTTGTACTGTATAATTTTCTTTAAAATGGTGTACTTTGACACATGTTGACTATATTAATAAGTTAGCCTAATCGTAAGTCAACTACAGAATCTGCACATTATTATCGACTTTCATATTCTAAATTTTATATCCTTGTGATTATCGCTATTAGTTTCTTCGTTATTTTTATTATAAACAGTAACGAGATGAAAAAAATTAATGAATTTTGGCGATCACGGGATTTGAACATTGACATCAAAATGTAAAAGCACACCACCATCTATTGAGGAAAATGAACATTTCTAGCATAGATAAAGATTTATGCTTGTGCTTCTTAACCTCTAGCATCATCTGATCTCAAGGGTGGCATATCGAATAGGGATATACAGTTAAATTATCAAATGTATTACCTGTGTTTCAAACACGCCCACAGTAAGGAATTAATTTTATGCCAAATGTCTCATCGTTTTGATTTAGAAGTTTTGACTTGGTAGAGACTTCTTAAGTGGTATATTTAAAAATATATACATTTGTTTAAAGTTAATATCAAAGACATATTTCACGTCACATATTTTCATTACCAACAACTTATTTTCATATAAACAAAGGCAATCTGGCATAATTTTTGCTGTCCTGAAGTTGTAAACAATGCATGGTGATGGCGGATTCAAAATCAAACCGAACCACTGGAGTTTCCGGACCATAGAATGCCAGTTTTAGAGGTACAACTGTATTGTCACAACGAAACTATTTCAAGGAACTTGTTAGAATCTGTTTTTATTCTTTTAACTTGGGTGGATAATTTTAATGTAAGGATTATTTTCTCTTGAAAATGGACTTGAAAAAGAATAAAGAGGATTGATTACCAATGAGTAGATTTAGATTTTAATCTGTTGACCATTCTGTGACCTCCTGACCTATTTGTATTCCCTTCTGACTTTTACCCACCATTTATATAAGCCCATACTTCTGTGTATCTTTAGGTGCTGTGAGCATGTCTTGATGATAGACAAAAGTATTTAGCATCTCCAGTGTTTCAGTTTTCCTTCGTGGCTGTTTGTTTCTTTCTTTATTTCTTTCTGTCTTACTGACCCTTCTCCACTGACTCCTATAAAGATCAAACCCAGATCTTGCAATTGAAAGACGAGACCACTGCCAACCAGGCGACAAGTCATAAAAGAAGCTGGAGCCTAAATACTACACTGTACCTAAGGCTTTAACTGGGCAGGTAACTGCCTAGCATACCTGCGAGTTTTCCCCAGCTTCCTGACTCGACAGTGACACTTCTAAGTACGGTGGTACTTGGATTTCAGCTGCTTTTATAACATGCGAGGCCTGGTTGGCAGTGGTTTCGTCTTTCAGTAGGAAAACTTCAGTTCAATCCTGTTGTGAGTCAGAATTTTATTTCTGTTCCACACATGAATGTATTAATTGTTGGCTTTCATCTAAGTGGCATTGAAGTGGCCCTCATCATCCATATTGTAGAGGTGATGTAATTCTGCCTGCAACAAGGATTCTCACTTCATTCCCTGTGAAGAAGATGAGTTATCTTCCTGGATGTACAGTTGTGATGTTCCAGTTGAGAGGCTACTTACCGAATTACCATGCACCATGACTTAGTTTTTAGGTCAATGAATACCTAGGTAGTATCTACTTTTTTATTATTCATTTTTTCAGTTTGAGTAAGCTTGTTTTGTATAGCATTTCCTCAAATATTTTGAGGTACAGTATTGAAAAAAAAATAATTTGGCTTCTCATTAAATTCCTGAACACTAACTTGTTTCTTTTTTTGTAATAGGTCAGAGTGGAGCTGGCAACAACTGGGCTAAAGGTCATTACACAGAGGGTGCCGAGCTTGTAGATTCAGTTTTGGATGTAGTGCGAAAGGAGTCTGAGAAATGTGACTGCCTGCAAGGTTTCCAGCTTACACATTCTCTTGGTGGTGGAACTGGCTCTGGAATGGGAACACTTCTGGTGTCAAAAATTCGTGAAGAGTTTCCAGATCGCATCATGGTCACTTTCTCAGTTGTTCCATCTCCGAAGGTGAGTATTGATACTTGTCATTTTGTGTATTTCAATTCTTTTAACTGGTAATTGTATACTGTGGTGTTGAAACGTAAATTTTGTTACTGAAGCTTTTGAATAAACATGACTACAGGAAGACTTCTCTCAGAGTAATATTAAGAGAGCCTTAAATATAGAGTCTTAATGCAAGTGACTTGAGATAAGCCAGTTGAACCAAACAAAAACTTAAAAAGAAACCCACAAAATCACTGATTTTGTGAGTTTCTTTTTCAAGCCAGTTTAATATATATAAGTTGTAATATTGCTTGGAATGTCATTTCGTTAATCATATAATAGCTATTATTCATTTGAGTTTATCTATTTTCAGGTATCAGACACAGTTGTTGAACCATACAATGCCACTCTCTCCATTCATCAGTTGGTAGAAAACACTGATGAGACCTACTGTATTGATAATGAAGCCTTATATGACATTTGCTTCAGAACTTTGAAGCTTTCAAATCCAACTTATGGAGACCTAAATCATTTGGTCTCTCTCACAATGTCCGGTGTGACAACCTGTTTGAGATTCCCAGGCCAGTTAAATGCTGATCTTAGAAAATTGGCAGTAAATATGGTACCTTTCCCACGTCTACACTTCTTCATGCCTGGGTTTGCTCCCTTGACTGCCAGAGGTTCACAACAGTACCGAGCACTCACTGTACCAGAACTTACTCAGCAGATGTTTGATGCCAAGAATATGATGGCTGCATGTGATCCACGACATGGCCGCTACCTAACAGTAGCTGCCATTTTCCGTGGTCGCATGTCCATGAGAGAGGTTGATGATCAGATGTATAATATTCAAAATAAAAACTCTTCATTCTTCGTGGAGTGGATACCCAATAATGTCAAAACAGCCGTGTGTGATATTCCTCCTCGTGGCTTAAAAATGGCTTCAACATTTATTGGGAATTCGACTGCTATCCAAGAACTATTCAAGAGAGTCAGTGAACAGTTTACTGCCATGTTTAGGCGCAAAGCTTTCCTTCATTGGTATACTGGTGAAGGTATGGATGAAATGGAATTCACAGAAGCAGAGAGCAATATGAATGATCTTGTTTCTGAGTATCAGCAGTACCAAGAAGCTACTGCCGATGACGAAGCAGAGTTTGAAGAGGAAGGGGAAGTTGAAGGAGAATACGATTAAAGTATTTATTGAAGTGCATTATATTTTTTCTTTCAACGACCAGGCTTTCCGTATGTTCTAGGAACGTTTATGTAGTTTCCAAACTTGACATTCCTTTACTCCCCTTTGGTTTAACTTTTTGTATTTGGTAGAACTAAGTTTTATTAAACTGATTTTCATTGTGGGATTTTTTTTCCAACCCGTCTGGAACATTGCTCTAATTTAGTAGTGAAATTTTTCACTTTTCATATTTTATCTAACTAAGCTGCTTGCTATTGTATATTTTATTTGGAAAATACCTTATAAGGATGTATATATATATATATATATATATATATATATATATATATATGTATATATATATATATTTTTTAGATTAAGCCAGATTTGTGCTGGCACAGGCTCTTTCACCTGGAGCACCCCATGCAGCCATCATATGTAGAGGTAGCTGTGGTTTGACAAGAGTAAAATTAAAGTAAAATTTGCTAAGAACCGAGTGAGAATGTTTGTGGGTCAGTATTTTGTTTGACAGGTAATTAGAAAAATTTGTCCCCAATTTTCCATGCAACGTAAAAACACTATACAAACAAACACTTATATGCCCAATTTTTAGAATAGTATTTGCAGTTAAATTTGACAGTTTTCAAAGTTAAGACAAAAGACTTAATGTGTAGTTGGTAGTTTATCAATACAGTTTTACACAAAACTTTGATACTGGGTAAAATTGATTATGGGTCGCATCTATACGCTCCTGCATCTGCCAGTACATTGGAAAAATTAGATCCCCTTCATAATGCAGGTTTGAAATAAAAGAATTGGACCACGATCAGTTACTTATTTGTTATACGACTGAAAATATACATAGAGAAATATATTCCACCATTAAGATTCCTGAACCATTTACCAAATTCAACACCTTTTAGGAAATGGAATAAGCCTCATGAACCATTTACCAAATTCAACACCTTTTAGGAAATGGAATAAGCCTCGTGTATGCCACGAGTTATTAGATTTAAAAAAAGATTAAGTTCCAAGTTACGCTGTCAAACTAATCTTTTTGGAACAAAGAAATCCATGCAAATACCATCTCCATTTATACAGGTGGCTCAAAAACTGATGCTGCTGTGGGGTTCGCAGTTATTACAGACGAAAAATACTATCGTGGAAGAATGCCAATTTATAGCTCCATATATTCCACTGAATTGGCAGGAATTTGTCTATAAAATCGCTAGAACTCCCAGCAAACATTACACTATAGTGATTCAAAAAGTGCTATTCAAGCAGTAGATTCTTTTAATCATCACCACCCTGCTATTAGATTAGTACAAGAAAATATCCATTTTTTAAGCCTTCGAAATATCAATATATCCCTGTGCTGGACACCAGACCATGTTGGAATTGAAGGCAATGAAATTGCAGATAAAAATGCAAAAGAAGCAACATTTAAGTGATAGAAATAGAATGTACAAAACTTATGACTCCAAAAATTATTTTAAATATTTTAGATAAAATCTGGGAAGACCAATGGTTAGCACTTGAAAATAACTGGCTTGCCACCTCGGTGGCCGCGAGTTCGATTCTCCAGCATTCCACTGAGGGGTTAGAGATGTGTATTTCTGATGATAGAAGTTCACTCTGACGTGGTTCGGAAGTCACGTAAAAGCCGTTGGTCCCGTTGCTGAATAACCACTGGTTCCATGCAACGTAAAAACACCATAAAAACAAACAAATCACTTGAAAATAACAAACTTAAGAGTGGTAAAGACCACTATCATTCCATTTAAAAATTCTATACAGAAGCAGAGAAACCATGAGGTCGCTTTTTGCAGACTGCGTAATGGGCACACAAGGTTGACCCATGGCTTTATGTCAAATCAGCCACCTCCAGAATGTGATACCTGTCAAACCAGAGTTAACTGTGAAACACATTCTAGGAGATGACTAATATTTGCAAGATTTAAAAATTTTTAACAGATGTAGATCTATTAAACATACAATAAATTTTATTAGATATATTAAAATATATGAAAATTTATACAAATTTATTTTAAATGTCTACAGTAAAGTTTTTATCTTTATTTTTTTTAAAACTAAATGACTAAAAATATATTTATTTAATGTGGTAATTTTAACAGATTTTATCTGCATTAAGCAGCCAATTGGACTTAGTCGGAAATGGCTGCTTAAACAAATAATAATAATTTCAAGTGTAAAAAATGGAGTGTGATCTAAAGGTGCGTTCACACGGTCGAACATTTGTCCGACGGACAAACATCATTAACAATTATCTGCCGGTCTTTGCCTATACTCTGTTTTTTTTTCTCATCTGTCCATCTGCCTATGGTGTGTGTGTATGGTAACACTGCGTCCGGTAAAATAGTTACGCTGTGTAAGTGTTAGGTTAAATAAAAAGGATATCTGGGTGTGCATTTGCGATTGAAAAGTGTTTAATAATTTACTGTATGCGAATTACACCGTTAATATTCGAAATAGGATATTATAATTGCTGAATGTAACTATCTAAAGCGCGGGACGCAGTGTACCATACAAAAACATCACAGGCAGATGGACAGATGAAAAAAAAAAACAGAGTATAGTGAGCAGAGTAAAAAACAGTGGTATACAACCTCATCTGGTACCACAGTTTGTTGCCAGATCTACGTCATCGTTTCAACGTTTATAACTTCATTCTGCTTCGCCTATGATATGGTAACAATGTTTGTCCATCGGACATTGTTCGACCTTAAGATTCTGACCCTTTATCATTAGTAACACATCTGCATGGGACTTAATTTTGATAGTTTACAAAAGCATGGCAACAGGGTCTGGTTGTAGCATTAGCCAAAGCAGGCAAGGTCCCATAGTTCACCAAACTAATTTACATAATTTGGCAACCAGTCCATGAAGCAGAAAGGTTTTTCTACACATACAAACCTTCATTCTTTACATTGGGAATTGGCTTCTGAACAAGATCCGGAACAGCAGTTCAACTAAAGACTAGGTCGTAAACTGTTGACAGTTAGGGAAACCCCGCCCACCTGTTATTCTGCACCTCCACTTTCCTTCTGGTTGCTATAGGGTAAAGATGTCTGTGATTCCCAGACTTCCCATTTGCTTTCTTTTTATGCTTTTTTAATATATAAAGTTTGAGTAGCTGCTTATGTCACAAACCCCTCTTTCAATGAAGCTAATTACCTCGAGTTTTCGGGTGTCCAGGGAAGGACAGGCCTTGTTCTTAATAGCTCATACAGGAAGCATGAGTGCAACCAGAATAGCCCATGTTCAGAGTGCCATGTCTGGCTGTCTGATAATAGGCGAAGCATGTCTGGCTGTCTTAACAGAGAGCGAAGTTTAAGGCCTGTCCACACGATCGGGCCTGATCGGCTGACTTCCCCTCTAACGGGCAAACCATCAAATTGCCCAATGGGTCTTGTAGCAAAATCACCACAGTGGTGCCCGATGGCCTTTACTTCGACCATGGCAGACGTATGTTAATCATATACATTTCTTTTACTGAGCCATTCTTTGCAACATATTCTCTTCTTTTTCTCCTTTTTCATCACACACAAAGCAATTATCATGCTACGCTATCATCATCTTTGCGGTAAGCACCGTTTATCGTACCGCACTGAACACTACTGGCATCGCCTCTCCCGTGTGGACAACATTCATGGGTACCCTCGCCAGAATTTGCCCGTGAACCCCGGAGCACGCCGATCAGGCCCGCCTCGTGTGGACAGGCCTTTACTAGGAAACTGAGGACTTCTCCAAAATATTCTCCCTTGCATTTTAAATTTTTTATAGGTCCCACAACACCCTCACTACCATAGTAGTTCATAAGGCTAAATTGCCAAATTAGAAGAGGGGACTAACTCGGAGAGTAAAGAGAACATAGACTTTAATCTAGGCCTTCTTTATAATTTAACACCTACACAAGGAGATAAGAGATAGGTCTATAGGTTTCTTTAGTGGATATAAATCCTACACTACCAGATCAGCCCAGGGTAGTAGGTTAGATTTAATGCAGTCAAATTTTGATTTGGTTAAATCTAGGAATGAATTTTGCACCTACACAAATACAAACCCTAATTTGTTAAATAAGATTTAGGTTGCAAAACGCGAGCTTGAATGGCCATTTAACTTGTAACTACCAAAGGTAGGAGGGAAGCCCAACCACTTTGTCTGCACTCCACTGCTTTTGGCCACCACCAAGCAAAGATGTATGCTGTGATCTGCTTTTATTTTTTATTATTTTTTTTTTAATGTAAACCTCTGTCACAAAGCAACCATTGGAGAGGAAACCACTAGCCCTTCAGCACTGCCTAGGGCAGGACAGTTTGTAAATGGCTCCACTATGTGCTTTCAAAGTAGATACCCCCCAAGATGATGAAGCTTTGCCGAGGATGGGGGGCTTAGGGTTCAGCAGCTGGGCTGATATGCGTGGTGGGAACTGCTTTCTCGCTGGGCCTTGTTGCCCAGCTGTTGATCCAACTAAATAAGTCAACCCTTTTCCTTATACTAAAAAAATTTCATCTTTGTAAGATATGGATTTTATGTTGTTGACTTTTGGCTTGGTTTTGGACATGATTTAGAATTATTCTTGGGATTTGAAGGACATTTAAAAGAATAACTATGGAAGGTATTTTTTCTTCACCAGTGTGGTCTCGGTATATCACACACTCAATAAGTGAAGACGTAACCCCTCTAAGTGACTTTGTTATATACCGTTCACTGAAGAAAATTCTTTGCTGTGACAAACCCCGATTCTCAATCGAAAAAAACAATCATCGTAAAGGCTAAATTTGAACGAATAAAAACTACTTGAAACTACAAAACTTGGAATTCACCTTGTAAATGCTTTTGACGAGGCCCATTATAACACTAGAATTGGAACCACGTTGCTGGATAAACTTAAGATTGAAAATGACACCAATGACTCTTTGTGTGAAACATTAAAGTAATTCCTGGAAGATCAAAAACAATGTTAAATCAGTTATTGTTTACGAGAGAAAGTGTTGAAACTGGAAGAAGTCAGAAGAAAGCTAAAATTAGTATTGCATTACATCACCTGAATTAGCCCTGGTCACTGACCAGCCCGAACTATATCCCCACAGAATTACCCGTAATTTTTAAACTTCCAGTGCTACCAATGCTGCAGGTAAACCCCCTTCTACTGAGTTACCTGTACCACCGTTGGCAACGCTGTTGCCAGGACCGACCGGCAGAGCGCGCTCCCTTCAATTGCTTTTCGTTCGCTTGAGCGTTAGAAAGTTTCCTAGCTCAAGCAAAGATTTTGGTCTTTAGCCCGACCCACAGATTAACCTGCTGTTTTGTTTATGGACCTTGGATTACGTTATGGACTTCATTTGGACCTCTTCTTATTTTGGATTTGACTAAAGCGTTGATTGGACTTTAATATTATGGACACACCTCAGAAAGAAACCAAAGAGGTCTGGGATGCATGCGACCAGATAACGGTCAGGGATTGTTTTTTCATTCAAATATCTAAAATCGACGCATACTCGGATGGAACCGTCTTTCTTAGGCACTGCTAAGAGAGGAAAGTTGTAAGGAGACACACTAGGTCTAATGATTCCTTCCTCTTCCCGTTTATTAACCTCTTTCTCTACCGGTTCTCTGATTTTGAAAGGTATGCGACATGCAGGAATAAAAATAGGTTTTGTGCCTTTCTTTAAGTTTACCTTATGTTCTAACACATTAGTCAATCCCAGTTTATCCCCTTGTAAAGCTACTGTATCCCCAAATTCTGCCATGAGCTCGCTTACCACTTCAATATGCTCACTATAATCTGCATTAGCTAAATTTTCTCTGAATATTCGCTTCCTTGATTGCATTTCTGCCTCTGAAAACTGAGATTTCCCCTCTGCAATAGCCACTGAACCACTGTCCTTACTCCAATCTTGGAGATCTACCTCATATGTATTTTTCTGGTATTTCCTGACTGTATCATTACAGTCCAGTAGCTTCATACACTGTTCACTGATGCAGTGCTAATAACCCCTCTTAGTTTCTCACTACCCTCAATTACACATACTTCCGCGGGTTTTTTCACTTCCCTCAGTTTGACTTTTGCCATAGTCTTTGAACCTGGCATTAGAATAACATCCACTGATAAAACACATTTATATTTGTGGTTAGTAACCCCCCGTTCCACGATCCCATAAATATCACCTCCCGTGGTTCTCATTGCATCCACCAAGACCCTATTGTTAGTATCAGTAATAATATCAATAATCAGTATCACCACCCATAACGCCACTGTCACACCCACCAAAATTGCTAACACCGTGGCCCCCAATATCCTGTTTAACATCACCGCAGTTATTCCCCGTATCATCAGTGTGGGTTTTGGTACCACCACTCCCCATATCCCCGGTATCATCACCATTAGCACCGCTAAATGCACCCCCATTTTCAATAATCTCCATATCTTCAGTTTCACTTGCGTCCTCATAACGGATAAAAACACCAGGTATTCCAACCGTTATACCGCTAACACCCGCATGGACTGAAATCTTGTGTCTTCTACACGCAGGGTGGCCCAGCAAAAGTGTGTTGGCCAACACAACCCCTTTTATAACCAAAAATGGTTCTATTAACACTCTATCACCCATAGTAAACCGTATTCTAACACAAGCTCGCCAATAGTGATCCACAATATTTGACTCTACATATTTTCTGTGTGTACCCTGGTTATTACAATTGTAGCAACACAACTGCTGTTGCCTTTGATCGATTGATCTTCTATTATATTCTACTTTTGCACACAAATGGGGAGAAGGAAATTGTGTTTCTCTTTGCACTGTATTTCTTGGACCGGTCCCATTAAGAAATGTATTAACCACCGTGGGATATTTGGACATATGTTTCTGAATTTGGGCATAAATTAATTCTTTGTCTGATGTAAGTCCGATCTTTTCATCAAAACTGTCAACTATTGCATCTGGTACATTGTGTAATAGCATCACAAAATGGATCAGTTTATGTAAATTGTCAAGTGAGACATTATCTCCATTAACCCATTTATAATTTTTCAATTTCTGTATCCATTCTCCCGCTGAGTCAAAAAGTTTTGAGCTATGCTCAATAAGGCTTGTTGTGCCTTTCCGGATTTTGTACAGCCCTCTTAAATCTCTCACCATATCAGTAAGCCGCTCTTAAAAATGCTTGTAATTCGGTCCATGACCGACACTTTGTATACTGAAAACTCCTACACCTGTAGGATAGATCACCTTTATTGAACTCTAACAAGGCTTTCGCCTCTGTGAACGCCTCTATATCATCTTTAATTCCCTTGGTGTTTAAATAGTTATTCACCCCCTCAATAAAAATTTGCACTGGTTGTGAAAGAACTCCGTCTACAATGCCACGGAACGGGCTGACCCCCACACTGACACTTGTTATCCTGTGAACCAGAGTCTGGTTCCCACTTGCATCAGCCATTTTGCTTTCTTTATGAAAACCCTTATACTTCAGGATTCACCCTGACCTCAGTAACATTGATATATTTATGCACACACAAACCCCAACCCAAAATAATAACAATAATCATCCACCAATAAGAGATAAAATAAACATGCACCACGCCCAACAAACCGCTATATGAACTCGACACTGCTCAGGTTCAAGGTTAAACAGCTGTTTACAAGGTTACTCCAGGAACAAAATACAGGAAGAAAATCAGTTCAAGAGAAAACGTATGTTGAACCCTCAAACCGCTTGAATCAGTGTAAATGTCCACTCGGGCTGCCACTCTCTCTCTCTCTCTCTCATGCTAAGCAAAAAATGAAACTCACAATACCACTTTTCCCCCGTATTTTAATACCACAACCCCACTAATGTCCACCGAATCTCGAGGGACATAAAAAAAACACACTTTTGAGTAAATTAATACCAATAAAAAGAGAAAAAAAGAAAGGAAACAAAATTATACACTCACATCTTCATAGAACCGAGCAGTACCTGTCCACACACTGCAACTGCGTGTAATTCATTCCCGTTATGCCATAAATACACTTTACCCCCCCTTGAACACAGAAATATGTGTTTACACTAAACCACTGCTACCAAGACTGCTGCAGCCCCACACTAGGTACCTTGCCTTGCATCTAAATCCTCTTAAATCACCAAAAGTGCTAGTTGCCCGATACATAATTACAAACACTCTCCCCAAAATATGTCTAATCTATATAGTCTCTTCGGAGGTGCTACTTATGGCACTAATGAACCTTTTTATCGCTGCCACCAATCTCTAGAACGGGTTTTAAGATCATTTTAACAAGATGAAATGAACTGCTATTGGCAACTAAACCTACCTCGTTCATTGCAGGTTGTTCTGGGGAGTTGGCTGAAAATGCAAACTAGGCAAATCAATTCCCATAGTTACAAAAATATAATTTTTATTTCCCAAATTAGCTAACATTAAAAATGGAATAAAATCAATTAATAAAATGGAATAAAATTAATTAACTCTGACCCCCAAAAATGTTAAACTATTGTTTCTTCTCAAAATCATATTTAAGTAAGTACCCCCCTCTTATCTCATTATGTCCGACTAACCATAACATTTTAATAAGTCAATAGAAGTCTTAGAGAATCCATTTTTCTATATGGTGACTTTGAACCCATCTGAAATAAAGAGACAACAATTATTACACCACTTTAACCATGAAAGTTAATCAAAAAGAATATGTACCACACCACACTTCTCTTTCTCCGACACAATAATTATCACTTCAAAGGTTAACTTTTTCAAAGTTCTTTCTTACGTTACCTTATATGATGGGTCTACAACACCTTGTAACACCTCTTCCAGGCGTGTTCCACATTCTGTCACAAGCAATCAGTGAGTCCTCCCTCTTAGCACTTATCTCCTAATAATAAAAGTCATATACCGTTTGTTACGAACACACACAGACACATCCAATGTTTCTTCATCCAGCAAACACGGGTGCTTCATGCCCGAAGTCCGTGATCTTTGAGGCGTCATTGACCTCAAAGTGCATTGGTCATCTTTCCCGTCTGTTTTCAGCATCTTTGAGGAATCCAGCGCTTGCATCTAACCGACTTGTCTCTAACCGGAAAGAGCTGAGATTAACAATTCACCACCGTGCCTTTAAGATATATATATATATATATATATATATAATGAATAACTTGATCACGAAGTATATAAAACGTGATGCTATGTATAAATAAAGGTTTTTTTGCCACGAAGGAAAAAAATGAAAAAACACTTAGCCGAGTCTTTTCAAGTCCTATTCGGACCCTTTACTGAGGCATATATATATAAATTTTTTGGAACTTTGAGACATGAGGCATCTGCTGAAAATGCAGAAAAATTGGTGGTAACTCTGGAATCATTTATTTGCCCAATTGAGACTGGGGAAGATAAATCTACCTTATTCATCGAGTCTCTTCGTTTAGATATGAGATACGAAATAATAAATGAGGAATTTAGCAAATATGGAGCTATTAAGAAAATAAGAATTAAATTGGCAGACACTTTACAGTCCTGGCAGGTTTGGATAACGTTTTTCAGATTATAAAGAGGCTTTGGTTGCCTACTCTGAATATAGGGAGTCTAGGAAGAATATCTCATGTGCTTTAGTAAAAAGGCCCCCTTCTAACCTAAAGGTACATTACCCCAAAAACCCAGACAACAAAATAACTAAAACATCGGTAGCAGAAACCCCCAAGCCCGCAAAGTGACTGGTGGTATCAGTTAAAGAAAGGCGGGGTAACATAATACTATTCAGGAGATACTTGCAGCATCAAATAGGATGCATTAGTAATTCAAAAATTACACGGTTTGGGCAAAACACTTTTTTGGTCCATGCAGAATCAGTGAAACAGGCAGCCATGATATCCAACTGGAGGATTACCCCAGAAGGAATTATCAAAGTAAAGCCTCACTACAATTTTAGCTATGCTAAAGGTGTCATCTTCCACCAGGACTTATATGAATTTCCAGAGGAGGAAATCCTTCATATGTGTCCTCCCAATGTTTGGAAAGTTTTTAAAGTACCTAGGTCGTCTATGATTATTTTTACGTTTTGTGATGAAGACTTGCCAAATTCCATTGAAGTAGAAAAGGAAATAATTAACATACGTCCCTTTAAACCCTGGCCACTCCAGTGTTTCAACTGCTTTGGTTATGGTCGCCCATCCCGAATATGTATAAGACCTAAGCTCTGTAGCACATGCTGTCTCCCAGGGCATTGTGAGTGTTCAAGACAGTTAAATTGTATTAACTGTAAGAAGAAACATAGTTCCAGAGATAGAAATTGTGAATCGTACAAAGATGAACAGGAAGCTTTGCTTAAATCATGCAGAGCACATAAGTGTGGGCTATGCAAAGAAACTCTTAGCTAGGACAACTAAATATAGTGATGTGGTGAAACAGAAATATAAAAATTCTAGTTCCCTCAGCAAACAACCACCACTAAAGAAAGAATCTCGCCCTTCTATGAGCAATCTAGCTCCTTAGGCTAAGAAAAGGAGTTCCATCCCTTGAACGAACCAACTTCCTGATTCAGAGCTTGAAATTATTCAAGCTCCAGAGGCTTCCTCTGTGGGAGCTTCTCAAACCTCCTCTTTAGGAGTCTTTCAGGCCTCTTCAGAAGCCTCCCTAGCCTCATCTCTAGAGGCATCCCGGGCAATCTCACCCCCAGATTTAGGGAATCTTCCACAAGAAAGATTGTAGACCTCAGTACCTCATGTGGCAGAGGTACATCATGCAAGTATGGAATGTGAAATTACAGGTAATAAAAGATCATGTACCCATTCCACATCTCCTCCTTTGTCACCTGCCCAAGTAAGGCAAGGCAGATGTAAAATTATGCCATCAGAAAAGTCTTCCTCCTCTGAGAGGCTGAATAGACCACCAAGAAAGACTAGCATGACCAAATCTCCATCAGGTAAGCCCTCTCTTTCAAGACTTCATATTCTTCATTCTCACTTCATAATGGCATCTTTTGATATCCTGCAATGGAATTATAAAGGACTGCATACATGTGCAGAAGAGCTAAAAGTCTTGTTAAGAAAGAGAAATCCTGATATAATATGTCTGCAGGAAACTGTTGGGTTTACAATGAGACGACATCTTGGTGACAGGACTTTACTGTACGAGACCAGAGAGCCGACTGACTCGCAAACACATTGCGGGTTATTGCCCGGCAGTGCATTACAAAGACATATCGTACATCCCCCCCTCAAGATCATACTTATACATAACAAAAATTAAAGGGGACAATGTCACTATGAACATGGAAATGAGCTACGAAGAGAAAAATGTTTTTAACTAACTTTTCAGTACAAAAACATGCAGTTACATACACTGAGTGCATTACTTAATGGCACTCAAATGCACATAATACACATACGCAGAAAAAAATGAATAAATTCTTGATACAATTGTACAATTGCATATCATATGAGCAAACAACAAATAATATTAGCATTATATGAAGTCTTGGAGCCACTTGGGTCTACCGGCAGCCCTTTTGGGCCTACCAACGACGCCGGGGTCCTGCATGGAATGCATTACTGGTTCTATGGGTGTAGGGCTCACGGAGGTGTCATGCTGAGATGCAAGGGCACTGGGGGACAGAGCGATGACTCTCAAGTGTCGTCTGTTCCTTTTTGAGCTTGACTGTGTACTGACGATGGGGCTTAGTTTCTGATACCACGCCTGTTCTGTCCCGCTGCTTAGTAGCCCGGTTTTGTATGCGTACATGGGTACCTAGTTTGATGGGTGGCAGTTTCCTGGTGGTGTCAAGGGTGCCCATAGCTTCCTGTGATTTTGCCACTTGTAGTTCCCTTTGACGTATTGTCCATCTCCAATACCTGTCTACTAACAGGTGTCTTCTAGCCGTCGGTAACCAATCACGCAGCTGGCGACCCATTGCAAGCTGAGATGATGACTTGTTGATCTCCCTCAGAGGCGTGTTTAGATACTGGAGTATCGCAAGGGCTGTCTTGTCTGACTCAAGGGCTCCGCCTTTTGACATGTTTTCTCGGAGTAGCCTCTTTGCCGATTTGACAGCTGCTTCTGCCCTCCGTTGGACTGGGGATACTGGGCTGATGACAGACGGACCTTGACTCCCCATCTCCTGAAGAAGGCAACCATCTCCTGCTGGCCAAGTTCGTACCTCCGTCGTTGATATTTGCTCTGGGGCTCACCAACGTGAAAAATAGGATCGAAAGTGATTGCTTATTTTGATTTTGTTGGACGTGGCACCACAGGGGAAGTGAGCAACTTCTAACTAACTGGTTATTCCGTCTGCATATATCACGTATACATTGCCCTCTATTTGGAACATATCTGCGACGACTTGCTGGAAGGGGTGTTCTGCTGGTGGCGTGTGTATCATTTCTTCAGGAGGCAGTGAAGGGGCGTGTTCATCACATGAGGTGCATTGGGCACGGCGATGCTGAAGGTCTCCTTCTATTCCCAGCCAGTAGACTGACTGCCTGGCCCTCCTAAGCATAGAGTCAAGGCCTTGGTGTCCTGCGTATAGGTTAGCGGCTACCTGACGGCGTAAATCTTCAGGGATAACCAAATGTATGCATCCTTGGTCCACCGAGTATGTCACCAGATCCTGGTTGATGGCTAGCCTATCCCGAACGCCGAAGAAGGGACGAAGGCAGGAGATTTCTTGTGACTTCTGTTGGGGCCAATCGCCCGCTGCAACCCTAGCAAGCAAGAGCTGATACACTGGGTCGTTAGATGTGGTGCTCCTGACGCAGTCTTCATCCAACATGATGATGTCCGGTTCCAAGGTGGCAACAGTTGCACATGCCACTGCCACTTGAATGTCATCCTCCAAATCCATGTCAGAAGCTTCATGGGGTGCTCGCATGGTCGGGTACCTTGAGAGAAAGTTCGCGGCAGTGTTCCTTCTTCCAGGCAGGTATTTGATATGAAACTTGAACTGGAGTGTCTTCACAAGTGGACGGTGGTCCGTGATGATGGTGAGATTTGGGCACCCAAGTAGGAACAACCTGGCCTTCCGCAAGCACCAGGTTACTGCAAGGGCTTCACCTTCTACGGGGGCATACCCTGCTTCAGAAGGGGTGAGGTGTTGACTGCCACATAGGGCAAGACGCCAGCCTCCCTTGCAACAAATGGGGCTGTCTGGTGACCGACAAGCACAATACTGCTGGAGGACGACGAAACCAATGCCTTCCTTGCTCCAATCCATCATGATTATCGTAATATGCCAAGCCGTCCTTGGCTAATTGACAGATGACCTCCTGTGCCTGCTGGAGTTTGCTACGTAGCTGGCTATCCCAGTAGACGTTTTTCCCCGTTGGTTTTCTGAGGAGGTCCCTAAAAGGCTCCATGACGGGCGCTAACTGATTCACGAATCCGAACCATGACCTAATATCAGTAATGGAGGGCTTCTCTGGCATCTGGAAATTACGAATGGCGTCTAGTCGTTTCGTCTGCAGGCTTATATGACTCCCATCCCAAGTGGTACCCGATGAAGGTAACCTCTCTCTTGCAGAATTTGAACTTCTTGGGCTTGAGTGTAATACCTGCAGAGGCACACGTTGACAGGAATTCATATACGTGCCAAAACACCTCTTCGATGCTGTGATCGTATAGCAAGGTGTTGTTGATGCATTTATGCTTTCTGGTGATGTCTTGCAGGGTGTCATCGAATCTTTTCGTGTAGGCGTTGGAAGCCGAACAGTGACCCATGGGTGTCCTATGATAACGATACCGCCCCCATGGGGTGATGAAGGTTGTGAGTGGGTGGCTATCCTTGTCCAGTTCCACTTGGTGGAAAACCCAATGGGCGTCCGCTGTAGTCTTGTACGTCCGACTGGGGATGGTCGAAATCATGTCGAAGGGTGCCGCCGGTGTATGATGAGTCTCACGGAGACAGTGGGCATTGAGGCGCTGGAAGTCTACTGTGCGGCGAGTTTGGCCTGTTTTCTTGGCTACCACGACCATCCTTGCACACCACTCCATTGCATCCCCTGCCGGGACTGGTTCTATCACGCCCTTATGAAAGTCTTCGTCAAGCTGGGCCTTCCCAATGCTTAGGGATTGCTGCCGGCGTGTGACAGGCATAAGGCACGGCATCGGGCAATAAATATATGTGGTGCTGCTTGACCATCATCACGGTAGGGGTTCCCTGGTTGTGTTGAAGGTCGTGGATGAGAAGTGACGTAATAACCATTCCTCCAGTATTGGTATGTTCTCCTCCACGGCTGGGATAGGTATGGTGGCTGGCTTCGTTGTCTGAGGGGGGGTTAGGCTGAGAGACTGCCTCGCTACTAACGTCAGCTGATGCAATGAGAGGGGAAAAGTGAGGGGAAACCAGGCGATACTATTCCCAGCTCCTTACAAGCATTCAGAGATAAATAGAAGTTCTTGGCCGTTGGCACGAAGTAGACCTCCTGCTTCGTGCGTCGCCCACCTATTTCAATGGTACAGGCCATTGATCCGAGGCATCTCACTCGGAGATTAGCAACGTCCCTCAGACCTGTTCGAGGTTGCAACTCCAGAGGTTTTATGTGCAGGCTTGAAAGAATTGTGGGCCCGGCCACGCAGATCTGTGCTCCTGTGTCTGCTACGGCAAGTGTGGACACCGACCTTCCGCTTCCATGGGAAACACAAGCCTTGATTGTGGGGTGGGGGGAGAGGTGTGTGTCGGCAACAATCACCAAACTTGAGGCGAACAGCGCTTTCTTCGTACTTCTGCAGCATTTCTGGAAGTGCCCTACCTTTTGACACCTGAGGCATGTCATACCTTTTGCTGGGCACGATGCTTGACCAGGCGAATGACGTCCCCCGCAATTCCTGCAATGATTTGCACTTGAGTTACCTTGCAACACCGTGACGTCTGGTTCTACGTCATCGGCGCCAGTGACGTCATCACTCGAGGTGCCAGCCTCCCTTGCACCAATAGCAACACGTGGGACGCTTTCAACATACAGGCGTGCAGCTTCAAAGGTACAACACAAAGCCTGAAGGGCATCTACACTTTTAAACATATCACATGCCTGAAATAGATGCCTTTTAAACACAGGGTCACTGAGACCTACCATTATTTTCCATAACAGCATATATTCGGCCAAGCACTTCCCGCATTTGGGACACTGAAAATCACAGTTGGTGGCCTTTTGAGCACACCTTGAGAAATAATCACTAACAGACTCTTCATTCCTTGTGCAAGGGCAAAAATTTCGGACCATTGCACTGCCTGATTCGATGACAGTAACACAATGTTCCCGATCGCATCCAGAGCCGGATCTGCAGTAAGGGCGTTCCATTTGGCATCAGAGTACCGAGCGCCCAGTGCACGTTGCAGCGCCGGCACACAGTTGAGTCTAATATGCTGGACAACATCCTGCGGTGGGAAATTGTTGAGGTGGATCCAACACGTCATCGAACGTCTCTAGGACCTAAACTCTGCTGAGGACATCACAACATTGGATTTCTCAGGGGCAGCAGAGACAGGGACTTTGCCGGCACGTGATCCAGTACCGGGAAGAGCATCCTGAAGGGCATGGATGGCGCGTTGCTGTCTGCAATTAACGACTGTGTTTGCATCACGGCCCGTGACAAGGCCCTTGGCATTGCAGGAGAGGCACGCCTCGGCGTGGCCTGCGCTGGTCGACGCATCAGGGGCATGACTTGGTTCGAAAACTCACTGCACCATGTTGGGTTTACAATGAGACGACGTCTTGGTGACAGGACTATACTGTACGAGACGCATAGAGCCGACTGACTCGCAAACACGTTGCATCGTACAGAAACCAAATTAGGCCCAGAGTTTTTTAATCCTGGGGTTAACTATTAGTTAACTGTCCAATTTGGAACCCTCAAAGAAGCATATATTTTCGAAACCCAACATTAAAAGGCATTCTTGCTGAAGGCAAAGATTTCTTATTTCTTAATAGAATCATCATGTTCCTACTTTAAACCGGTTTTATAAAAAAGTCTAATTTTTGTTTCAGGATTAATTCCTGAAAACCAACCCGAGGAGAGCCTTTTTACTAAAAAGGAAGAAAGAGAGCCGTTACATATAAGGAAGTTGCTGAAGCTACGAACAACTTTATTTCGGTTCATATCAAGAAAATAAAGAGGAATTAGCAGCTAATATGCTCTTATTGATAGATCTACTGAGGGAGGAAATGGAGAATAAGAAAGAATTTCTAAAAGAAATGTGGTATTTCATGGAGAAGAAACTCAAACACAAACAAAGGAGGAATAAAATACGTAAGGGATCCGTTTCAAAGGAATATCCCGCCTACTACTACTACTATTACTACTGTAGCCCATTTCTTGAGAAACTTCGTCAAAACTGTTTGTATAGCAAGAGGTATGTAAATATTTCGTCTACATTTACATGATATTATAAAGTGACCTGAAATTGACTTTATTAATTACAGAACTTAGTACGTAACATACGTAGACTGTTAATTCCTTTCCAAGCACGGGAACCTTAGTACCTATCCTACCCTAGCCTATAGGCTAGCTAGGTAGTGCCTAGGTACCATGCAAAAAATATGGCAACCATCCTCCATGATCTGTTTGAACATGTTGGATTTGTTTATGTTTGTGTTTTTCGTATGCTTATCGTATAATAATTTATATTTTGGTATTTAATTTTCATTTAAAGGATAGTATGTACAGTACAGTACTGACTTAGGCTATGGTAAACAACCGCATGGACTGGCCAACACACTGACGGTCACGGCTAGACACCCTCCGAAAAAGTACTCATAACGCGTCCTTACACCATAGATGGTCATCAGTCACGAGTTGTTGTTGGTGAGAGACGCAGCTAAAGACCTCTACTCTCCTTTCAAAGTAAGTTTTCATACAATCAACTTACCTGTCAGATATATACATAGCTAAGACTCCGTCGTCCCCGACAGAAATTCAAATTTCGCGCCACTCGCTACAGGTAGTCAGGTGATCTACCGGCCTGCCCTGGGCAACAGGACTAGGAACCATCCCCGTTTTCTATCATATTTTCTCTGTCGCCGGTGGTATCAACATTGGTTGCTATTACCTCCTGACTTAGATTCTTATTTCATCCTTTGATCATCGTTTCTCGGCTTTTTGGTGACGTATCTGGATCGTTGTTTTTGGCATTCGCTACTGTGGACTGTTTTTGGAATTGCTTTTGGATTTTTCTCAGTATGTCTGATTCAAATGTGAGTGTGAGAATGTGTGTGAATGTAGGCTGCAGGGTGAGGATACCGAAAGCTTCGGTTGATCCTCCCACACTGTATGCCGTAAATGTAGGGGGTTTCAGTGTTCTGCTAATAATACTTGTAATGAATGCGAGGGATTAAATGCAGAAGAGTGGAAGACTTTAACTTCTTATTTGAAGAAGTTAGAGAGGGATAGGGTTAGACGTCTGAAAGGTGTGAGTTCAAGGCCTATTGAGCCTTTTACTGATAATTCTAATCCTACTGATGTGGATTCTCCTATGTTTCTCATTCACAAAGTGTACTTTCGGAATCGGCCTCGGAAATCGCCGATCTGAAAGCTACGATTCGAGGGACATGAAGTCCAAAATGGCGGACTTACAAGGTAAGGCTAGTGACAGTGAGCATTACAGTGAAGTGAGTTCTCCCAGTGTTGTGGAGGGGGCGTTTGATCGTCCCTGCGACGCTCCCAGCCTAGACCTCTTCCAAGCTCCCATGCCCAGAGGAGAAGGAAAGTCGAAAGCCTTAAGGAGGTCGTGGGGAATCCCCAACGGTCAGACGTCCCTTCAGCTAGCTCTGTTTCGTGGCAGGCTGCTCAAGGCGCTCTAGAAAAAGCGTCCTTCGTGAGTGTTTCTCATTCTCCTTCCCTCTCCCTCACCATAAACGAGGGTGGAAGGAGTCGAATTTATCGAGACCTCTGAAGCGTCATATGAAAGAACCCGAAATTGATTCGAGCCCAGAGCGTTTCGCAGATGACACTCCCTCTTCTATTAACCCCTTCTTTACCGGTGGGTGAGCAGAATGTAAACATTGTGTTTGCTGCCGAACTGAATCTCCCGGTAGTGACTCCAGTTTGGAGGGGTGCGATCGTAAAAATATTTGCCAAAAATACACTAATCAAGACAGGCTAATGAAATTATCAGGTATTATTAGCACTATAATAATGCTTATTCTCTGTTAGTTTTATCATCCTACAGGGAAAATAAATGATTTTATGAAAAAAAATGTGAAACTCATGTCCCTTGTACAAGGGACACTGGTGGTCGATGAGAAAACTACAGTCTTGAATAGAAATTCGGTCTTACAGAATGTTGGTATATCGCACCTGGAACATGCACATAAAGTATTATCAAAATAGAACCAGTAAATAAGCACGTAATAACAAAACAAAAAAGAGCAAAAACTAAAGCGAAAGCCCCGCCAATAAATATGGAAATCGCAAATTTTATAGTATATCTTTCAAAATTGGTCGATGTCATTTTTTACGTTTCTAAGATTAGTTTCATCACAGAAAACAACTTTAGGGGTATCAGGGTATCTAAACTAATTTTTCAAGTTTCTTGTCCTCAGAAAAAATCGCTTTGTTCCGATACGTAATACAAACCCTCGGTCCTTTAACAATAGGAAGTAGCTAGCGGCAGCTGGAACGGTCGTAAGCTTCGAACAAGGGGAGAACGGTAGTTAACTGCTTGTCCGATCGTCGCGCGACTGGGAGGTAAACAAATCACTTTTGCTTTCGGCCGTGTGTGGATAGGACGTGCTCGTCATCGCTCTGCCCGCTTTGTCGTTTGCTTTGAGTTTTGAGTATTTGCCCTCTCTTTCTGTGTAATTCAGAGTGATTGTAAGTACTTTGCATTTCTTTTGATCATTTATGATGAGTGAGGAAGAAATGGAGATTTCACCACGCCCCCCGGTCGCCCGTAGAGTGTGTCCCGGGCTGGAGGGGCGTAGATGTGGGGGATTCAGATCGTTTGTTGATGTAGATCCTCACGAGGTTTGTACTCGTTGTCGGGGGCGAGAGTGCTCCCGCAACGAGCCCTGTGTAACGTGTATGCATTGGTCCGAGGCGCAGTGGGTGCTGTACGAGGGCAGGAAGAGACTTAGGCCGCCCAAGAAGTCATCGGAAAGTCCAGTGACTCCTTTGGTAACGGACACTTCGTCCTCTTTCCTGCCCCCCGGCCAGCCCCCACGTTTCGCGCCTTCCCCTGCGGGGGGGGGTAGCGGAGTCCGGGTCTCCTCTCTCGATCCGTCGAGTGTGGAGGAGGGCGCCGCTACCCGGACGTCCAGTTGTACTCGGGGTCTTCCGTCCGCTCTGGGTGGGGTTCTTCTCCCCCCAGGCGCGAGGAAGCCCCTCTAACTAACCCGACTGTTGCTTCCGCAGGTGTGCCATCAGCGAAGGACGACCTGGGCCAGGTGGGAGTCGCTGGGACTGCAGGGAGTGCCGAGCATACAGGGGTTGATTCAGCGGTTGGCGGGGTCGGCAGTGGTTACTCATGGTGCGGTAACCACTACAACAACCACAATCTCGACACCAGCATATGAGATGCCACCGCACCTGGTGTATACACCACATGTCATGTCGGTAACACCCACGGCTGCAATCCAGAAACCAATTCCTGCCGTGCCAAAGAGGACGGTGCCACCGCCACCTGGGTTCTTTGTATTGCCGACCCCGGACTTCCGCTGCCCAAAGAGTACCCCCCTGGACCTGCCGCAGTGCCGAGGTGACGGTAGCTGCCGACAGGATGCTGGCTCTCCTGTGGTACCTGCCGTGCCTGCCGTACCTGTTGCTGTCCCAGCCGCTCATTCCCTTTCAGATCAGTGCCTGCCTGCTCATTCACTTTCAGATGTTCCTGCCGTTCCTGCTGTTCCTGGACCTGTTCCTGTTGTTCCACTGCCGGTTGTTGGTGGTGCTGTCACAGTCTCAGGTCTTTCCGGACAGGTGCAGTCGGGCCCTGTTGCTTCGGCAACTGCCCCGGCTCCCTCCTGGATGGAAGACCTGACGTCTGTCCTGCGGAGCCTGGCGAAGAATGAAGAGGAAGATGGAAGAAGGTGTCGTTGTCCGTCTTCGTCGTCTTTCTTCGTCGTCTGCTGCCTCTCCTTCCCCTTCGACTTCTAAGGCCAAACAGCCGAAGAAGAAGAAGGTTGCCTCCTCCCCCCCTAAGAAGACTCCTTCGGGATCTTCTAAGGGCCCGGCTCGCTCAGGCCGGGAGCTGGGGAGCTCTTCTGCTGGTCCTCTGTTCCTTCGGGAAGGGGCCCGTCGCGTCTTCTGCAAAGAAGAAGTCGACGGGGACCAGAGGTGCACCAGCCTCGGCTGGTGCGTCCTCACCTGGTGCTAGCGGTTTCTGCCGCTAAAACCAGGTTCCGTCTCGGCCGCTGCTCGTTCGCGAGAAGCACCGAGTGGACGCTCTTCCAAAGAAGACCGTCCAGCCAAAGTTTTGACGCCCGAGCTCGCTCGCCGTCAAGACAGCGGCGCGGAGCAGAAGACTGGCGAGAGTCGTGCACACGACTCTCACCAGGCCAGTGGACGCTCTCGCAGCGATCAACTGGCTGCTCGGCTGACGTGACGGTCGCTGACCAGCCACGGGTTGAGGCGAGGAAGGAGTCCCCGCGGGCCGCCGGTACCAGCCACGGCTGGTACCAGCGGCCTCACGCGCCGAAGAGGACGCTGGCCGGTCTCGACGCGACAGAGAGCCTAGCAGGTCACCCGTCCGCCGCTCCCGATGGGACCGGGCGGAGACGGGTGACCAGCGGCCAATGCTCGCCTGACGCTAGAGATCGGTCTCGACGTTCTCAGCCGAACCAATCGCCCCAGGCGAGCGGCAAGGCTAGGCCTGCTGCTCGACCGTCACGCGGGTTGACGATCAGCAGCAGCCCTCCACGCACGCTGGTCCTGCCAGCGAGCGAGGGGGGTAGCGTCAGGTCTGCCTCTCCCCGTACCTTCAACCTCCTCGGGCTATACCGGGAGGAGCGAGGTACCGAGGAGCGATCACGAGAGGTGCGCCGCTCGTGACCCAGCTATGACGCCGTACGGCTCAGGCACGGTTTTTAGGACCGACCAGAACGTACGCGCAAGTAGTTGGAGGCGACCGTCAGGGGTCTGTCGCTGTTCCTCCTTCTGAAGGAGGAGTATCGCGGGATATGCTCTTGCTGGAGGGACTGGACGGTCCTACTCCACAAGACGCAGTAACTCCCGAGATACAGAGGAACTTTGCAGAGGTCATTAAGCTGATGCGTCTGCATAATGACCTCGCGGAAGGATCGCCGCTACCACCGGCAGAGCCCACGTCTCTGCTCGAATCATTTTGGGGTCCCAAGAGGGAGCCCAAAATGATGGTGGGGTTACCGCGATCTGAGCTTGCAGAACTCGGTCCTGGATCAGGTGGAGAATCTCGTCTCAGGACGGGAGGACTCGCTAAAGTCGGACGGTCTTCTAAGCTGCTTCCTCCTCCTCTACAGCGGCAGAGGCGATTCTACGTGCCTTCGGAAGACCCGATACTGCCTAAACAGGTTAACCCGGATAGTTAGCGAGGCTGACTCCAGGTGGTGTCCCTGCAGCAGCGCCTGTCGGAGAACCTATGGTTCTCGCAGCAGGAGGCACTTGCCCTGGAATCTACCGCTATGGCAGCATTCCAGGCAGTTTCCTGGTTGGATTTGTGTTCCCTACAATATCCAAAGTAGCCGCCGGCTCCGGGAGTTCTGCTCTCGAAGACGACGCTTCTTTTAGGAGACTGTGGCCAGTCCTTGGAGGAAGAGCAATCTCTTACCTCGCCCATCAGACTGCTAACCTGTGGGCCAACTTGTTCTTCGACGTAGGGACGCAGTCCTTACCCGAGTGACCAAGGGGGCCGGGCGTGAGGCGGCACTCGGGCTTCCGAAATGGACTCTTAGGAGTTCCCCAGCTCTCTTTCCTGGAGAGATGGTGGACGCTGCGGTGGAAAGGCGGCGCACTGACGAGAGTGACCGCTTAGTTCACCAGGCAGTCTCGAAGGTTACTGGGCAATCTCGAGCGACTGCGGCCAAACCAAGAGCTTGGCTAGCGCTTCCACGGCGGCGAAGACGGTTTGCACCGTCCAAACCCCGTGTGAAGACTCCTGCTGTTTCAACTTCTGCTAGAGGAGGCCGCAACCAGCCCTCCTCCCAGCCCTCCTTTCCCGAGGAGGTGCTGGAAAGAAATCGAAACGAGGAGGGAAAACGCTAGGGACGGCGTTCCCCCTCACCTGCTGCCGGAAGTGGGGGGGTGCCTAGCGAGCCATTGGGCGACTTGGCAGCGCTACGGCGCCGAGAACTGGATAGTAGACGTCCTTCGAGGGAGGGATATCTACTACACTTCGAGTCTCGGCCCCCCCTCATCTCCAAACCGGTCCACCTACAGGACCTATGTCCGGGGATCAGCAAAGGACAACGCTCTTCGACAGGAGATCAAGACCATGCTGGCGAAACGAGCTGTAGAAATCGTGGAGGACCAGTCACCGGGCTTTTACAGCCGCCTCTTCCTAGGGAGAAGGCATCGGGGGGCTGGCGTCCGGTGATAGACCTCTCTCCCCTGAAACCGCTTCGTTCGCACGACGCGGTTCACGATGGAGTCGGCACGATCGGTGCTCGACTCGATCAGGGGGAACGATTTCATGCTTTCAGTGGACTTGAAGGACGCGTATTTTCAAATACCCATCCATCAGTCCTCCAGAAAGTACCTCCGCTTCATCTTCACGGGACGGTCGTACAGTTCAGGGCACTTTGTTTCGGTCTCTCAACCGACCACAGGTGTTTCACGCGAGTGTTCACTCGTGTCGGCTTGGGCCCATTCGCACGGGATACGTCTTATGAGGTATCATCGACGATTGGCTAGTCCTGGCGAGCTCCCGCTCGCAGTTGCTACAGGACAGAGATCGACTCCTCAAGTTTTGTGCGATCTGGGGATCGTGATAAAATACGAGAAGTCGATCTCGAACCCAAGCAGAAGATGAAGTACCTGGGTATGCTGATAGACACGGTAGCAGGGCAGGTCTTTCCCGCAGACTTGCGTATCAGCAAATTCAGGGAGGCAACCAGCCGGTTCCTGTCGCGGCAGGAACAGGCAGCACAGCAATGGCAAGTCGTGATCGGCCCATCTGTCGTCACTCGAGAAGTTAGTCCCTCACGGGCGTCTTCACCTGCGGTCTCTCCAGTGGAGGCTAAGGAGAGTTGGTCTCAGGCCAAGGATCCTCCTTACTTTCCCGTGGCTATCACGGACAAGGTGAGGCAGGACCTAGCCTGGTGGCTCGACGACAAGAACCTCTTAAGAGGAGTGCCCATACGCACTCCCCCCCCGGACATGCAGCTGTTCTCAGACGCATCGACCGAGGGATGGGGCGCACACCTGGAGGAGTTGCTGACTGCAGGTGTGTGGGACCATCACGAAAAGCACCTTCACATCAATGTCCTGGAACTCAAGGCGGCGTTCAACGCTCTCCAAGAGGTTTCAGGACCGCTTGGTGGACACTCAGTGGTGTTGATGTGCGACAACACCACAGTAGTGGCATATGTCAACAAGCA
>NC_061104.1:35335356-35352456 GCF_015104395.2 Macrobrachium nipponense
ACATATTAGCTTTAACATATGAGAGATGCAACTATGTGTTGACTGCTCATTACACGAAGGACTTCAAGTTAACCTACGAGAGATTCTTCTCTCTTGGTTTATACGTATCAGCGGATACGTTGCTGGGATAAGGAGCCGACACTGATCCTTTAATAATGAGTTGAATTTATTTTAATTCATGATTTTTATTGGAGGTTTTGAAAGGAGTTTGGGGGATAACTCTCTTTCAATTTAGCGCGAACCCTCATGTTAGGAACAGGTGATCGGGATCGGTGTTGCGCTCCTTAAATAAGTGCGTGTTGTCATATAGCGGATGTGCTCCCTTGACAAACGCCAGTTAGGTTCTGTCGAGTAAGTGGAAGAGAACCCATCGACAGATCCACAAGAACTCTTGGCCACAGATCACTATCTCGCTAAGGCTCTGAGATGAAGCAGACTCCTATGCAATAGCTAGGAAGTCAATCCAATTCGTCTAGAAACACAGAGGAACTAAGGTCTATAAATACCTACAACATTATGTTGTTGTTTACCTGTCTAGTCAGTAATTAGCTGTCTCTGCCCTCCACCAAAGGGTGTCAATCAGCTAATGTATATATCTGACAGGTAAGTTGAATGTATGAAATGATATTGATTTATGATACAATAAAGTTTCATACATACTTACCTGGCAGATATATCAATTAAAGACCCACCCATGCCTACCCTCCCCGCAGGAGACGCAGGTGGAAGAGAGAATCTGATTAGAAAACGGGGATAGTTCCTAGTCCTGCCACCCAGCGGCAGGCAGGTAGATCACCTGACCTACCTGTAGCGTGTCCGCGAATTCGAATTTCTTTCTGTCGGGGACGACGGAGTCGATAGCTATGTATATATGCCAGGTAAGTATGTATGAAACTTTATTGTATCATAACAATATCATTTTTCCTAACTATACAAACCTGAGGTCCTTTACATATAGTCCCACCTCATGCCCACCCCTCACTCTGTTCCTGGGCCTAAAGCAAAATGTATGTTTACCTCCAGTCGGGCGGGTGACTCCCGACCTCAGCAAGCAGTTACTGCCGAACTACCTTGTTAACCCTTAAACGCCGACTGGAACGTATTTTACGTCAACATACAAAAGTTTTTTTTTTTTTTTTTTTTTTTTTTTTTTTTTTTTTTAAAAATTCGCGGAAAAATACTTTTAGGCCTACCAGCCGAAAACTCTTGAATCAACACGCCTTGGGGGATGCTGGGAGTCACGGATCAAGGTGTTGTTTTGTTTGCAATCGTTATGCAGGCGCGCAAGGGCGAATTTTCTTTCTTCCCCGCCGCAACTAAAAAGTATCTGTGACACATCTCGGAAATTATTTTCGTCACTTTGACATAATTTTTGTACATTTTAATTAGCCGTTACATGGAGTATTATATATGAAAAATGTGCGCATTTTTATGTAGAATACAACAAAAAATACTCATGATTGTAGCTTTTTATCGGTTTTGAGATATTTTCATAACAATAAGTCCCAATTTCAACCTTTGGTACTTTGACTCTACCAAAATGGTCGAAAAACATTGTAAGCTAAAACTCTTATATTTTAGTAAATATTCAATCATTTACCTTAATTTTGCAACTAATTGGAAGTCTAGCACAATATTTCGATTTATTGGTGAATTTTAAGAAAAAACTTTTCCTTACGTCCGCGCGGTAAAACTCTCCGAAAAAAAATCATACATGCGATTGTGGTAATGTTTGCACCATTTTAAATTAGCCGTTACATAAAGTTTATATATGAAAATGTGTGCAATTTCATGCACAATACAAATAAAAATAACCCATGGTTGTAGCTTTTATCAATTTTGAAATATTTTCATATAAATAATGATGTGACAAATTTTCAACCTTCGGTCAACTTTGACTCTACCGAAATGGTAGAAAAACACAATTGTAAGCTAAAACACTTATATTCTAGTAATATTCAAGCATTTACCTTCATTTTGAAACAAATTGGAAGTCTCTAGCACAAATATTTATTCGATTTATGGTGAATTTATGAAAAAATAACATTTTCTTTACGTCCGCGCGGTAACTCTTCCGAAAAAATCATACGTGCGATTGTGGTAATGTTTGCACCATTTTAAATTAGCCGTTACATAAAGTTTTATATATGAAAATGTGCGCAATTTCATGTAGAATACAACAAAAAATAATTGAAGGTTGTAGCTTTTCTCATTTTTGAAATATTTGCATATAAATCACGATAAATAAAAAAAAACCACGTTCGGTCAACTTTGACTTTACCGAAATGGTCGAAAAACACAATTGTAAGCTAAAACTCTTACAGTCTAGTAATATTCAGTCATTTATCTTCATCTTGAAACAATTTGAAGTCTCTAGCACAATATTTAGATTTTATGTGTTTATAAAAAAAAACTCTTCCTTCCTCCCGCGCGCGGATTTCTCCGCCACAAATCTCCGAATGCGTACATGGCATTCTCGGAATATTTGCTGCCTCCGTTTCATATTAGGCATTTCATAGAGTTTTATATATGAAAATATGCGTAATTTCATGTAGAATAAACGAAATATCTTGAAGTTGTAGCTTTTCTTATTTTCGAAATAATTGATATAAAAAATAATATATAAAAATTCGACATTCTGTCAATTTTAACTCATCAGATATGGTCGAAAACTGCATTTGTAGCTAATATCTTACAGTATAGTAATATTCAATCATTTGTCTTCATTTTGAAGAAATTGGAAAGTCTCTAGGACAATATTTAGATTTATGGTGAATTTTTGATAAAAATATTTGTTTATGTTTGCGTTACGAATTCAAGCATTATTTTGTGATAATATTTTCTCTGTGTTGCTTTTATCGTTTTACAATGTGTTATATGCCAAAATGATTGCAATTTAGTGTACATTACAACAAAAGAAAAAGTAACTTGTTACCTTCAACCGTTTTGCGCACAGCGCGATTTGAATACAATTATATATGAAATTTCATTTTGCGCTATCATATATTGCATTATTTATATATGATAATGATAATTTCTTTCATTTCTGATGGTTGCATACTAAACTTCAGCCAATGAAAAAAAAAGGAGCCTAAAATGAACTCTTAATCTGAAACTAAGCACGCTGTGAGTTTTTGAAAAAAAAATTTTTTTCCTTTTCCCTTCCGCCATCACTTCCTCCGGCACTGAGGAACATGAGTTTTTTTTTTTTTTACCGCTTCAGCGTTTAAGGGTTAATAAATCTTACGACCGGTCCAGCTGGCGCTGAATAGTGATTCCTTATGTAAAGGACCTCAGGCTTGTATAGTTGGGAAAAATACAATTTACTTTCAAAAATTGTGATTTTTGTATAAGTAACTTACCAAGTAACTATGTAGCTATACATAATTTTCTACTTCATGGCAGTTTACAATGCAATTCGCGGTAGTGATTCTGTTGTTTAGTGAAAGTAACTGGCCCCACCCACTTCCCGGGGAAGTAAACGTACAACACAGCTAAGACCGTCATTCGTTTTCTGACGCGCAGCGACGACAATTGCTTGCTTGGTGGTTTGCTTTGTAATTCCTTTATTTCACCGGATGGTTTTGGGTCCCACAGGATTTGTTGACGTATTCGGGAATTGGTTTTCTTGTTTTGGGTAGCAACTTTGCTAATTTGGTTTGCTTACTGTCTTTCTGTTGTGAATATGTCTGACGCTAGTACTTCTGGTGCCTGGTTTTGCAGCAAGGGCTGTAATACCAGGCTGACTTCTATTAATTATGACTCTCATACCATTCAATGTAGGGGTCAGACTTGCCCTTCCATTCTTTCATGCAACAAATGTAAAGACTGGGATCAGGGAAAGTGGAAGACTTTGACTAATTATTTGGAGAAGCTATAGAAGAATAGACTTAAAAGGGCAGCTGCTAGAGCCAAAACTAAAGGATCAAATCAGAATTCTCCTACTATTCATGCTCTCTCGACACCTGGGACTGCTTTCTCACCGATCAACAGTCCTCCGGCTTTTCCTAATATTCCCTTGCCTAACTCCCAACCTTCTGATCCTGATACCATTGAATTCAGTTAACTGTTTGATGGATAAGTTTAGTGTAGGTGATCAAGGAGGAGGTGGCTATCCATCCCATCGATGCTTCCGGACAATGGTCCCTGTCAAACTCCTCTAAACCTGGGAGGAGGCAAACTGGAGATCCTAGCCTTTATGATGAGACAACCTGTTGAAGACTCTAGATTGCTTAGTATGGTCATGTCCTCTTCATCAAGGAAAGCTCTGGCTCACATTGAGACTTGGCTCGCAGAGAAGAGAGATGCAGGAAATGCGGTTTTTTGTGCTCTGCCTTCTCGGTTGTTGAAGAGGAGATACCTTTCTTTCGTGACTGGGGAGGCTCCTTCTTTGAGAGTTTCTGCCTCCTCCCAAGGGGACTTCTCCAGTCTGATTGATTTGGCAAGGTCAACCTTTTCATCCACTAAGATCTTCATGGCCTCAGAACTGGATTGTCTTGCATGTGACTCTTTTAAGGTTTTTGAAATTTTCAGTTTCCTTGACTGGACCTTAGGCATGCTGGCCAAGAAGATTGAGAGTTGCACTTCCCTTCAACCCAACTTTGCATTGGATTGGTTAGGAGTTTTATATTGCGCCGATAAAGCGATCAGGGACGGTTCGCAAGAATTATCGTCACTGGTTACTGTTGGGGTTCTCAAGAAAAGAGAGCAATGGTGCTCATTCACCTCAAAAGGGGTGACACCCTCGCAGAGATTAGCGCTGCTGTTTGCACCTTTAGACCGTGTAACAGCAGAACTGCAGAAGAAAACTACCCAGGATCTCTTAGCCGGTTCTTCTAAGAGGACTAAGGAAACAATTCGTTCTCCATCAACTTCATTCTCTTCTAGAATGGCATCCCCTCTGCAGTAGCACCCCTTTAGGGGGTGCAGAGGCAGGTTCCAGTCATGACCTCGGACTAACATTCGCTCAGTATGACCAGCAAGCAAGTCAAAATCCAAGACCCCTTCTTGTAAGTGAGGATCCAGTCCTCCATGGTACAGTGGGAGCCAGACTTCAGCATTTTTGGGTCAAATGGGTAGAAAAGAAGGCTAAACCTTGGGTTTTGAAAGTCATCAAAGAAGGGTATTCCATCCCCTTCAAGGAAAAACTCCCGTTAGTTTCCTCTCCCGTCAACTAGGGAGCATACTCCAAAGACTCAGAGAAATTTATTGTCCTATCAAAAGAGGTCAATTTTCTTCTCAAGAGGGAGCAGTAGAAATAGTACAAGATGTCAACTTGAAGGGGTTTCACAACTGTCTATTTCTAGTCCCCAATCCATCGGGGGGGTTGTTCCTATACGATATACAAACCTTTGGTCCTTTACATAAGGAATTACTTACGGTGCAGCTGGAATTACGGCCGTTGAATCTTGAACAAGGTGTTAGGCAGTAACTACTGTGGCAGGCGGTAGGCTAGCCTACCCGGATGTAAACACTCACTTTTGCTTTCTTTCGGCCGTCTTCCGAGGAAGACGTGTGTTTGTGAGCTCTGGCTGACTGGTCGTTGATCTTTTTTCCCAGTGGGATCCTTTTGGTTTATTTTTGTTTTTTAAATAAATATGTATATACAGTGTTTGATATTAATACTAAGCAAAGGTTTGTCCATGTTTTTCATTAATATACAAACCACTTTTTTGTGATAGCCTTTATAGCCGCCCTTTGAACTTGTGTTAAGAGTCGGCAGCAAAGGTGTGCCAACATAGTCTTTTACATTCTTTCGCCTTTTAACACTGGTCCAGACCTGCATGAGGGACGAGATGTATTTAACGTGAGGATGAGACATGTATTTAATGTGAGTGATATTGATCCTGTAATGAGACATGTATTCATCCAGAAATTACGCTTACGCTAGGGAATTACCGAGGGGAACTTCAAAGGTTTGTCCTTTTTTTGTTTTTATGGTAATTTCTCTTCTCCTTCATCCTTCCATGTACTACCAGAAGAAGGTAGAAGAATGGGGGTCCCTCATTCCATCCTCTTGAGAGGTTTCGGCCTCGATGAGGACTGGGATGTGTCAGAGGATGGTACCGGCCGTTGCTAGTGAGGTGCATGCTCAACTCCACTCAGACCATGACCAACCGGTCTTGGTGGCGGCGAACGTTTCTCCTGCTGTGCAAGAGTTTTGTAACCCTCCTAGTGAAAGCGTTTTTCCAGGGCAAGAATGCTCTCCCAGACTCTTGTTGCAGCCATCACCGCAATTTGATGGCTGCCTGCTACTTGCTTCTCCTGCTAATTCTGCTGGCAAGGCGAGCATAAGCGTCCAGTCTTCCTCACCTATTCCCTCTACCTCCTATGCTACACCGGGAAGGGTGAGGTGAATAGGAGGGATCTGGCAGAGCGCTCTCCGCAGGATTCAATATCAGGGAACTACGTTCCTGGAAGGATCTTAGGGTCCCGTTGGATGTACATCCATGTCGTTGAAGAAGGCTCTTCTGTCAATGACGGAGAGACCTCTCACCATCTCAACATCTGGTGTTTAGATTCTTAGGATTCAAACACCTGGAGACTTTGTTCTCCCTAGCTCTTTCTGTCCTTTGGATGGATTTTAATTTGCTTTCCCCTATGGGTTCTTGCATTTTGGGAGCCTTGAGTGCATATTCTGTTGAATTGTACTAGCCAGTCATATATGCTTGCATATAGGACTGGTTTATATGCCTTTTACTCCTCGATTTCTACAGGAGTCGAGGAGGGGCCCCTCATTGATGATAGTCTGACAAAATTTTGGGGTCTTGCCGAGGGCTTAAATTCTTTGGAATTTCTAGCACTCTCTGAGTGTTTTTTGGTCTTCTATGATCTGCAAACACTCAGGCTAGATGAGAACTCCTGATAATTATTATTACAATACCTGGGAATCTCGCTGAATGCTTGAATTCCTTGGAATTTTTGGGATTCTCAGAGTGTTATGGTTTTCTGTAATTTCCAAACACTTGGGCGAGACGGACATCCCCGATAATTGTTATTTTAAAAACAAAAAAATCTCGAGTCTTGCTAAGGGATTAAATTCCTTGGAATTTCTGTTGTTCTTAGAGAGATTTGGTTTTCTGTAATTTCCAAGCACTCGGGCAAGTGGTATTCCCGATAATTATTATAATAGTCGGGATTCTCGCAGAACACCTGGATCCCTTGGTTTTGCTAGCGCTTGCCGAGTGCTCGGCTTCATCATTTACCAAGCACTAGGGTGAGACAAGGCTCACCCGATTATTGTCTTGCAAGAGTCAGGTTTCTCGCGGAGCGTGGAAATTCTAGCGCTTGCCGAGCGCTCACTATTACAAGTGCTTGGAGACGAGCCTTTACCATTATAGATGAGTTCACTCTTCAGTCTGGTTTGGAATTATGCAGAGCTTGGTACTGCATGCAATGGGGCCCGGTCATATTCCCCCCAGACATATTCCCCCCAGACATATTCCCCCCCAGACATTTTCCCCCTGACATATTCCCCCTGACATATTCCCGCTGACATATTCCCGCTGACATATTCCCCGACATATTCCTGCTGACATATTCCCACTGACATATTCCCACTGACATATTCCCCTCCTGACATTTTCCCATCTGGACATTTTCCCCCTAGTATACAGCAGTATCCCTGGGGGAATTTCATGTGCCTGATGAATGGTCAACAACAGGCGGCGAGCACCCACAACCCTTTCTGACACATGACAGTGGACCACAGTCCTCAAACAGGATACTTGTTTTTGCAGCGGATAATGTTCTGCAACACCTGGCTATATCTGATATATGGTACACGGATGGTAACTTTTTTTTAGCCCCAAATATATTCCTGCAGCTGTATGTTATTCGTGTGCCACTTGGTAGTTCTTCAGTTTCAGCTGTTTATGCTTTGCTACCCAACAAACAACAGCAAAGCTATGAAGTTGTTATCAAGGCAATAGTCGACAGATGTGAGGAAGTAGGATTTACTCCTGATCCATCTGTTGTAATCACTGACTGAGAAATCTGCCATAAATGCATTCAAGCAGTCCTCAGTCACCATGTCAGAATTGCAAGGGCTGCTTTCTACCATCAATACCCATAGCACTTAGGGCAAAGAAAGTTCAAGATCTTGGTTTTTGTTTGTGCAGAAGATATAAAAACCAGGAGGGAAATAAAAACACTTTGTTAGTATGCTCGATGGTCCTAGCATTTTCTCCCCATGACTGGATTTTGTGAGGAGGGCATAGCATTTCTGAAAAATACAACTCTTGAAGGGCTAGAAGAACTAGTTGATTATTTTGATTCAGTTTATGTATCTGGGAGCATTTGTAGTGTAAAGCCATCACCCAATGTTCTATTAGTACAAATCCGGTGCTGTCCACCTCTTTTTCCTCCACAAATTTGGAATGTGCACAATGTTTCCCTGGCAGGAGGGAACCGCACAGACAACTGTGTGAGAGCTGGAATAATTTGTTCTCTCACTTGGTTTTGGCTACAAAGCATCCATATTAGGTGGACACTCATTGATGCATTCAATGGAAGGGCTTTGTTCTTTGGTGTCCAGCCTCCTTCCAAAAAACGTTGTCAAACGTCCACAAGACAACTTCAGGAGCGGCTTTTTGGAGTATATTGGCGTAGCTTGACGAGATGGTCAGAAGACTGTAGAACAAACTTTAAGGGCTGTTGGTTTGTATTCGACCCTAAATATGTATATGACTGTATTGAATTTTTAATCCTTAATGCAAAAAAATAAACTAGTATTAATGATACTTTTCTTCTGTATTTGACCCTAAATATCCCACTTGAATATTTTAATCCTTAAGCAATTATGTTTTTATCAGTTTTTACTGTTAAGTAAAAATACAATAAATCAGAGTGGAAAATGTCTGGGGTGGAATATGTGTGTGTGGGGATGTCCTACCCTCTCATGCAACACCTAGGTGAATGGTCAAGTACCGTCCTTGTGTCTTGGACCTTAGGGTCTGAACACGTAGGACAGCAGACACAGAATCCCTTTCTATTCTTCCTTTTGGAGCTTCGGTCTCGAAGGAGAACAGTTAATTGGGAAGAAGTGATAGATCTTTGCTGACGATTACCACTCATAATTATGTAGTGGTGGTCTGCTTTGCTCACTCAGCCAGCTCTGCCAAGCTGAGTGCTTGGGTGTCTGTTCTTGATTAGTGCGGTCCCTTGCCATGTCATAGCACCCTCCCTTCCTGTGTTGCTGCTAGTTTTCACAGGGGTTATCATGGCTATTCTTCAGGTGCCAAGATTGATGTCGCTGTTCCTCGGGACAAGGCATCTGATGGAGATAGGAGGAGGTTCTCTGCATAGTCCTCTTTGTGAGGTTCGATCATGGAGAAGATAGATTCGTAGCAAGACGTGGCAAGTTCTCGCCGGCTTGTACTGCATTTAACTCTGCTCAATTTTCGCTTGCATTCACGCGCACAAAACAGTTGTAGGAAACGAATGCTTCATTTAACAGAGTGAGAACATCTTAAGTTCAGAGAGGAGCGAGCAAGAACAGTTAATCCGCCTCTTTTTTTCCCTCGAATTCCTGGGTTATACCAGGATGAGCAAGGAAATAAGAGGAACTTTATAAGAGTCTACTCCCCAGAGTTCGAATCTGAGAGACTTATGCTTTTGGTTCAATCTTAGGATCTTACCAAACATACGTCAATCTGTTCAGGATGGATAGCACTAAGAACATTGAATGCCGCTCCAGTGCTACTGTTTTGGGAACAACCAGTTTGGCTTGAACTAGTCGTCTTCCGTGTCCTGTTATCACCGCAGAAGTCTCCCTTCAGGACAACTTCACCTTTGCTCTCTTCATTAGAGAATGAAGGAGGTCTGCTTCCAGTCCTTATTCTTGTCTTTTGAGCCTCCCAAGAGTTTCCAGTTTTGATTTTGAGATGGCTAGTGGTATTATTTACCAACAACACCACAACATTTGCATTATCACCGAATGAGAGGGTTCTATCCCTTTAATTTCGGTTAAAATGCATACGTTTGAATGTGTCTTTTTTGTGTTTGATGATTGTAAGCCAAATGCATTCCATCATGGAATGCACTACCATGCAACTCAGTATAAGGAGTTGAGCGAGGGGCAGGGTATATGTACTGCCTTCTCTCTGAGATTCTGTTTGACTTAGTAACGTTTCTCCTCTATCAAGGATTAACTACCATTTTGTTCATGAAACTTACCTGTCAGATATATATATAGCTGTATTTTCCGAAGTCCGACAGAAATTTAAAAACTTACGACACACGTAGTGGGAGTCAGGTGGATAGTACCCATTCCCGCCGCTGGGAGGCGGGTATCAGGAACCATTCCCATTTTCTATTCATAATTTTTCTGTCGCCGGTGTTGTAAACACAGTTTTTCAGCACCTCCGTCTTGAATTTAGGAAAAACTTGGCTACTATAAGTACCCCTCCCCTTTTGATTTTGGTATCTTGACTTTTGGATCGGTGGCTAGGCACACGTTAATTGTGGATTTGATGATTTTTGGCTGATTTCTCTTTAAATAAGATGTTCTGGTTCTTAGTTCGGCGGCTAGCGCCATGGTTTTGTACCAAGAGTGATTGTCGAGGTAGGCTACTGAAAGCATCAGTAGACCCTCATACTTTGTGTAAGAGTTGCAGGGAGCATGATTGTATGTATGAAAGTCGCTGCAAGGAATGTGAGTGTCTTTCTGATTCTGGATGGAGAGCGTGTGAGTCCTATCTTCGTAGCTTGAACGGGATATGGTTAAGGAGGTCTTCCTCCAGGAGCGTTTCAGGTAAACGTCAGGAAGTTCATGTTTTCTACCTAACCCTACCCTTTAATCACCTACTCCTAACCCTGTAGTGTTGCCTTCGGGCCCTGAAACAGTGTCTGTGGAGGGTAATACCCTTACGCTTATCTTAGAGTCGATTCGTAATTTAGAATCTAAAGTGCTCGCCTTAGAAGGCAAAAGTGAAGGTGCAAAGTGCAGTGACAGTGCTCCTTCGTGTGTGGAGGGTGTGTCAGATCGGCCCCATTTCGCCTCTAGGCCTAGACCGCTGCGGACTCCCAGGTTTCAGGGAGAGGGCATGTCGAAAGCCACAGGAGGTTACGGGGAACGCCCACCGATCTGACGTGCCTTCGGCAGTATCTGTTGACGCTACCCAGACTGCCAAGGAGCGTGTGTGTGCACGTCTCCTCAAAGAGCTCTTCTTCAGAGGCTTCCTCCTCGCACAAGGGGTGGAGCTCTCAGTCTGTTTTCACGCCCGCCGATGAAAAGGAGCGTCGGTGATCGTTGACGCTTCACGTCCAGTTTTTGCTCTCAAGCGGCGCTTATCTTCGCCTGAGAGTATGTTTCGCAGCCTTCCCGCCACAGAAGAAACGGTAAGGAGTCATTCGGATTGATTGACTTTGTTGAGCGCCCCCAGTCGCTCCCGAGCGTTTGTTCAACGGCAGTTCCTGTGAAGAAGGAAGAAAAGGCCGTTCCCCTCGCCCCTCGCCTTCTCACAGGATCAGCCCCGTCACCTGACAAGGAATCCCTCTCCTACTGAGAAGATCCTGCGCTCTTTGCAGCAACAACTTGCTGATGCTCTTTCTAAGAGAGGGACGCAACCCACGTCCCCGAGAAAGGATGACCGTCTACCTGTGAAGAGATCTAGAAGGTCTTCCCTCTCCTTCTCCTCGCTCGTCTATTTCTCCACTTTCTTCGCCTGCTAGAGTTCGCGCGACTCCCCAGCGGCTCTCTAGAGGACGTGAAGAGGAATTTTACACGCTCTGCGCTTGAAGTGGTATTACCCGCTCGTAATCTTGCGGTGCGAGATCTCGATATTTGCGTGGACACTTCGTGCAAGTTCAGGATCTTGACGCTTGGTCGTAAGCCAAGCGAGCGCCAGCTGGCATCTAAGAGTGCACCGGCGGAAGCAGAGCGCGCGCGAGATGTTAAGCGCGCTTAGTGAACGTCATACGCACGCCAGTGGACGCCAAGCGTGCGCCATCGGACGCCAGCAGCGCGCGAGTGGGACGCCAATCCCCGTGCTAGTAGCAGCCAGCGAGCGCCATTGGACGCCAGGTGTGCGCCAGTGGACGCCAGTGTGCGCCAGCGGACGCCGGTCGTGGACGAGGATGTGGATTTTCCGTCGTCCATCCACCTGTTGATGAGACTTTGCAAGTTACTTACTGGGTCTTAGAGAGACAACCGGAGTTTCTATTAAGGAGTCAGCTTTGCCTTCCACTTCACAGCAATGCTCCTCTTGGAAACTTTAGACCAGATGGTCTTTAGTTCAGCCTTACTTCCTCCGACTTCACCGTGTGGTCAGAATGCAGTTAGCGACGCTTCGTTAAAGAAGTTGATGATGAGAAGCCTTTGGCGGCGGTCTCTTCTGACTACCAGGTATTGACCCGCCTTCTTCAATCGGAGTTCGGAGATACTTTTCATCCGGAAGCGCTCCTCGCTCTCCTCCCCTCCCCGTCCGAACTTTCTTCTTCCAAGATCAACAATTGGTCTCGGCATTTGTCAGAATGAAGAAGTCCCTTTCGACTAAGAGGGCTCTTCGTAAATGTCATTGACTGGATGGAGAAAAGGAAGTCTCAGGGAAAGACTTCTTTTGCCCTGCCACCTTCGAGACTTAGTGGGGAAATGCTGGCATTTGGTACGAGAACTGGGAGAATACGTAGGTATTAGACTTCCCTCGTCAGCCCAAGGAGACTTCGCAAGCATTGTGGATGCTCGAGGAGGTCTCACCTGTCCTCTTCGAAAGTTTCCTGGTCTACTACGGAAATGGACCACCACCTTAAAGGCCTCTTTTCGGACGTTAGAGGTCTTTAACTTTCTAGATTGTGTCTGGGTTGTTTCTGGATGCCAAGTCTAGGAGTTCCGACTCGATTAGTCTGGGGGGAGCTGTCCAGCGTAATGTCGTGTTATGGACAAGGCCGTCAGAGATGTTGGTTTTTTCGGAGGAGCTTACAGCTCACTTTTGCACAGGGCTCTTGAAGAAGAGATCCCTGTTTTGCAATTTTACAGCTAAATCTGTCTCTCCGTCACAAAAGGCAGATTTGCTCTTCGCTCCTTTTTCGGATCATCTCTTTCCCCCAGGCTATGGTAAAAGACATTGCTACCAGCCTACAGGAGAAGGCCACGCAAGATCTCCTCGCACAATCTTCAAGGAGACCTGCGGTTTTCCCTTCGTCCTCGGGAGAGTTTTCGATTCTCAGAAACTCGAAGCCCTTTCGAGGTAGTTCTTCCTCGAGAGCCAGCCCCTCGAGGAAGAGGCACTTCCAGAGGCAGAGCCACTGCGCTTGCCAAGAACAAGAAGTGAAACAGAAGTCCTTCCAGTCACCGGTTGGAGCCAGGCTTCAGCTTTTTGCGCAAGCCTGGGAAGAGAGAGGTGCGGACAAATGGTCCCTTGGACATCTTAAAGAAGGGTTACCGGATCCCTGTTCTGAAACCACCCTCCCCGCTGTCTACGACACCCAGGGACATGTCACCTTCTTATCGGGGAGAAAAGCAACAAGTGCTTTACGATCTGCTAGATCAGATGATCGTGAAACACGCCGTAGAACAGGTCTCCGACCTGAATTCCCCCGGATTTTTTACAACAGACTGTTCCTGGTGCCAAAGCAGTCGGGGGAATGGCGACCGGTACTCGATGTCAGAACCTGAACCTCTTTGTCATCAAGCAGAGGTTCAAGATGGAGACACCTCAGTCCAGTGATGGGAGCCTTAAGACTGGGGATTGGATGGCTTCCCCTAGATCTCCAGGACGCGTTATTTCCAACGTTCCCCCCCACCCCCATCCCCACCCCAGTCGCGGGAAATAATACCTGCGGTTTGTCCTGAAAGGAAAAGTGTTTCAATTCAGGGTGCTCTCTGCTTCGGACTCAGCACTGCTCCGATGGTATTCACTCACTGATGAAGAACATTGCGAGGTGGCTTCATCTTTCCAAAGTCAGGATCTCTCTCTACCTGGACGACTGGCTCGTACGAGCCTCCTCGAACAAGACCGGTGTCTGGAGGACCTTCACGACCTTGTCTTTAACGAAGTCCCTGGGGCTTCTGGTGAACCTCGAAAAGTCACATCTGACCCCTTCTCAGTCTTTAGTCTATCTGGGGATTCAGATGGACTCAGTGGCTTTTCGGGCTTTCCGTCCCAGGGGCGACAACTAGATTGCCTAAGCAAAGTGTCAACCTTTCTGGGTGAAAGAATCATTGCTCGGTGAGGAATGGATGAGTCTGCTGGGGACCATTTCCTCATTGGAGAAGTTTATGTTTTCCCTAGGGAAGGTGGTTATGGCCCACCTTCAGACCTCTTCAACTTCTTTCCCTGTTCGGACAATTGGAAAAAACGTCCCCCAAAAAAACAATTTTATGGAAATCATTATTTCCCTGGTTGTTGTTTTTTTTAATCGGAAAGTCAAGGTAAAGGAACACATCTAAGATGGTGGACCGACCCTTTGAAGCTCGCAGAGGGTCTTTCCCTCAAGCTTCAGAGCCCGACCTGAGTGTTGTTTTCCGACGCGTCTTCTTCGCGGGGTTGGGGAGCAACACTGGGGGGGGAGGAAGTGTCAGGCACCTGGAGAGGGGAACAGGTGTCCTGGCACATAACCTCAAGGAGCTGGCAGCAGTTCAATCTGGCGCTCCAGTTCTTTCAGGACGAAGTTCTCCGGCAATGTGGTGCAGATCAACTCGGACAACACCACAGCCCTGGCATACCTCAAGAAACAGGGAGGAACCCACTCTCGATCCCTGTTTCTTCCTTGCAAAAGAGATCCTGTTATGGGCGAAGGCACACGACGTCTCTATCCTGGACGAGATTCGTATCAGGAGTAGAAAAACGTCCGTGCAGATCTTCGCTCAGTCGGCAAGGTCAACTTCTGCCGACGGAGTGGACCCTTCATCAGGAGTATGCCAGAGGTTGTGGAAGTTATGGGGATGTCCTCTCGTAGACATCTTCGCAACTTCCAGGACAACGAGACTCCCTGCTGTACTGCTCACCAGTTCTAGACCCAGGAGCAGTAGCAGTTAGAACCCCGCCCTTCTTTGGGACTGGACGGGACTAGACGTATATGCCTTTCCCCCATTCAACGATCCTAGGGGGAAGTAATAAGAAAATTCGCGGCGCCATCAGAGGGAGCGAGGATGACTCTCATCGCCCCCCTCTGGCCAGCGACCGACTGGTTCACAGAGGTCATGTCTTTTCTAGTAGACTTTCCGAGGACTCTGCCTCCAAGGATAGATCTACTCAAACAGCCCCACTTCGAGAGGTATCACAAAAAAACCTCCCCGCGCTCTGAGTCTGACTGCGTTCAGACTATCCAGAGTTGGCCAGAGCGAGGGGTTTTTCAAGACCTCTGGCTAAAGCGGATCGAACAACGGCAAGGAGACCTTCTTCTATTGCCGTATACCAATCCAAGTGGGCTGTTTTTCGGAGCTGGTGACAGCAATAAAGGCATTCCTCCACCTCTACCTCTGTGAGCCAGATCGCAGACTTCCTTCTCTACTTGAGGAATGAAGTTCGCTTAGCGGTGCCTACGATAAAAGGCTACAGAAGTGTGCTTTCTGTAGTCTTTTAGGCATAGAGGGCTGGACTTAGCCAATAACAGAGACCTTCATGATCTCCTGAAGTCTTTCGAGATTCGAAGGTATCTCAACCAAGAGTTCCTTCTTGGACTTAGACATTGTTCTAAAGTTTTTGACGTCCAGTAATTTTGAACCGCTCAACTTAGCTTCGCTTAGAAACCTTACAAGGAAGACACTTTTTCTAACTGCTCTGGCGGCGCGAAAGAGAGTTAGTGAGATCCAGGCAATAAGCAAGCATGTTGGGTTTAAGAACTCTGATGCAGTTTGTTCTTTAAGCCCTATGTTCTTAGCAAAGAACGAAAATCCTTCCAACCTTGGCCCAAGACATTTGAAAATCAAGGGTTTGACAGAGATCGTGGGTAGTGAGCCAGAGAGAGTCCTGTGCCCTGTCAGGGCTCTCAAATTCTATTTTAGACAGAACGAAGGACTGTAGGAGGACCTTCGGGCACTCTTGTGGTGCTCTGTTAAGAAGCCTGATCTTCCCATGTCAAAGAACGCGCTTTCTTTCTTCTTGAGAGACACCATTAAGGAAGCTCATTCCCACATGTAGTGATAGTGACATGAAGCTTTTAAAAGTGAATGCCCACGAGGTGAGGCCATTTCGACCTCGATAGCCTTTCACAGAAATATGGCACTCAGTGACATTTTGAGTGCCACATATTGGCGGAGCAACTCTGTGTTCGCTTTCACACTACCTGCGGGAGGTGAAAGCGACATACGAACATTGCTCGTCGCTTGGACCATACGTCGCTGCAGACACTGTTTTTGGGGGCAGGAGGTAGCACTCATCCTTTCCTTTAGTGGTTAGGTGAGCTTTTAATTGTGTGTGTTTTTGGTTGTTGGGTCGACCGCCCGAGGTGGATCTCCCTTCTTTAGTCTAGTTTAGTGGGATACCTTTGGTTAGACTAGGCCAGGTGGTTTTTTTACTTCGTTGCCCTCATTGTATGGTCAATGGTCTAGTCACATCGTGGTACGCCCCCGTGACAGATCATCTGGAGTGCACCAGCTTATAGGTCTCTACCTTCGCTGGTTAACTCTAGTAGCACAAGCAAGACTTACGTGGCAGTAACCACGAAGCCAGCTATGCTAACAGGTAAGGAACCAAGATATCAATTATCTGCATGTATATGTTTCCTAAAATTCTATTCTGTCTCTTCCCACCACCAAAGGTGGGATTCAGCTATATATATATCTGACAGGTTAAGTTTCATGAACAAAATGATATTGTAATGATACAATAAAGTTTGTTCATACTTACCTGGCAGATATATATAATTTAAGTACCCACCCACCTCCCCTCAGGAGACAGTGGAAATAAAATTATGAATAGAAAATGGGAATGGTTCCTGATACCCGCCTCCCAGCGGCGGAATGGTACTATCCACCTGACTCCCACTACGTGTGTCGTAAGTTTTTTTAATTTCTGTTTGGACTTCGGAAAATACAGCTATATATATATCTGCCAGGTAAGTATGAACAAACTTTATTGTATCATTACAATATCATTTTAAATCTTTCTGCCTGGCCATCACAGACTTAGGTCTCTGGTTGGCTCAGAATTCTAGCAT